>NC_039358.1:147349020-147949020 GCF_003573695.1 Papaver somniferum | reverse complement strand
TTTGTAAGACTGATAATAACTTATATCTGAATCTACAGTAGTTTTATATTTTTCTCTAATTCGATTTGAAACATTCCCGAATAACATCAGACGCATATCACTGTTCCAGGCTATTTTTTAATGATAAAACTTGAGTCATGATTTTGATTGCGAACAATAAATTTTCCTTAACCAAAATTCATCAAGTATGAACATATGTTCATTAAGCTTAGTCATTATATTTCGAGAACTAATTACCAAGACAAACTTGACTCGAAATTCTTATATATGCATAATAGTCTAATTAGTTATGCGACATCACCTCATAGATAGAAAGATGAATATAACTTGAGAAATAGGTGGTCCAGTCTTCACTTAACTTTTGTTGAAGAAGTTCTCCAAAAGCTTCGGTTGATCTTCGCCTTCAAACTGTAGATCGCAATGATGGTTGCCACGGTGTCCATCTCTCAACTACACTTCTATCCTAATCCGAGACTTAACTAATTGTAGACTAGAAATCAAGATATAGCTTTGACAACTAAATTTGACAACAAGCTTGAGATAACAACACTTGTGAGTTCGACGGGGCAATGCTCTAACATAATATCTCTTTGTTTAACCATTGAAATGATTTGATTCTAAATTATTCTGAATTTTATTCATAGGTTTATATATTAAAAGGAAAGTTGTGGATTGGGAACAAAAATTAAGATTATCACATTCAATTGTATGCGACGATACCGATCACTGGATCACTCTACATATACATTAATAATCTTATGCCATTCAGAACAACTTAACAATCATAGTTAAGGTAGTTTTGTGAAAGACAAATCTATGTAAAACAAGAAGTAGGTGTTTGCTTGTTTTTCAGAGATATCCTAATTGTAAGCCATGTAAGTAAACTTATAGAGAGTTCATAATGGAGAGTGAAGGTAGAGATGTCAATAGGTTTGGGTCCTCCCGCCTACTTCTGGATACGGACCCTACCTATAAAAGTCGTGTCCGGTTCCTAAATTAGTGGACCCAAAACCGGACCCCTATAATAATTCTTGTACCCGTTGAATATCAGCAATACTATCAAAAAAATCTCAAAAAGTTAATATCTTTCTCTTTTTGGCTTGAATGCAAATTATCTTTATAAAAGTTATTATGGTTTCTCTATTAACGTTCAAAATAAAGATTAAATATAAGGTTGAAAATGAAAAATGAAAAAAAAAAAAATCAAAGCCGAAACTAGCAGAGAGTACTTAGAATTTTGCTAAAATGATGAATTAAAGAGTGAATAAACGGTACCCGACGGGTATTACCTAATTGAATCCGAAATTTTAACGGGTCCAATTTTAGGACCCGAAACCGAACCCTAATCCACCGGTTCTGGGTAATGGATGCCCATTGACAACCCAAATCTCTGAAGGTATTGATAAGATTATGTTTTATTGAATGGTAAACCCAAGCTTTAATATGGATATAATATTGTTGAGATTTCCTCTGTCAACAACAAAACTTGTTTTACCAATATAAATTCTTCTTCTTTGCTTTTGTATTTAAATCTGAGAATTTAATAAAGCAGAGATTTGAATCATTTTATGAATAAGCAGTTAAGTAGCAGCATTTGGCAGTTTTATGATTATTAACAACATTCTCACTGTTATAGGCTATGTTGTGTAATTCTCTTTCTCACTCTCAGAGGTTTATAGAAGGTTAAATCAATTTTTTTATGGTGGTCCTAAAAATTGAAAAAAAAAAAGACGAAGCAATACATGTTCGTTATTGACGTTGTTTATCTTCCTTCCCTAAAAATTAATCAATCTCTTCGCCATGGATTAATTAAAAATGTTCGACTAAAAATTTCTACACTAGGTTAGGTTAACTAAAAAATTTAAAATGCGAGTGCAAAACAAGCGTATCAATAGGGATATTATAGTCCAAGTTAAGCAAATATATCAAAACGACCTAGTTAGTGAGTTGACAACGATTTCGTTCTCTTCGTGTCATTTTTTTCTCTCCCTTTCAAATCTATTTGCATATCCTCATAAGGTGTCTGAGAATATCTTTATATTAATTGGCTTTGTGTCCTTCAGAAGAAGATGTAACAATCACAAAATCTTGGGTGAATGTTGAACTTCAAGCTGAGGTCGTACAACACCTTTTTCTGGCCTTTAACTTTTGGAGCAGGTGTATAACAATTATCTACAAAAATTTAGGAAGAATGTTCATCAAAGAACAAGGTCAGTCATACAAAAGGGTTGATGTCATCAAAAAGGCAGTAAGACTCTGCGGAGTTATCCAGAACAATATTTATTGAACCACACCTCCTTAAACGACAATTGAAATCATTGAAAGTGCTTTTCATTTACTTTACAAATCTGAAAGTTTAATTACTAACCTTTAATGATTTCGCGGAAGCACTTTTTATTTGAAAACAAACCCTTATGATATTATCACAAAGTTCGACCTATAACTTACCTGGAAATCAAAGGGGAATGAAAAGATAAATGTAAGTGAAAAAAAGTAGAGTAAAAGATAAAGAAATAAGAAGAAAATAGAAGAAGTGAATTCTTCACGACTTTCCTATAGGTAAAACCCTCAAAAATCAATTTTCATCGAAAAAAATAGAGTAAAAGCTAAAGAAATAAGAAGAAAATAGAAGAAGTGAATTCTTCACGACTTTCCTATGGTTTTACCTATTCGCCACCCACGCTTTTCCTAATTGCCACCCATTCATAATTTCTAAAATAATTTTACTTTTGAATTCTGCTTTTTCCTATTTACCACATGTAAAAGTCAAATTAAATTTGACCATAATTATTATCACCCTTTCTTTATCTTCTTCTTCACTGATCTCTTTTTCATTTGAAAAACCATTAAAAAGCCTTTAAACCCTAATTTATTTTTTCATCCGTAAAAGTATAAACCTAGGATTCTTCTACTTCATTTTAAATTAATCAGAATCATCAGAAGTGTTCAAGAAAAATTATTAGTTTGTTAACGAATGAATTACTGTCAATGTCTTACAAAAGTATATATAATTAATTGATAAACAGGTTACATACAAAGCTCTAAATTCCGAAAGAGGCTATAGTCGTAGCTACCTATATGAGTAGTTGTCTAGCACGCGACTGTTGAGAAAAATCCTAATCGCTCGTACTACCACTCAAGCATTGATAGTGGTCCAGATATGGAGGACTGCAAATTTTAGTTTAGATCTTCCCACTCCTGGATTATTTTTCTTTGGTTGTGGATCATAGAGGCGGATCACTTTAACAATTTTAAGGTTGGATCATTTTAAAGACATTCAAAATCAAATCGGAAGGTAAAACAAAAAAGGATTAAATTAAAGACATGAGAATGGAGGGCGATGATGGAGCTGAAGGTGGTCGGTGGTGGAAGAAAAAATTGGTCGACAATGGAGATGGAATTTTTTTTGTTTTAGCAACTTAGGATTCTTTTTGTTTTAGTTGAATGATCGATTTGTTTTATTGTTGTGTGTAAACAAAAAGACAATAAGTGGTAGTTAGAATATTACAAATAATATGGATGGTAAATAGGGTAAACGGAGGTGGGAATTAATGAGAGTAGCGAATAGGAAAAATGTAGGTGACAAATAGGTGAAACCCTTTCCTATAGGTAAAACTCTCAAAAATCAATTTTCATCAAGTCACCCATTAACATTGATCGAAACTCAGTTTTGGTATCATATTATTTGGACGGAAACTAAAGTTCCATGACCCTAAATCAATTTCTCATAGTCGCCAAGAAATGGAACACCATAGTGCTTCCCCTTGCATGTTAAAGAAAACGAATAGAGACATATTTGTACGGAAAACAACTAACATATCTGTATTGAAAAATGCCTAATGTTTTCTCCATAAAGCTAAACTACTAGTAGTGTTGGTGGTTCAGGATTTGATCCCCTCGTTTTTCTCCGCCGGTGTTCAACAAAAACAAACCGCGTGGCACTGTGTACTGGTAAGACCCAGTCACCAAACCCCTACATACGTTCGATGAGGATCGTGATTACTACTATAGCATAACATAACGTCATCCATTTTCATTTTTCTTTCTAACTTTTATTTTCTTCAACGAATTAAAATCAACATTTAATGAGTATTTATTTTAGTAATATGGTCTCCTTTTCCATTTTCCTGACTTCGTCTCGTTGTTTGTTTCTCTCTACAGTATTTTTTCATGACTCTCTCCATATAGCATCATCATCAGCCCTGATGCCTCCTCCTCACTCCTCATTTCTCTCCCACTCTCTCATAATCTAATAGAAACCCGATTACTACGGGGAGCTCACAAACAAATAGAGACATCTACATCTCCTTCTTCATCATCTTCATTTGTTTCAAAAGCTAAAACGGCTTTCCATTCAGCGGCAGCAAAAGCGGAGAAAGTTCTGACGGATATTAAAGTAGATTTCAAGTCCAACTCTCCTGGTTTCTCTCTATCACTTCCATTCATTCAATTCGATTTCGATTTGGTTGTTCAATAATTTATTATACATTTCTAATTTTCAATTTCGATCTGAATTGGATTGTTTATGGTTTTTTATTTTTCGGATTGTGTAGAAGGTAGTCAAGAAGAAGAACACCAATTTGATAAGAGTTATAGGAAGTGCCGAGCCGAATCAATTTCTACAAAGACTGATAATAAACAGGTATCGATTCGAAATTTTGTTATGATAATTTCTCGGTTGGCATCAGTTTATGATTCTAAGTGATAAGTTCTTCAAATTCATCTTTATATTGTATACTGTAGAATTAATGAGGTTAAGCTTTGTTGATTGAATCTTGCATTTTGGATATGTGGTGCAGTTAGGGAGAAAGCAGGATTGGCAGGATAGGTTTAAAAACATGAGGAGAGGGAAACAAGAAGCAGACAATAAGAATGAGAGCTCTCCTAAGTCGGGTTCGCAGGGGTTTAATGATATTCCTAAACAGATTGATCCCAGAATGAAGGTACATCATAATTAAGACTAGCTGGATTATGAAATGTTGTGGATGTTAGTTGTTATTTTGAGATTTGTGGCTCTGAGTTGAGATATGATTGCGTGCAGGAAACAGGAAAGGGACCACCTTCTGCAGAAGAAGAGGACCTGAAGAAGAATGCGCTTAAGATTCCCCCAACATCAGTTGTTAAACAACTCGCAGTAGCTGTAGAGTAAGTTCTCAGTCTTCTCACTTGTTTATTTTCTTATGTCAGGTGATCCTTTATAGAACTTCGCAAGTAGTTGTTGTCACATTAAAGAGCAAAAACTTAGTCACTTGTCCTTTTCATTAGTTATTACCACTACTCTTGTTTTTGCGTCTTGAAATCTTCTTAACACCCCAAATAATTTGTTACTCTAATTCAAATAGTACCGCTGGCTCTATTATTAGTTTTGGTTAGTGCTGAATATGTACCCTTGGAACAAAGAAATCTCTTACGAGATGGAACTGCCTGTCATCCCAATCCCTGCAAGTTTTCTTGCATGACTTGTATCAACAGCATAGATATCTGTTCTTGCACCGAGAAAGGTGTTTCGAAACAAATCATTCAATGTAAAGCTATGAACATGTGGATTTACCTTTATGTAATGAATTATGATATTCTTGCTTGTGAAAAAGGTTACTGCATAGATAGGAAGTTTTACTGGAATGCTGTTAAGTACATTGTTTTTTAAATGGAGCTATTGTGATTGCCAAGTGACACTCTAGTACAAGGAAAAAAAAGTTTGTGGCGAAACTAAATAAGTTTATAGCACTAATAGATGCCATCCGTTAATTTGAGTTTGACTATTAGTCTTATGTTCAAACTAGTTATAGTCGTAACACTTTGCAACCTCTGTATAGGTCTGGAAAGAAGTTGAAAACAATGAAAGATTTTCTGGCATCAACCAGAGATTCATCTCCTGTCAGGGAGAGATCAGGCTTAAGCTTTTCTGCTATGAAGTCATTAGTGCTTCGTGACAAGGAGGATAAATCGACTTCCGAGTTTGGTGACGATGATGAAGTTGTATCTTTTATCAAGACGTTGTTTGATGCTGGTAATGCAATATGCAATGGCTTTACAGTAGTTATAAATTATAATCAATTTACCTTGAGTTTCTTAGTTAAGTTTTTGCATAATCCCTTGGATGAGCTTTAAATTTCGTTGTAATATCTGCAAGATACTCGCAGAGGGTCGACTTCTCCTAAAGAGGAACCATTCTGGTTCAGCAGCGACTTCTTTGCCTAGAGATATCCATGCTGCTCCACCAGATACGTTTGTTGTTAGACTCTCTGAAATCATTGGAAGGTTCATGACTCTGTGTAAAATGGCATTATTTTGGTGGAGGGTTGTTGAAGAAGTAAGCATTATTCCACAACTGATTACCTAAGCCACAATTTTAAAGGTTGGATTTTTACAATTTGCTAAGAGATCTTTGTCTACCTGCAGTTGCGAAGACTATGGTCTGAAGAACAACCCATACCTCGAGTTCCCCTGGATGAGAACCCCGATTTGAATTCCTGTCTTCTCTATCAGCAATTGCAGGTCATCAATTGTTGTATTTCTAGGAAAAGACGGCGTGCGATTGCCACAGAAACACTAGATTCCATACTTAGAGAAGCCAGTATACATGTAGATCCAGTAGATGTTTCTGCAAGCTCGGTTTCGTCCTCAGTGTTGTATGCTAGACTTAGCAGCGGGGAACTAGTTCTTCGGCTAGGAGCTGATCATCCATATGAAGGTGTAAGGATGTTGGAAACTGGAGAACCAGTATACGCTCCTGTAACACAGGTTTGACAGCATCTCGTTCTAGAAGATGGATATATTGTAAAAGTTTTCTCCTAAAGTGATGTATTTGTTTTTCTTCATGCAGGAAGGACCTCTTCTTACAGAAGATCTTATCAAAGAAACGGAGGAGCTTGTTCTGCGGACCGGGAGGTTAGTTTTTGTAATGTTATTCATATTGGGCCTCCAAATATCATATATATATATATATATATATATATAATATGCGTGTGCCGATACCTTTGGAACATCACTTGGATGTTAATTTGGTCTCATATGACTGTTACTCCATCAGCACATAACTTGCTATTTGTTCTTGTTTAAGATTTAGGAATATTATATACTTCACTTCTGTGAACTCATTCTACTTCTCCGTCTAGCTGTAATATATTTTCCATATAGATGATCCTTAACCATTCAACGCCTTTTATATTCTTAGTGTTGGTGCCGGGTGTTCTCAACTCCTCTCGGATATGCAGGCTTTTAAGGTGAGACCAATTATCGCAGAAATTACTTCTAGGATACGCCTTGCTTCCGCGCTTCACAATTTTCTTTAAAATACTAATTTTTTGTTATAAATATATATCAGGCTGCAAATCCTGGGTGCATTTTAGAAGATTTTGTTAGATGGCACTCACCCCCAGACTGGTCAGAAACAAATCCAGATGAGGAGGTTAAAGATTGCTCAGATGGAGGAGATGCAACATCTAGACGAGGTTACTTGAGTACACGAATGCAGAAAGAAGGTTATCTCTTCTTTCTTTGACATGCCACTCTTTCTTCTTTGACATGCCACTCTTTCTTCTTTGACATGCCACTCTTCTTTCTTCTTTGACATGCCATGCATCTAATGTTGTTATGGTTACTTTCTATATTTGAAACTCTAGAAAGGAAATAAAAACTTCAAAATTGTAGCTTTTGAGGTAACTTAGTGAGTATGATGCACATTGTTTATTGACGGTTTTAACTGTACACACACCCGAGCTATTTATCTTGCAGAGCATAAATATTAAATATAGGAAACTAACTGTGATTCCTGTTACGACTGATTTTTAATAGAGGGTATTTTGACAAATTGTAGGAAATCTGTGGCATGAACTATGGGGAACTTCCAAACCATTACCCGCTGTCAAACAAGCACCACTATTCGATGAAGAATTGGCAGTGTAAGTTAGACCACGACCATCCATTACTAAGGCTACAGAATACTGCCACTCTGTCACTTAAGAACTTAAAGATTTATGCGTTTTGTAGGGAAGGCATCTTGAGTTTCTTAGAAGACATCGCTCCATCTGAGCTTTTCCAGCAATTGTTTGTTTCTATAGTAAGTTTTTGCTTGTTCTGATAAGTGATAAGATATCCCAAATACATGCTCCTTTCTTTATGTATTGTTCTCTATAATCAATATCAGTAGAAAAGGTTAGTATCGTTCTTAAATGTAATCCTATTGACGGTAGACCTGTTTATCCACCTCTATTCTAGTGTTGTTCATATACATAATTATTTCTCAAATTTCGGAATATTTGATGGCCAACTTTCATAGGGGAGGAGGATAAGGTCCAACCATTGGTTTTAGGCTAAATCTTAGCTTCTCTAATTCTAATAAGTTTGAAATTAGTATGTTTGCCTCTGCGAATATGGGTTTTATTTTAAACACAGCTCTTGGTTACAATTGTCAGTTCCTACAACCCATGGTTTGTGCTATGATGCTAATAGGAATTTTGTATCTTCTACTATTTTCAGCTTGGTTCGGCTTTTGTAATTGCTGAAGGTCCATTGTCCAAGAACAGTAACTTGTCTAAGCTGTTTTATGAGTGTAAAGACTATGTAACTGCCACTTGTCAAACTTCCAAGTGGACTGATAATATTGACGATCTCTGCCAGGTACGATGACCTTCTTATTGCGTATTTTGAATTTATGCTAATGAAGGCGTAACTGATTAATTCTTTTGTGCCACCATCCCGAAGACTGAAGCATCATTTTTCATATGAAACAATTTCTCATAGCTACCCTTCTGGATGGAAGCACTAGCAATGTTATTGATGGATAAGATAAAATGATCACGTAACTGAAAGCTTATCTTTGAGTTCTGATTCCAGGTTTATGGAACAGTAGAAACGATGTTAGTTAATCCTGAGGATGGTTTAAAGCTCATTAATCAATCTGAAGAAACTACGACCCCAGAAGAACCAAAGCATCGTTTTAAGAAACTAATACAAAAAATTAGTGGCAAAGATAGACAGTTCTTGAGAAGACAAAGCTCAGAAAATGACAAGAGTCAAGAAGAGAAGCCCCAACGCTAGGCATTCCCAAACCCATTTGAAGGGAAATCATCTTTGTTTTCAAAGAAGCCGCCTAAGCCCATCCCCTCTACCGAAATCGAGACACCCTTGTTTCCAGATGATATGATTGGACAGGTGTTTCATAGTTGCAAATACGCTATGTAAACCCCAATTCATTTGAAGATCTAGAAAAGAAAGAAAAAAAATCTGTATATAACATCTGTCGAAGGCAAAATCTATATTATTTTTTTTACTCCACATTTGGAAGGATTGTAGTTCAAAACTTTTGAACTCTGAGATAAGTTCAATGAATCCTTTCAAAAAAAATAGAAAAAAAAAGGAGATAAGTTCAATGAGCAAAAGAAAACATTTCTATTATCCTTTTTTTTTTTTATCCGTAGTGCACAATACAAGCCTTTGGTTACAACTCTCTTGCAGAATAACTTACCGGAAAAACCCTCAAAATAAGTAAGAAAATTAATTGGCACTTGTCAGGAAGTGGCTTCACCAGAGCTCTTAGTTCTCTGGTAGAAGGCTCATTGCTGTGCATCACTTCTATCTTCTCCTGGGGTTCTCTTCTTCCTGTTCTATGCTTTCGTTCCTTTTCTGAAGATTCTTGACTATTAAGTCTGGCACAATAAAGTTAGAAAACAAATACGCAGCGACGAGCAATGCACTGCATAAACAAAAGAAATGGGATTAATCACAAACCATGAAAGTGTACATCTTTCCTTCATATCCTACTGAATAGAATGGCACGACTCGATAATCCCTTTTCGGGTTTGATTTTCTTATCAAAGTAACAGAAAGGGTGAATTGAATTACTGAAGTCAAAGACAAACCTTGTTTGCAGAAATACAGAAATATCACCAGAAGCAGCAGGTGGAGAAGTGATATCTAAGAGTACCAATGAAGAAGTGGTGAAAGCTTTGGTCTTCGTTCTCAGTGAAGTGTGGTTTTTCATTCTGTAGTAATCACTGGGTATTTGTTTAGGAATGTTAGGAAGCCAGAGCAGGGTCTTTGGAACATTGTGCTGTTTATCATGTGGTAGTAGAGGAGCTAATGCAGGAAAGTGGCAATGGATGCTAACCATACTTAAATTCATTAAAAATAAATAAATTTCTCACTCTGAGACTGAGTCTCTCCAGCTTTTCTCAGTCTATGGTTTGCGTTCATACAAGATTTACCCCAAAAATGCTGCGGGCGGGTGGATAATGTTAGAATTTTGTAATTTGGTTTGATATTAGTACAATTTAGTAAAAATGAGCAACTTCACAACCATCCGTTGTAGTCTATGTGGTCAGAAAACTCGGCTCTCACCCGAGAGACCCGGGTTCAAGTCCCGGCAACGGAACCATTTTTTACATTCGTTATTCTTTTTTTTCCTTCTTTTTAATACGGAGTAAATAAATTCTGTACCGGTAGGAGCTCTGAATGAGTTTCTTTCCTTCAAAAAATTTCAGTATCAGTAATGATGTAGATTGTAGCAAGTAAAGAGTTGACTGGAAATTATAAAAGTCAAAGGCCAGACAGAAGGACATGGAAAGGAAATGGAAGAAGGGTAGTAGTGGCCTAGCTAATCAATAAAGCACATACCCCATCACTAACTATACATGATCAACTAGTATAAAATCATAAATGCTTCTGGGGTATACATTTAGGCGGAAATGAATCCGTGTGTATCCAAACACTGTAGGACAACATCACAAGTTGAAATACTACGAGTCTCTAACTCTATAGAGGAAGAGGAAGAAAGAAAAGTAAGAAGTTTAGAATGATCAGTACCTGTAAAGGAATGGACATTAATAAAAAGCTACCAAGCATAGGAAATAACCTACAAAGTGTCTATCTACTGTACTAGATTTTTTCTTTTTATTAATAACATGCATTTAAAGGAAAGCTCCTACTCTGAATATCTAACATTCGATCCATCTTTAATTCAAAAAAGCAGAATGAAGTCACATTGTAATACTTTGCAGAGCTTTATTGAAGTTTCTATCAACACTCGTTCAGCGGTAGTAAAAAGTGCCTATCATTTTCTTAAGCCACCATCTATGTATAATCAACCCAATATTCATCTTTCTGCAGTCTCTCATCTGCATGCTAAATATGGATTGAATAGTGAAAAGCATATATTATTAATCACACATTCTAATTGGAAAAATTGTCTTCATCATAATTACTTATTCAAAAACACAGTTGGATTAATGCAAAGTTTTGTTTTCTTAGATTTTCAATTCTGACTATATTTAAAAGGAAAGAAATGAATATGATCTGACAGTATGTGGTTGATGAATATTCATGCATGGGTAGGTGTCTCTTTATTACTCCTTGAATT
Organism: Papaver somniferum; assembly: GCF_003573695.1. Taxonomy (NCBI): domain Eukaryota; kingdom Viridiplantae; phylum Streptophyta; class Magnoliopsida; order Ranunculales; family Papaveraceae; genus Papaver; species Papaver somniferum. The sequence continues at coordinate 147,937,661 of NC_039358.1, read as the reverse complement.
ACAATATCGTACACCAGGAAAACTGGTCTCTATACTCCATAGTGCAATTTTCGGCTTCCCACTGTATACCTTTTTATCCCCCATTGCCGAGAGAGATTTCACCCCCATCGATGACTTATGGGAGGTATATACTACCTCCGTTGTGTGTAAATTTACACACAAAACCTGTCTATTATTTTGAAACGGATGGAGTAATAGTTAATGTGCCGCACACTCAAGAAGGGCAAGGAGGGTTTCCATTTTCATGAGCTAATTTTTGATTTTTCATTAGGTAGAGTAGTCGAGGAGGATGTACTGATGGTAAATGAAAATTTAAATGTGACCACCTCAATTAATATCCATAATAAGTCAATGTACAGTTTAGCTAGTAGGGTTTTAAGTCCCATCTACAATTTTGAGTTAATGAGGTGCTTAATTAATTAGTTAAGGGCTAAACAGAGTTCTCTGCTAACCAGTAGATAAGATAGAAGAGTCATCAGATTTTGAAACAAACTAAGTTTGACTTACATGGCTGGATGTATCGTCTTAAATGTTTCCCTCCAATCTCCATTCTCTCAACCGCTTGAACGCGGTTTTATGAACATATGCACCAATTAATGCTCAACTATCCATCTCAACCTGTTTCATCTACTTCATACAACTGGGAGTAGTGGATTCCTCTGCTTATATAAAGAGAATAGGTTTCAGCTAGCTTCACAGAGTCTCTTCAGCAATCATCAGTATTGTTATCAAGTAGTGAATAAGCAATCACTACAGGAAAGAAAAGTGTGAATATTATTATTATCAATACATCAGTGGTGGTTTTAAATCAAGAAAATGGGTGTGAGAAATGTAATGAAATGGTTGTCTGTGTTGCTTTTGACACTGAGCATTGTACTGAATTTGAGTGTGTTTAGTAATGGAGAGAATGTTTGATGGTTTTGGTGATGATCGATATGGTGGTCGAAGAGGCGGGGGAAGGTTTCGTGACGATAACGACTGTCGTTGGGGTCGCTGCAGAGGAGGAGGACGATATGGTCGTGGTGGAAGCCAAGGAGGAGGATTAGGAGGTGGACGAGGGGGTGGTTTAGGAGGAGGTGGAGGTGCAGGTGGTGGTGGTGGAGGTGGTATAGGTGGAGGATCTGGGAGTGGGGGAGGAATTGGAGCTGGTGGTGGGTTAAGAGGGGGTGGTATTGGAGGAGGAGACGGTGGTGGGTCAGGTGGAGGAGGTGGTATTGGTGGTGGATCTGGACAGGGTGGAGGTTGTTGGAAAAAAAATGGGTTTCACAAAGGATGAATGAATCAGAGAAGAAAGTGTTGCACTCCAAAACTTTCAAGGCTTGTATAAATTTCTTTTAGACAAATATTTCTACCCTCCCAATAACAATTGGCGATTACAACAGGTATGCGAAATATTGCCTTCAGGATACAATGAAAGCCCTGCAACGAAAACTGAATTCAAGGTTTGTACCCCTTGATTCAATCAAGAACACACAAAAAGATTTCTGATTTCTGATGATGCTTTTTGAAACAGAGAAAACAGTTTGATTTTTCTTATATGTTAAACGAAACTGGGAGAAGCTATTTATAAAGGGTTTTGCACCTGTTGGGAATAGGTTTTTATTCGCCAACAGGTTTCTATTCACGAAACGTCAGGTTCCTTCATCAACAGACATCAATGGTGTCTTTTGGATTCGAAATTTTCGAACAGGCTTTTATCGGCCAAATAAAACCTTCAGTTCAAAAAATTCTTCCGGGGGCGTTGCCCCCTTGAAACCCCCACCAGGGGCGGTCTCCCCTGGACCCCCACGACCTGACCTGTCAGGTCGACCACAGCCTGGGGGGCGATGCCCCCCAGGACCCCCCTTTGGTTAGCGGCGTTGAAAATATTCCAACATTCTCCCCCTATTTTCAAAAACCATAAAACAAAGTTAAAACTTTTAAATCAGAGTGACTGCATCACCGAAGTGACTGCCTACGTACCCGAGTGGGATCAAGCCAACGTAGTTCAAGCACAATTGAGACTAAGCATCATCGTTGAAATCAACACATAAATGATAGGTATTTTTGGATTTGAACCTTCACTTAGTGTAAGAAACTCAAAGCCTTATCGAGGTTCTATGGTGAAACCAGTCTTGAACCAAGTACCCCTTATGATAAAACCGGAGTCTCCACACATATTGATTTCATAAAATCATGTGTTCTGTAGCCAAGCACGTTAATGGCCATGTGCTTATATCCTTGTTCATGAGTCTTCTTTAGAGAACGGTCTTCTTCTCTTAGGAAACGGCCTTATTTCCATACTCATATAGGTAAGTCTCGAAGGTGTTTCTGCGATACACCTTTTACTAATCATAGACTCATTAAGGATTTACATCCATCCTATTTTCTTGCAGAAACCAGCACTAATAAGAAATGGGAAGTTTTTATATTAGTGCTCCATAATCCACATCCATAACTTGTTGGTACCACATTGAACCTTGTTTATCCTTTTCAAAACATAGGTTGGGTTTCTGCTATGGGAGATCAAACTTCCTTCACAGACCTTAGTCCCATTTCTTTCCTTTTTATTGAAACCACTGAACTTGGTAGACTTTTCGTAAATGGGTCTGCCAAATTCTCTTTGATTCAATAAAGTTAACCGTAACTACTCCCCTCTTGAGTAGTTGCCTAACCATGTAGTGTCTAAGACTTGCATGTCTAGACTTTCCATTATAAGTCTTATTAGAGACATTATAGATTGTAGCTTGATTATCACAATTAATCAAGACCGCCGGAGTTGGCTTCTTCCAAAAAGGAATTTCCATAAGTAGGTTTCTAAGCCAATCTGCCTCCTTACATGCATCAGTTAAAGCTATCAATTCTGACAACATTGTTGAATCAGAAATACAAGTCTGCTTCTTGGAACTCCAAGACACAGCAGCACCCCCTAATGTAAAAATCCATCCAGAAGTTGACTTGGAATTTGATTCTACATTGTTCCAGTTAGCATCGCTGTACCCCTCTAGTGCAGCGGGATAGCCTTGGTAATGCAAACCAAAATTTATTGTTCCTTTCAAGTAAGCCATAACTCTTGAAACTGCTTTCCAGTGTTCATATCCTGGATTACTTGAGAAACGACATAATATTCCCACGGCTTGGGCTATGTCCGGTCTTGTGCAATGCATAGCGTACATAAGACTCCCAATAACACTAGAATACTCAAGTTGAGCATGAGTACGGCCGGTGTTCTTCATTAACTTGATAGTATGGTCTAAAGGAGTAGGTGCTGGATTGTCATCAAAGTGACCATATTTCTTGAGAAATTTCTCAATATAATGAGATTGAGTTAAAACCAACTCATCTCCCTTTCTTAGGATCTTAATTCCCAAGATTACATCAGCCTCTCCTAAATCCTTCATATCAAAGTTAGAACTAAGAAACTTCTTTGTTTCTTCCACAACAGATATGTCAGACCCAAAGATTAACATATCATCAACATACAAACAGAGAATCACACAACCAGAACTATCATGCTTACTATAGATACATTTGTCCGCATCATTCACCACAAAACCATATGACAAAACTACTTTATCAAACTTCTCATGCCATTGCATAGGGGCTTGCTTCAAACCATAGAGAGATTTCACTAACTTGCAAACTTTCTTCTCTTGGCCTGGTAATATGAAACCTTCAGGTTGTTCCATATATATCTCTTCTTCTAAATCCCCATTTAGAAAAGCAGTTTTGACATCCATTTGATGCACAACCAACTTATGAATAGAAGCAAGTGCAATCAAGCAACGAATGGATGAGATGCGGGCAACAGGAGCATATGTATCAAAGTAATCAATACCATGTCTTTGTTTATAACCCTTGGCAACTAGCCTTGCCTTAAACTTATCAACTTCACCATCAGCTCTCAACTTTCTCTTGAATATCCATTTACTTCCTATTGCTTTAGCACCAGGAGGTAAATTTACTAATACCCAAGTCCCGTTAGTCAAAAGCGAATGCTTTTCATCATTGATGGCTTCTTTCCAGAAATTTGCATCTCTAGAACTCATGGCTTCAGCATAAGTTTTAGGGTCATCATCAGTATGCATAACATACTGGTTAACACTAAGAATTCTATTCTTATTTGCCTCTAAAAGGTAATAAATAAAGTTTGGATCAGGCTTTTTCTCAATCCTTCCTCTCTTACTCCTTCTAGGTTCGATATCTTCAGTAGGCACTGAAATATCATTGTCATGAGTAGGAGAGGGATTTTCATCATTGTTATCAATTTCCATAGGTTCTAGATCAGGTAACAATGGATTCTCCATGGGTTGCATTTGAGAACTGTTCCTATTTAAGTTCTCAAAGAATTCCACATCTACAGATTCTATAATCTCAAAAGTGTCAAGGTTTATAAATCTGTAGGTGATACTATTAAGAGAGTATCCCACAAAAACACATTTATAAGCCCTGTTTCCCAACTTTGGTCTTTTGGGATCAGGCTTTCGAACATATGCTAAACAACCCCAGACTTTGAGTCTTCTCAAGTTTGGTTTCCTCTTAAACCACAACTCATAAGGAGAAACACTCTTCTTTTTCAAAGGAATTCTATTCAAAATATAACATGCAGACAACATAGCTTCACCCCACAAAGAATTAGGCAAACCAGAACTTATAAGCATGCAATTAACCATATCAATCAAAGTTTTATTTTTCCTTTCAGCCATACCATTTTGTTGAGGTGTGTAAGGTGCAGTACGTTGATGAACTAAACCATGCTCTTGACAAAAGGAATTAAATTCAGTAGGAAAGTATTCACCACCACGATCAGAACGTAAAATCTTAATTTTGTGCTCTAATTGTGTCTCTACTTCTGCTTTATAAATCCTAAATTTATCAAAGACTTCATCCTTAGATTTCATTAAATATGTATAAGCATATCTAGTACTATCTTCTATAAAAGTGACATAATACTTATTTCCACCACGAGTGGCAGAACCATGCAAATCACCCACATCACTATGTACTAATTCAAGTAAGGAAGAATTTCGTACCACAGACTTATGGGAAATTCTAGTTATCTTTGCTTGCACACATATTTCACATTTAGAAGCATGATCAAAATTGCAATCAGAAATCAAGCCTAATCGATTCATGTTTCTAAGAGAACCATAATTCACATGCCCTAATCTACCATGCCATAAATTAACAGAGTCAACAATATAAGCAGAACCATTATTTATTAAATTAAGCTTAATCATCCCATTACAAGCATATCCTTGTCCAACAAACACACCATTTTTGGACAACACAAACTTATTAGACTCATAGGTCGTCTTGAATCCATCCTTCATAACAAGGTCGCCGGAAACAAGGTTCTTCACGATGTCAGGGACATGTAAAACATTAGTAAGAGTCACAGTCTTTCCCGAAGTAAACGAGAGTTCAACAGAGGTTTTGGAGGTGGAGTTGGAGGAGGAGGTTTAGGAGGAATTTCAGGTGGTGGAGGCGGTATTGGTGGAGGGTCAGGCCACGGTAGTGGGTTTGGAGGTGGAGTTGGTGTAGGAGGAGGAGGTGCTGCAGGAGGAGGTATTGGAGGAGGTGGTGGTGGTGGGTCAGGTGATGGAGGTGGTATTGGAGGAGGATCAGGACACGGTAGTGGGTTTGGTGGTGGTGTGGGAGTAGGAGGAGGAGGCGCTGCTGGTGGTGGTGGAGGAGGAGGAGGCGGTGGAGGCGGAGGTGGTCTTGGTGGAGGATCAGGGCATGGTAGTGGGTTTGGTGGTGGTGTGGGAGTAGGAGGAGGAGGCGCTGCTGGTGGTGGGGGCGGAGGTGGTGCTGGAGGAGGATCAGGTTCTGGAAGCGGTTTTGGTTCTGGTGGCGGCTTGGGAAGTGGTGCTGGTGGTGGCGGAGGAATAGGCGGAGGAAGAGGTGGAGGTCTTGGCGGTGGACATGGAATTGGTGGGGGAGTTGGAATTGGTATTGGTATTGGAGTTGGAGTTGGTGTTGGAGGTGGATCCGGCACTGGTTCTGGAACAGGTGTAGGAGTCGGAAATGGTGGTGGTGGTGGCAAGCATTAAAAGCCAGTTTATTTGAATATTTGTCGGTTGTATCTTCACTAATTAAGAATTATTCTCCAACAATGTTGTCTTTTGTTTTGTTTTGTTTAATGTTGTGTTCTTGAAATCAAAATATATAAGCATAATGAAATCTCTAATGTTGAATGCTTCATATGATCAATACTTGTTGCAGACAATAGATCACTTAACAAGTTTCATATTGGAAGATCTTCCTTCCCGCTCCCTCTGTATAACTTGTTTTATATAAGTGTTAAACATTTCATCATCATATTTGAAAACAAATTAGTGCTTTTTAACTGTACATGCATGAGATTGGCATTGCAAATCTTGAACTTGTAGTTCTTCTACGGACATTGTAGAGCCAATTTTCATAAATAAATGGTTGTGTCCAGTCCAGGGACACCATGCTGTAAAGTCCATCTAGACTTTTAAGTTTGAACTTGCACCTATCCACAATACATCCACAAAGAGTGGAAAAGGACCCACTGTTGATCATCACTGATCATTTTCAAAATTTAAATGCAATATGTACGTGCAACTAGGGAAGCTATTGTTGTATGGTTCACTGATAGGTGAGTAAGAACTAAGCAGCTTACCCATTGCAGTATTGACTAAACAGTAGGCACAACTAGTAAACCAAGCTAGGGCCAACCTCATATATAGACCACCGCTGGCTGAATTGCGCCCTAGATTATTCTTTTTTATTTTTATTTTTTGGTAAGAAAAATAATTTTATTGAATAAGAGTTTTTTCTTTCTTTTTTTCTTTTTTTAGAATTAATCGTCTTATATTAAAATAACCAGCAACATGATTAAAAGCCCATTAGAATTTGTCCTGCCAAAGGATATGTTTCTAATAAGCTTCCAAATCACCAACTTCAAACGAATAACATAAAATGTAAATGCAAATAATTCGAAAAAACTTGGACTTAATGTTACCTCATTCAAATCTTGGTAAGGAAAACCCATAGCGGTAAAACCTTGACAAAGGAAAGAGTACAACCTTCTGAAAAAAATAAAAATTTAAAATTAAAACTATCTAAAGACAAAAAGTTGCATTTATACTTCAGGATCGTAAGAATTATTTGTTCTCCATCGGTACCTAATGAGCCGTCTTCTATGGCTGGCAATATGTATATGTTGCCACAAACAAGTTGTGGAAGTTGAGCGTCTTCACTCGTGATAAAACTATCATTCTAAAGCCCTTATATCAATATCAAGACTAATAGAAGTGTCACGATGGCTTATACAGGATAAGGAATTTGTTCTCTTGGAGATTGAGAATGACGGTTTAGCATTTTCTGCGATCAAGAACTTAAAAGGTGAGAAAAGTATCTCCGAAGAAAAGTTAGGAGATTTGGCTTCTTTTGGAAAAGTTAGGCGCTTGCCTGATACTTCATGGTTAAGAGCAACAAAGATGTATTTCCTTTGTGTTCTTAAGAGTTACAGAAATTCACACAAATGCTCCATCAAAGATGGTACGATTTTACAGACAGGTTCTTCGTGGAAGGTGAAGCTTTTGATAGGAGGAGGATTTCTTCGGACTCCTTCAGTTCCTAAGTGTAGCTCTCCTGATTCAATCTTTTCCTTGAAAATACGCTTCAGGTCATTTCAGTTGCTTGTGGAGCGATTAACAATTCGATGAAATCAGCAATATTTAGGATCTACCATTTCCTGTTCGGTTGGTTACTTGATTGCACCATCTTGAATCCACACATCCAGCAACTACTTCTTCCAAAGGAAATGAAAAGTCTGGGACCGTAAACAGAGCTGGTATAGCTTGTACGTGAATTTCTCTTCGCGGCAGTCGTGCCTGTGGTGCTGGAGTTGGAGCTGGCAGTGGGGTTGCACCCGCAGGATGTTACATCTCTGAAACGGTGGCTTTCCTTTTCTCCTTCATTGACAGTACTTACAGAAGGTCGAAGGTTGTATTGCTTGTTGATGAGACGTATACTTCCACGAGTCTCACGAGGCTCTTAAGTCTTGGTGGATCTGGTACTCTCCAACAAGGGTAGGTGTCGTGGTAACCGATCGTTTGGCTACTTCATGGAGTTGAAAGAACGTTCGGAAACGTGAGTTTTCCAATAAAGATTGATAGAAAGGGGTCATAATGTTGATGTATAACTCCACAAGTTGTATTTCGGTGATATTTGGATCATGACAGTCTAACACCTGGATCCTGAAACTCTTCACGTAATCGTTTGGATGTTCGTTGTTCCTAACCAAGATGTATATTATGTATGTCGATGGCTTCGAAAATTCTTACAGACAGAGTACATGATTATACTCAGGTTCTCCTAATGATTCCATAAAGCATGAAACATGTTCACATGTATTCCCAGTTCCATCATACATAGAATGTTTGATAAGTGTATCCCTTGGGGAGGGGAACTTTCTGCACATCATGAGGATATGGAGGTTGGCGTTGAGGGACAGATAATGAAATTGGCTTGTTGATCCTTTGATGATGAACGACCAGCAACATCAATTAGTGCTTCATCGTCTTCTAGGATATGAGCTTTGGAGGTTCCAGGACCACCAATGGATGATGAAGCATTCTTGGCCTGCTCTGTCTGGCATTGTTCGTTTAGAGACTTGAAAAAATTGAGTAACTCTGATGACCATATATCCTTGATTCTTAGTAGGATATCTTGCGTTTGCATCAGATCAGCTATGGTAGGCAAAGCTTGATTGTTTCTGGCTTCTTCCTTATCTTGGCCAAAGAAAGGTGAGTTGATTGCGTCAGTATTGATTCCAGTATTGACGTCAGTGCTGGTGAAGAGGGTATCACCTGCATTGTTGGTATTGACATCATTGTTGTTGATAAAGGGATTAATACCTGGAGTACCAATGTTGGAGAAAGGAGTAGTGACATCAGGAATACCACCGATGTTGGTTTTGAGATTAGGGTTGGTAGTTGAACCTGACCTAAGACCGACCATTTCCCGTGAAACTAAAAGAAATTAAATCGAGGGAAATTGACTTTTTAACCGAGAGATTAATCTCCCACTGCAGTCGCCAATTTTTTTGTGGGTAAAAACTGATTCTGGTGAAAATGGTAAAAGTGGGATAGGTTGATGAGTAACAAGTCCAAACCCTAAAAAAAATGTACTGCATGGAAGTACTTTAGATTTGATAGATCAATTTGTACAATTCTTAAGCCAAGAAATGTCGTTCCAGTCTTGCTTCGGTCACAAAGGAAGGAGAAGGTTGGTCTTAGGGAGGGAAGCAGAGGAAGTGTTGAGATCAGAGTTGTAGACTATATGAGATGTGGTTGTTTATGACTTCGTATCAGAAAATAGAACTTGCATAAAGAAACTCAGATGTTGACTTTGCTCTGCTGACTATACAAACCCAAAGTTTTGTTGACCTTTGAGTTTTACCTATCTATCAAAACCTAAAATCTTGTTATATTTGTTTCTTGTTTTTTTTCCTTTTTAATTTTTCTACAGTTGTTAAAATATATGTAGCTTCATGTTAAATTTGTGCTAGTTTTCTTCCTAGTGGGTTTAGGTAAGTCTGTAATCTAAGAAGATGATAAAACTTAGGTAATCATTAATTTCTTTTAAGTTCACTCGCAAAAGAGCTAGAAGAGACAAAAAAGTGTTGTGCAGAACGGTGTTTAGGCTAAACATGGGACAATGTTTATTTTTATTTTCTGTTGGATCTATATCATTAATATGTTTCTTCCTTGTCTTTTTGACGTGTATAATTGAGGTTCATTAGCTTTTTTTTGTTAGTTTTATTACTCACCTTTTGCAATGTTAGCTACATTAGCCATTATTACTTCTTTTTTTTTTTTGCAAAGAGATCTAGTTTAACGATTATAAAATGGAAGCATATTATTTTAGGGTTTGTTGATGATGGATTTTTGATTCCGGGTAAAACAATCATTTTGGATGAAATCAGGGGTAAAATAAGTTATTTATAATTCGAACTGAAAAGTAATATTCATCAAGTTTAGACAGGGCAAAATAGTCCTTTTATCAAAAGTCAACCGAAAAGGGCATAATGGTCATTTGGGATTTTTCTCAGTATTTTCCTCAATACTTAATTGTCAAAATGTTTTAGTGCTATGTTCTTCAGTCGAACTCTTAAAATCTACCTAACATCATATTCGTTCTCAGCTGAAAGATATAAATCTATTAAAGTGGCTAAACAAGCTGTACTTGTAAATACTTGATCAGGTAATTATCGTGCCAGACACGAGAATTACAAAAATATAACAATTTTGTGTCAACACAAAAAATTATCTAATTTTACTCAAATTCACTTGAAGAGGCAAGTTTGCATAATTTGTTCAATTTCATGTGAAGACCCAAAATTTCCCATTTTGCTCAATTTAATGTGAAGACGCAAATTTGCCTAATTTGCATAATTTGCTCAATTTTATGTATATATTGTGCCAATATTTCTCAATTTGGAGTGAAACATGGTATCTTGACTCGTATTGGTCGAAAACTAGATTGCCTAAGCATGGAGTGAATACCTAGATTAGTTGCATTAAAATCCTAATCATGGTTGAGAACAAATTAAATTTAAATTAGCTAGGGTTAACCGTGACTGCCAAGTCAGTCACGGATTAATCCCGGCCGATTTGGCCGGCCTCTCACCTATCGTGACCGACCACCTTAGATCTCTTATACTTGGCCAGTCACCCCTTTCTCATTCTGGTAGTCAGAGCAATCAGAGATGGAAGAACAAGCCCTCAATGGCTGACTAAAGTTAGCCGACTGAACTGCCTAAAAACATACAATTCAAATGCGATTGTCCGTGTCAGTCGTGAAAAAGCGGGGGTCTAACAACCTCACCCAATATTTCGCTTAGCAATCTGTATGGACTAACTTCAATATACTTTCAAGAGAATCAACTAGACAGTCAGACTCGATCTTAATAAAAAGTATATCAAAGAGTTATATCTCAATCTCTCAATTCAATCCGCAATCAAACAAATAAAAATTTGCGAGCCTGATTGAATATAATAGAAATAACTTGAACGGTACCAAATACCAATGTTCAAGGATCAATCAATTTCAATCAACAACAAAAGGTTGGATTTACCAATTGATTGATTCAACGCACAACCTGTGATATTTCAATTATATAACAAGATATAATGCAGAAAGAAATAACACAGACACCAGAAGTTTTGTTAACGAGGAAACCGCAAATGCAGAAAAATCCCGGGACCTAATCCAGATTTGAACACCATACTGTATTAAGCCGCTACAGACACTAGCCTACTACACCATAGTTGAACCCTAATCAATCTCACGCTGATTCAAGGTACAGTCGTGTTGTTGCGTCTCTGATCCCAGCATGATACTACGCACTTGATTCCCTTAGCTGATCTCACCCACAACTAAGAGTTGCTACGACCCAAAGTCGATGACTTGATAAACAAATCTGTATCACACAGAAAAGTCTATTGAATAGATAAATCTGTCTCCCACAGATATACCTACGAGTTTTTGTTCTGTTTTTTGATAAATCAAGGTGAACAGGAACCAATTGATAACCCAGACTTATATTCCCGAAGAACAGCCTAGAATTATCAATCACCTCACAATAATCTTAATCGGTTAACGAACAAGACATTGTGGAATCACAAACGATGAGACGAAGGTGTTTGTGACTACTTTTATATCTTGCCTATCGGAGATATAAATCTCAATCCAATCTTACGATCGTACTCAATCACGATAGAAACAGCAAGATCAGATCACGCAACTACAGAGAAAATATTTGGGTCTGGCTTCACAATCTCAATGAAGTCTTTAAGTCGTTAACCTACAGGGTTTCGTGAAAAACCTAAGGTTAAAGGAGAATCCACTCTAGCTTATACAACTAGTATCACACGGGAGGTGTGGGGATTAGGTTTCCCAGTTGCTAGAGTTCTTCTTTATATAGATTTCAAATCAAGGTTTGCAATCTAAGTTACCTTGGTAACAAAGCATTCAATATTCACCGTTAGATGAAAACCTGATTAGATTCAAGCTAATATCTTTCAACCGTTAGATCGAACTTAGCTTGTTATACACAAATGAAACGTAACTTCATTTAGGTTTGAGTAACCTTACCTAAACGTGTACACTTAGTCGGTTCAACAATAGTTAACCAATGGTTAGCCATATGAGTACTTTCATATCAACCTTATTCATCTTTACCATAACTAGTTCAAATGACTCAAATGAACTAGTTAGAGAGTTGTTCAATTGCTTAGATCTTATAGAAGTATACAAGACACAATCGAAGCAAAATCGGTTTTGATTCACTCGAATCGAATCATGAACATTATAGCCACGGTTTGCAAAGATTGCATTCCTTATTATATGAATGTTTTAGTTCATGAACAAACCGATTTTAGAAAGTAACCTACCTAAGTATGCAAACGGGTACGCGTACTTAAGTAACCAGATTGAGTTTGTTTTTCACTTTCAAACTCCAGCAGAAATTCACGGACGTGAAACTTCCGCCAGTATGCGTACGGGTACGCATACTCACCCGGATTTCCAACAACCGCCAGTACACATACTTTGGGTTCCCGATTTTGGACTTTTACACAAATTTGAGAGCACACTATGTTTATATCCAAAGATGGTTACTTGTTCCAAACTCTCGTTTCTATCGTTGAAACTTTCTTATAGGATGTTAAAATAATTGTTTTTCACAAACTATTTTCATCAAAGCGATTTTCAAGTTATTGAAATAATCAACATGACTTTCGTCACGAGTAAAGATGAACTTGGCTAAAGCGAAAGCTTACCAACACATATTTCGAGAAACAGATAAGCGAGATAAACTCGGCTCGAAATAACAAATGTGTATAATTGAAGTCTATATAACAGTACGACTTTTGTCTCAAATAGGAGATAGAGTAGATAGACTTTTGAGTGATAGATAAGTTCAAGTCTCCACATACCTTTGATGAAGTTCCACAAGTTCCCTTGAGTAGTTCTTCGTCTTCAATCGATGAACGTCGTGGAGTCTAAGGCTCAACTACACTTACTATCCTAATCCGAGACTTAGCTATAAGTAGACTAGAAATCAAGACTTATAGTTTTGGAAACTAAAAAAAAAAAATTTGTTACATTTATAAAAGTTCAAAATAGTGTTGCAACGAAGGTTACACCAAGCAACGCTTATGTGTTGCAAGTTTCATTACAATTCACTTATAACGACGGTCAGTTTTGCAACATTCAAGCTTAAAGATAAACAACGCTTTTAATGCGTCGCGATCATCACTAAAAGACATCCATGACTAATCTTGGGCGTCAATTTTGCATGACTTCCCATTACTATCGAATTCATGCGTATGACTAATGAATGTCAAATATTACGTATTTCTATATAGCATTTAACTCATCTTTTGTGTTCTAATTCTCTATTTTATCCCAAATTATGTATTTTTACTGTTTTCAAGAATAATTACTTTCACTAATTTATTTTGTGTTTTTAGGTAGTAAATAAAGGTTGGATAAATTGAGAAGCCAAAAGAGTAGAGAATTGGTGACAACAGAAGAGGGACAAGCTCCCGCTAGAAGGCAGTGAAGAACGTAAAAGAAGCATCGCACAAAAAACTGTGCAATCCGTTTGTAACTCATCCACAAGTGACTTGCAAAACCTAAAACCAGAAATTTGTTTAGATAGATCTCTTCCCAAACCCCCAGAAAAAAATATAATAAAAATAAAAATAAAAAAAATGTTGATTTTGTTTAGAGTGGATTCAAATAGGAAACCCCATTTGACCAAATCTCAGAGAAATTACAAGATATGGCCTTATCATCTTCATTATCAGCCTGAGAAGAAGTAAGATAATAAAGAAGAAGAGGAAGAAGAATGAATTTGAATGAGTAAGTAAAGAAGGATTGTAATTACCATCCTTTTGATATGTGTCTCCATTGATGAGTACAACATTTGATTGAAAATGCGGGAGAAAAAGAGACAGAAGAGCAGCAACACCTCCATCTTGAGGTTGAGCATGAATTACGGATGGGATAAGCTACCCGTGACAATGACAAAAAATGTTTGTTTTGGCTTATTACAAAACATACGGCTAGGAAAACCTAACTGTAGGCATGAATTACGGCTGGGATACCCAACTGTAAACTGTAGTTACGGTTGAAAGTTCATATTATCCCGTTTGTAATATAGTACTTACGATTGGGAAACTTAAAACTCCCGTCCGTAAACGGTTTCCGAAACTGAATTTGAAAACCTAGTTTACCTATTTAACAAATCAATGGGTGAAATAAAGGTGTGTTTTTCGATTCTTACCTTATAGAAGCCATTTCAGGAGTATTAGCTTCTGTATCGAGTCCTCTATTAACCAAATCTTCATTTTTCAGTTCAACATCTTCTTCATTTGATTTCCTTACATGTATGGATTCTTTTGATTTTGATTGTTTCCTTTACCTAGTTTATCCTTAGTCCTTGTCATCTTTTATACGAAGCGTTTAATCGATAATGAAATTTTTTGAGAATCCACGAAAAATCATCGTTGAAACGAGTTGAAAAAGATGACGAAAGAAGAAGAGTAGAAGAAGAAATGTTTAGGAGATTAAATCATAAATGAATAAACTTCAGTTTTGTTTTGATTTGTTTATAGGTGATAATGTAATAAAACTAATAAAAATGAGGGTGCATCTGACATTTCCTAGGTTTCCGCTATCCATATTTTGCAGCCAAACAATTGGATTCTCAATTATAAGGGTAAGCATGGGCCGGCTTTTGCCACATCCGTATCCAATCCAGTAGATGAAGGATTCTAAATTTGACATCCGCATCCAATCCAATCGATTTACAACCAATGGATGCACGAATGTACGGATTGATTGCGGATGATCCAATGAATTTCTTTTAGAAGTAAAACTAATAAAAAAGACTTGAATAATGACCCGTCAAGGATTAAAAAGAGAAGAATATGACTTAATTTTGCTTCTCAAGTTCAAGCCCTAAAAGTCTGATGGAAGAAAATGATGAAGATATAAATCGACTATGCGGTAGACTATTAAAAATATATAATGGACATTATATATTTAAACTAGGATATGACCCATGCCGTAACGGCACGGGATGCTATGACCGAAAATCTAGACCTTATATCGAAATGTGCTACTGTATCGCAAAATATAGTGACCTAATAATTTTTTCGTCTTGTACTCTAAATTTGCTTAATCGTATGGTTATTTTTGTCGATAAGTAGAAAGTATTATTGAAATTTATCAGCTGGTGCAGTCAATTTCTAGACGCTCAAGAGTATTCTTTTGCGGTTAACATGTAAATGTGGGTGACAACCGATTCTAATAAGATAAGGAATAGCTTGGCCATGCCGCTGCAAGTAGCGTTAAAGAAAATTCAAGGGAAGCATACCTAAGAAGACACGTTTAATTTGTAGCGTTTATTTAGATTCATAATTGAATCATATCATACATTATGTCGATGAGCATAATTAAACACCTAGTGCGTTTAAGCATTTTAAAAACCCTTGAAAGACCAAAAATTCTCAAACTAAAAATAACAAAAACAGAAAAAGAAGAAGAAAGTCTAAGAAGACTCAAAAGATCACCAACATACATCTAAAATGTTATTCCTTGTGGCTCATGCCACGGTGCAGTGAAACGAACAATATGCAGGCTTAGTATCCATTACTTGAAATTGCGGTTGTTCCCTTATTTTCTTGGGTTCTCTTAAGGTGTGGGTTTTGTTCTTCAAACAATGACGACGTATATTTATATCAATTCATATAAATCGACTCTCACACTAAGGGTTTCCTCGTGTACAAATAAAGTGTTTTTAGATCACAAAGAAAGGCAAAAAACCAAGAGCTCTATCATTTAAACGTTCAACAAAGAAAAGGTGTGAAGAAGAAACCTGTGAAAAAATAAAGGAAATCCGAGAGTACCATTTGTAAGTACCCCTCCGACTGAAATATAAATCTCTGAATGTGATGATTCCGAATTTTTAGCCTATTATATCCACCTTGATAATGAGGCTTTTCTTTCTGTTCACCTGTTTCATTTAGATGGAGGCTCTTTTTTCTTTTCTTTTTTATTTTCTTGATGTAGGAGTATAGGACAACTACACCACCAAATAAGCTTGAAAGATAGATGGGAGTTATATAGGTTATCACCAGAAAAGCTTGAAACATAGTTGGGAAGGTTATCGGTATACTTATTAGAACTTTACGACACAGCACCCACACAGCCTCAATTAAATCTTAGAAAGCTGCATTTGTTCAAGGGAATCCTCAAGGGAGAGACCCCGCAATTTTGTTGTTGCTGCACAGAGGGCCCTCCGTAACAACACATACATGTGCACTTATTGTTACTGCATAAAGAGCCTTATGTAATGGCATATATTCATGTATATTTCCCGTGCAACACACTGGCCATATTTACTCTGGTGTTTTACTCGTTATACATGTGTTATGTAACAGGATACACTACAAAGTTGCATCCATTTTCAAAAAATTTAGCGACTAATTTAGATTGTTCAATCCTCTTCCTCCAAAATAATAAAAAACTATGCAGAGATTCCTGGGCTAGGATACTACTTATCTACACCATATAAGGTACCCAATGGATGGTTGTGCTGACCCCGAGGAGAAAAAGTTGTTTTAATTCATTGCTTCATTTACTTTTTCCCTTCACCTCAGCTGGTCTGGCTTGTTTGAGTGATTTCTATTGCTCAACTGCCTCTGGGTGCCATCAGGTAAATACATTTTGTAAAGTCAGTTATGGTGTTTTGGAAAAGGCGATATATGTTCATGGAATGTAGGAGTAAAACCGAAAAAAGCTATACAAAATCCTATTTTTCTAAACAATGATCAAGAACTGGGCCAGATTGACGCATAAGACTCCTAAAACATTAACGATCAACATACAAAATCTAATTCCAAGTGTAAAAACATGAGGGTAAACACAATCATCAAACTCTTATATTCATTTTTATTAGTTTTACTTCTAAAAGAAATAGTCATTTTTAATCCTTGACGGGTCATTAATTCATTGCTTCATTTACTTTTTCCCTTCACCTCAGCTGGTCTGGCTTGTTTGCGTGGTTTCTATTGCTCAACTGCCTCTGGGTGCCATCAGGTAAATACATTTTGTAAAGTCAGTTATGGTGTTTTGGAAAAGGCGATATATGTTCATGGAAATGTAGGAGTAAAACCGAAAAAAGCTATACAAAATCCTAATTTTCTAAACAATGATCAAGAACTGGGCCAGATTGACGCATAAGACTCCTAAAACATTAGCGATCAACATACAAAATCTAATTCCAAGTGTAAAAACATGAGGGTAAACACAATCATCAAACTCTTATATTCACAACCGAGAAAAATTCAATATAAGACGAATTTTCATACTAATGCATGTATACCTGATCTTTGTAGGCACTCCTCAGTGCTGCCAGTCAAGGAACTCTACATCATGACAGAAGATGCACCAAGTGTCAAAGCTTTGTCCCTGTTTTGAGAATTAGCAATTCTACTATCAGAGATCTATGGGTCACGCCCATTTGTGAAGTAACAGATGATACCATATATACAGTTGTTCTCATCTTTATATCAAGAAAGGTTAACACTCTTTAATAACGAAATCTGGAATCCAGAATCCAGAAGAATATTGTGTTTGCAGATTAAGCTTGTTGTTGATGAAACTTTCCCTAGAATTGTTAAGGATCGAGAGCCAAAATTGAACATGAATAGTGTTAAAATGCTATGTGTGCAGTGTCCAACAAATTCTTGGTTATGCCTGTAACATTTCCCAAGATGGAAACATATGCACTCCTATATTTTAACCCATGCTACCATAAATTGGAAACGGTGAATCCATAGGAATAATATCTGCAAAGCAACAAAGATGAGAAGAAGCGGTGAAAGGTCACTGATGTCCCTAGGCAGCTATCTTATTTTACACCCTATTTCTAAAGTTAATCTGGATCACTCCCAATTTTGGAGGTACATGCTGTTTTATCTGTTTAGACTGATTTCTTTGTCTAAAAATACAGCACAGATACCAGAATCATTAACACAGTTCATACATATACATCTTCAGCACATGTACATTAGTTAAATGGCAAAACCCACAAACAGGCACTACGAATCACATCTAAATCCAGTAATACAGAAAACACTTTAGACACCCAAGCAAAACAACAAATATACTCAGAGGAAATGAAATGTAAATGAGAAGTGGAACATCACTAAAACGAATTCATAAGGTACCAATGTTGCAAACCCTATCTTCCCTAAGAATCAAAATAACAACAATGAATTGAGAATCAATAGCTACGAAAAAATTTCCAATATCTTTTCCAGATATTTCGTACCTTCATTTAGTTGAAGGTTTACCTGTATCTATAATAAACACCAAGCATTTTTATCTCCTTGGGTGTTCCCTTTCAGATTTAAGTTGGCATGGTATGCATCAGAATGAAAGTGACCAAGATTAAAATTATAGAAATGTCGCTACCTGTGGCTCTGGTAGACACAAAATCGGGAGACACAAAAAAAGAAAATCAGAAATCTAGGGCATAATAGCGAAAAATCATAACCCAAAATCGGGAGAAAGATGTAAGAACTAAAGAACCTCATTTTGAGTCGTACCTGGGATGAGTCGATCGGTTGAACTGATTTCTTGATGCGCCTAGGTTTATGAGATTCCATTACAATACGTTTTTATGAGCTTCAATTCGAAACGGCCGGCACATTGAGTTGGTCTGGGCGTTTTTATTTCCCTGGCTTTTATTAAGGTATTAACGACCAATGCAAGAAATGGAAATAGGCAACTAGGGCTGTTCATGGTCGGTTTTGGTTCGGTTTCTAGCCAAACCAAAACCGAAACCAATACTATCGGTTTCTAAAAATCTAAACCAAACCAATACATTAACCATTGGTTCGGTTTCCAAATGGTTTCAGCCGGTTTCGGTTTGTCCCAGTGGTTTTTGGTTAACCAATAATTATGTCAAACCAAAAAAAAAAAATTACACAAATTTACAGAAAAAAAAATCGTAGCTGCAGATAGTATTGGTTTACAAAAATTTACAAACAAAAAATAAATAAAAAGAATATCAAGAATAGTTAAAGCTTACTCTAAATCTAGAGATCAAAATAAGATATATAATATATCTTAATTTAGTTAATGACAAACAAAAAAGAAGGAAAACGGAAAGAATAAAGTCGAGTAGCAACACTGGCTGCTGTAGTTGGGGGTGGAGAAGGGAGGCGACTGAGAGAAGGAGAAAGAGAAAGAGGGAGAGTATCATAATGAAATATTAGATTTAGGGTTTCTATTTATCCTCTAAATCAATGGGTAGAATCTAATACTTGTAAATCAAATGTAGAAACTAAGTTTAAAAATCAATCGGTTTTCCAATGGTTTTTGGTTCGGTTTTAGAGGTCAAACCAAACCAAAACCAACACTATCGGTTTTCCACTTTCTACACCATAACCAATCCATTAATAAATGGTTCGGTTTGGTTTCTTCCTAATTGGTCTGGTTCGGTCCGGTTCCAGCGAAAAACCGAAACCATGTTCAGCCCTATAGGCAACTGCGTGGCACAATCTCTATAGCATTCTATAACGCTAAATCGTAACCCCATTTAGAAGAATCATGATCGTTCTATCATGATCGTTCTTTATATACGAAAATGTAGTAAAAAGCACACACATTAGTGGATCAATCTTGACCGTTTTTTATGTGTCCAAACTGTAGAGAATCGTCGATGTAGGAAAACATCATTGTCCCTTATAATATAAATTAGGGTATGGTCCGTATCGTAACAGCACGGATTCTGGTTTCTCTTTGTTATTGTTGAATGTTAGATTTTTGACGTTTGTTTATCAATGTAATCTTTTCAATTTGAGATCTATAGTTAGCATGAGCTTGTAAGTTTTCATCTTTAACTCTAAATAGTTTAAACTTTTAAGCAAGATTTGAAAAACGGATCACAGCCCAAGTCTACAATGTATGTTAACAAATGTAAAGAAAGGTGTAGCCAAAAGAATTGGTTAATTGTCAGATGCGAAATACGAATCATAATTCTTTTCCTTTCTAATAATTCTACTTTTTACTTTGGTTTTAAGTGTTTTCGGTTGTCTAGAAAAATTTAAGATCTTCAAAATTTTCTTCCTATAAACTGTTAGTCCCCATTTTCAGAGAGATCATAAATATTGTCATGTTTGATTTTGGAATAATGATCATCTATATCCTATGGGTTTTTCTCCGACATTTGTCTCCACTAACATAAAATGCTTCTTGTTGCAGCATTTTATAGATCGGTTGTTCATATCACAAGCCTGTTCATACCACAAGCATGTCCATATCACACCCATCACCATCACCATGTCTTTAAATTTCCTAGCCTGGAACTGCCAAGGCATTGGAAAACCAGCCATTCAAAACCACCTGAAACAACTCATTCAAGAACATGTCCCATATATCCTCTTCCTTCAAGAAACCAAAAATAAACAGCCCTTCATAAAATCCTTACTCCTAAAACTCAAATACCATAACATGGAAATAGTGGAACCAACTGGTGTAATAGGTAATGCAGGGGGTTTGGCTTTAGCATGGTCTGATAAAGTGTCTATATCAATAGTGAATACCACAGATAGTCAAATAGATGCTCTAGTTACTTGTAAAATGAGTGGAAATTTCTGGATGATTTTCGGAACCTATGGGTGTCCCTATAGATTGAGAAAGCACACTAGTTGGGAATATTTCAAAAAATTAGCTAGTAATATTGAGGTCCCATGGTTAGTCATAGGCGACCTAAATTTTACATTAAATAACGAGGAAAAACAAGGAGGAAATGAGGTGGACCAGACATAAAGTCTATTTTTTAACAACCTAATCAATAATGCTGAGCTCATGGACCTGGGCTTTGTGGGATACAAATTTACTTGGTCTAATAAGAGAGAAAACTAGGATTTTATAGAAGCTAGATTGGATAGAGCCCTGGCCAACCCAAGATGGTTAAATATCTTTCCAAGAGCTCTTGTTTACCACTTGACCCCACTAGGATCCGAGCATAGCCCACTTCTGTTAAGAACTTTCCTCTGCTGGAAAGATGAAGCGAAGCCCTTCAAATTCTTTGGCATTTACCTAGAAGAACCTTCATGCTTCCAAGTCATTGAGGAAGCATGGGACTTCGAACCAGGAGGCTCCACAGCTTTTCAGGTAATGTCTAAACTCAAAAATGTAAAGTCTAGCATCAAAATCTGGAATAGAGAGTTCTTTGGAAACATCCAACAAAACATCAAAAAACTAAATCAAAATCTCAATCATGCCAAAAACACTCTCCATCTACAAGATACCAACCCAAGAGTGGTGAATATACAAAATGATATGGAAAAGTGGCACAATTATGAAGAAGGGTTCTGGAAAACCAAAGCTACTGAAAATAATTTGCATCTAGGAGATAAAAACACAGGATTTTTCACTTTACTGCCACTTACAGGGCAAGAAAACTTAGAATAGAAACAATCCAAAAGAATGATGGAACTTGGAGCACTGATAGACAGGAATTAGAAGATACCTTCCAACAACACTTTGCCTCTATGGCCTCCTCCTCTAAACCCAATATTAGTGACCAAATCCTCCAACTCATCCCCAAATGCCTCAATGATCTTGATAATGAAAAATTAATAGCTATCCCCTCTGAATTAAAAATCAAATCCATTGTTTTTGACATGCATCCAAATAAATCCCCGGGCCCAGATGGATTTCCAGCTATTTTCTTCCAAAAAAACTAGTTTCTCCTAAAAGACGAAGTGGTAAAAATGGTGCAATATTTCTTCTCCACAAAATTCATCTTTAAAGAAGTCAACTCCACTTTCATCACTTTAATTCCCAAAATAGAATCCCCAACTTCCCCGAAGGACTTTAGACCCATATCTCTATGCAACACCATCTACAAAATCATCTCTAAACTCCTAGCGGGTCGGATGAAACCTTTCTTAGACAAGCTAATATCCCCATATCAATCTGCCTTTGTCCCTGGTAGACAAATTGCAGACAACATAATCATTTCCCATGAGATTATCCACTCTATGAGATCGGAGAGGAAAAAACAAAAGAAAAAGGGATATATGGGCTTAAAAATTGATATGTCAAAAGCCTTTGATAAGGTGGAATGGACTTTTCTTACAAAAATCATGGAACAAATGGGCTTTTGTAAAGACTGGATTGAACTCACATATCAATGTATAGGAACTACCACTAGTATTGTCCTAATTAATGGGTCCCCATCTGGGTTTTTTAAACCATCTAGAGGCCTACGACAAGGAGACCCGCCATCCCCTTATCTTTTTATCATTTGTATGGAAGCCCTCTCTAGAGTTTTGCAAGAAGCTGAAAAACAAAAACTCATTAGTGGGGTTAAGTTTGGTAAATCCTCTCCCTCGATATCTCATCTCCTTTTTGCTGACGACTGTCTCCTATTTGCAAAAGTTGGCACTAAATAATGTAAAAACCTCATCCATATCCTTGAACTTTTCAGTTCTGGCTCTGGTCAACTCATAAACTACGATAAATCTGGAGCCTTCTTCAGTAACTCTGTCACTAATGGGGAAATACGAAAAGTTCTAGCAATTCTAAAAGTGAGAAGAATAAAGTTGGATGACAAGTACTTGGGGGTCCCACTCTTCACCCATCAATCAAAAATTAAATGCTTCATCTCGATCCTGGAAAAACTGAAGGCTCGTCTCCAAGGATGGAGTAGCAAACTCCTCTCCCCAGCTGGAAGAAGAATCTACATCAAACATGTGGCCGACACGATGGCAACCTATCAAATGACATGTTTTGTAATACCCAAAGAGATAACCAAGAAAATGGATATTGTTAATAGAACCTTCTGGTGGGGGAATTCTCCAGAAAGCAATAGAGGTTGGTGCCCCAAAGGCTGGGATTCAATGTGTATTCCCTTAGCCAATGGTGGATTATGATTCAAACAATATGATCAATTCAACTTAGCAATGATCACTAAAAGAGCGTGGAGAATGTTACAAAACCCAGATTCCCTCACCTCTAAGGTCCTCAAAGCTAAATATTTCCCAAAATACCCCCCCTCACTCTAAAAAAGACCAAACAAAACTGCTCATGGTTTTGGAAGGGTCCATGGAAAGGAATCCAAATCTTACAAAAAGAAGCAATTTGGAAAATAGGCGATGGCAAAGACATTCATCTCTGGAAAGACAACTGGATCCCTCTGAACTACCAGAACATAATTACAAGAAGTGATATCAAACCTCTCACTCGCAATACCCTGATAACTGTTAGTGATGTCATTTCCCATGATGCTACATCTTGGAATGACAACTTTCTGAACCAAGTCTTTCCACATACCGTTGTGCAAAACATCCTCAATATAGACCTGCCTCAGAATGCGGAAACCAATGATACCCTAATCTGGCCTCACACTAGGAATGGTACGATTACAATCAAATATGTGTATGAGTACCTGATCAAAGAAAGAGCAACTCTCCCAGGAAAACTCCCCATCCCCCCACAAAATCCCCTATGGAAAGAAATTTGGTCCCTTGATGTTCTACCTAGAATCCGTGTCTTTTTATGGAAATGTTATAGTGGGATCTTACCGGTGAGTAGTAAAATAGGAAGATGGGTTAAAACTATAGCAACTGTCTGTACCATGTGTGGACATCCCGTTGAAACTGATACCCACACTCTCTTTAAATGCCCTTACAGCCATGTTGTCTGGTTTGGAATACATTGTAGAATAGATAACAACAATAGCAATGTTCAAAACTGGGTAGAGTCTTGGATCACCAACACTGATACTAGCCCTTTTGAAGGGATCCACTGGAACCAACTCATTGCCATCACAGCCTGGTACATCTGGAAGGCAACATTTCAACACAAGCTCCAAACCCCGGCGGTTACTATACACCTGGTGGAAACCATATCAGAACCTACAATGCAACTCACCCCGATCAGTCCTACAACAGAACACCAAACCTGCAACAACTAAACCAGTTACAGATTTTGCACCACAAGTCCCAATTAACCATGCATTATTACAAAAACTGGAAAGAACGAACTCACACTGCTACTTTGATAAATGTTTTGACAGATGAACAAGGACACATAAAAGGAAGATGGGCCTGCCAATGTGTACTGAGCTCGAAACAACAAGGGGCGGCACTGGGAACCATAGAAGCTATGCAGTGGTATCAAACAAACAAACTCAGGGCTTGTGCTATTGAGCTAGATGATTTAAAGCTCCTCAAGATTATGAAAACAAAATGGAGGTTCCCGCAACGAACTTCCCACCTTTCTCAGCTATAAAACAATGCTGATCTGTTTAATTACTTTAGACAATTTTATTGTAATCCCCTAAGAGCAACTGCAGTGGACGACCAGACCTATAATTATGGTCCAGGGACGAGACGTAACGGGACGGAGTAAAGACTAAAATCTGGACAAAAACCAAATTCCAGACCATATTTGGTCTGGGACCAAGACCAAAACTATATATAGTCGAGCGAACGTATAGTCACCGTTTGTCATCGGGCGTGTATATAAACTACGCCTCTTGTGAAACACGTAAATTCACCGCCCCATAAAGAGGCGTGTATATAAGTTACGCCTCATTCAGGCGTTGCTGAAATATATGCCCGTTGGGACGTTGCTGAAGTTTACGCCCCAGTGAGACGAAGATTATAGATACGTCTCATACAGGCGATTATATAGTTAACGCCCCAGCCCGGCGTATGTATAGTTAACGCATGATGTTGAGCGGACTTAATAGCTCCTCCCCATTTAAAGCTTCAGTTTCAAAAAAAAAATTAAAACGTTAGACAAAATTGTTTTTGAAAATTTTTTATACCGTTGGTAATTTTCGAACGTTGAAGAAAATCGAACGTTGGATAATTTGTAACGTTGGAAAGTTTGGAAGACATTTTCGAACGTTGGAAATTTCAGAGGAAACACCTATATATACACATGAAATCCTGTAACATTTTCCCACAACTACTACTTCAAACTATCTATCAGAACAAGAAGAAGAAATATTATTTCGGCTTTCAAATCATTTGGAAATTTTTCACCGATTCGCTTACAATGGCACCAAGAGCAGCACGAGGTCCAAATTTTACGACAATCGAAGATGTAACGATGTGTAAAATTCATTTATCTATATCTCAAGATCCTGGTGTTGGAACTGATCAATCAGAGGCGACATCGTGGACTCGTATCAAGGATGATATTGAACTTCATTTACCTAATAATCCAGAGCGGTCTTGGAGTTCCTGGCAAAAACGATATCAGGGAATAAGTAAAGATGTGGCGTTTTTTTCGGCAAAAGAGGCAGAAGTGGAAAGTGAATATCATACTGGATGGGGTCCTGAAAAGAAGGTAAGCATTCTTGATATTTTGAACAATTATTTTCTAATATTTAATAAGCGCCCATGTACTTAAGTGTTTTTAAAAACATTAACAACTTGAAGAAATGAACAAGAGGTTCAAGGAATGCAACGATCGGAAAAAATTTAAGCACGAAGAGTGCTACCCAATTGTGTTAGAAAATATAAAATATAATCGGCGATCGACTTTTGTATTCGATACGACACGCGATTTGGACACTTATGAGAATAACGAGGAAGATGAGGAAGGACCGCAAACAACAACTCAAGGAGAGACTGGTAACGACACAGATGGGGGAGACATAGAGAACACATATCTCCGTAAGATGGGGAAAAAAGCAGCAAAAAGATTGAAGAAAACAGGGAGAGAGAAATCCACTCACCAAGAGGAATTGATGGGAATAATTATTAAAGAAAAACAAAATTTCAATACTCATTACCAAGCACAATCAAGATTCAAGATGGAACAAAGAGCAGCAGAGTTTGCAGCAAAACAAGCTGAACATGCGGCAAAAATATCCAAGCAAGTTGAAGAGGACGAATTTCGCATCATTATGATGGATCTTTAAAAAATGGAACCTGTACAACAAGAGTACTTCCAATTTCGCAGGGCGGACATAGTTCGGAATAGAAGAAACCAATCTTAACACAAAGGCGGAATAGTTCAAACCTTACTTATTTCTCCTATTTAGTGATTAGTAATAGTTTTAATATTTCTTATTATCTGAACAATTAGCCGTATTATTATGTAATTTTTGGATTTTAATTTTACTTCCGTTGATTTGAATTAAATTCATACTTTTTTGAAACATACGACCTTAATTAAAACTTGATGATGATTACATAAAAAGAGATAATAGAACGTACATCAAAATCATTTGTCCAAAAATACTAACCAAGTATTGATCAACATCTTTCGAACAAAAATTATAGTAAATATACAACATTCTTATTTAATCATTCGTCGGGATTATAGTGCTCGAGACTTGATTTAAAAATTTCATAGCATTCCTCATGCTCAAAATCATTGCCAGTCTCGTGGTAAAATTCCAACCGAGTTGTCATTTGCTGCAAATTTAAAGAAAAATAAGTTATATATATGTTTATCTTAAATATAGCTTTAAGTATAGGATTTGAAATAAATTCTCACTCGTTCCTCATACGCCATACTAGGATTCCGTATGTTAACATCAGCCTGAAACACAACAAAAGTCTCCACCTCCTTGTTGATGCGATTGAACCTATTTTGAACATTTTTTTTAGTTCTAGATTTTTCATTACCTGTTATCGTATCGAATATATCAAAACATTTGACCAAAATCGGTTGCGAGGTTGCCCTGAATAAAGTGGATCTGTTGTAACATTGATCCATGGTTGCACAATACCAACATCTTCTTCTTTAGTGAATTTTTTCATATTTCTTTGCTGAATCACAGATTAACTGTTGTGGTTAGAAAAATAAAATAAAATAAGAATCAATAGTTTTATAGGATAAAAAATATGAATGGACATGGATCAATCATAATCTGTTGGGATAAGAAAACAGTAATCCATGTAGATTTTTATACAGCATCGACAAAAAAAAATGATAAGAAGATAAGATAATTATTTTATTATTATCCAAGTTAACATACAAAGAAAATGACAAACGACAATTTTTAATTCCCATATTCTGCCCATATATGTTCGATCAAGTCATCATGCAAGCGAATATGCGCATCTTTGTTACGCATTGCACGTCGGCGTTGCTCAACTCTAATTTGGGAAAACTCGTCACTATTGCCTCTTAATATATTAACCGGTGCTGCGTTGCTACGTTGTTCATAAACATGTGGCCAGTCACCGGGTAGACGCTCATCCTCGACTATCATATTATGTAAGATAATACAGGTTTTCATGATATAGGCAAGCACATCTGGATTCCACATTCTTGCAGGTTGTTTGATGATTCCAAATTGTTTTTGAAGTACACCGAATCCCCGTTCAACATCTTTTCTTGCACCCTCTTGCATCGATGAAAATATTTCCTTTTTCCTACCAACCGGATATTTAATGGCCATAATAATAGTAGGAAACTCTGGGTATATGCCATCACCTAAATAATACGACATATCATATGAATGTCCGTTCACCTCATAGCTCATCTGTGGTGCTTTTCCTGTTACAAGACTTCGAAAAACATATGAACGGTTCATAACATTAATATCATTATTAGAGACGGGCATACCAAAAAAAGCATGCCAAAACCATAGGTCATACGACACCACTGCCTCCAACACGATACTTTCGCTCCCTTTTACACGGTGTAAGCCCTGAATTCTGCCGACGGACATTTATCCCATTTCCAATGCATGCAATCTAGACTACCCAGCATCCCAGGAAATCCCCGGTCTTTGTTTTGCTTGAGCAACAGTTCAATATCACCAGCCGTTGGTTCACGCAAATATTCTTTCCCATACACATTTACAATCGTCTTACAGAACCTACGAGTAGCTTCCAGCACAGTGGTTTCTCCTATGCGTAAGTACTCGTCTATTGCATGCGCACATCCATAAGCTAACATTCGTACTGCTGCTGTTACTTTTTGATGAGGGTTTAATCCTAGAACTCCACAAGCATCGGTCTTTTGAACAAAATATCTGTCTGCATTGGTAACACCTTCCACTATTCGGTTAAAAAATTGTCGACGCGTTCTAAATCTTCTGCGAAAAACATTGGGTGGTTGGTTGGGTACGGTGAAAAATAGTCGTTCCATAGAAGTTCAGCCACTTACTCACGATCTCTTGGTATTTTGATACGAGTTTGAGGCCATTTTGAATTTGTAACAAGGACTCCCAAACTAACAGCCATGTTATTTTGCATAATTGCTATTGCATCATCATTCGAGGAATAAAAACTACTATTAGAAAAAGAATAAGAAGAAGAAACAGAAGAGCAATAATGAGCGGTTTTCTCATAGTTTTTCATTACTATATGAAGCAGAAGAGAGGTATTGTTATTCATATATTGAGTGATCAGGTCTTTAATTTATAACCCATTTCCAAGAGCATTAAAAAAACAAAATATAGATATTATTTTGGGTACGGAGCAAAAGTGTTTTCCAAAAAAGATAAAGTGTTTGTCAGTGACCTGATATGACTATACTATATATGGACGGTGAAAAAACTATACACATTGACTACTCGCTCAAACTTCAGAGGACTACTAAAGGACAACGAACAGAGTAGACTTGAAATGACTAGTCGCTGAAAGAATAGATAAGCAATTAGCTATCAGTAGGTCTAGTATGACTACACACAAAGATAAGATAAAGATAACACCAAAGACAGGCCATCTAAATAGTCATAACAAATTAACCATTCATATTATCAGTATCCGAAGTCGTTGATCTTGGTGCCATAAAAGGCATGTGCATTCTCGGAGTGGTATTGACTGAGGACATTGTTGAAGCTGATCCTTGACTCATACAACTCCAAACTTGTGGTGGCATTGTTTGGGAAAAGGAACCGTATCCAAGGGAAGGTTGGACAGTGTGCGGCGTACGGAAAAGAGACAGTTGTTGCTGCAAATCAATGTTTGCATTATTTAGCCTTTGTATTTCTGCTTCTTTCGACATAATAACGTCCATCCTCTCTTTCGTTTGTTTTAATGTAAAATCGCGAAATTGTTGATTAAAATCAGCATTTTCTTGAAATAATGTGTAAGCTTCATGTTGTCAAGAAAAAATAAAATACATAAGTACAAATATACAATAAAAAGTCGAACGTACAATAAAAATTCGAAAGTACACTTACGTGGGATAATAGATGTGGAGGAGGGATATGTACATGTTCAGCAGGTTGTTCAATTGGGTCCGTATACAAGTCGCCGACATACCCATATGTTTGGGCTTCCCAAATAGGATGAGTCACATAATCTTTGTAGTTGGTTACCTTTCTCCAGTACTGTAAATATATATCATAATCTTTAACAACTTGCACTATCTCTGTTGCATCGACCAAACCTTCTTTTTTTAGGCGTTCAGCTTGAATATTGTCGATATCCCCTATAACTGTGTGTAGTCTTATAGGAACAGCGAAAGTACAATGGTTTTGCCTCCAACATCTTTCACCAAGATACATGTTGTGTTGTACAGTTAGAAAGGGAATAAGAATTTAGTAAGTATGTTATATAGAAAAAAGCATGAAAAAAAAGGTACTTGGCATTTAACAACAATTATTGAATAAAATTTAATTATTAACTCACAATGCCCATGTAAGAAAATATATATCTCGAGTCTGATAGCCACGTAGCCGTGCATCCCATATCAGATGCAAGAACTTCTCTGTATGATTCCCATGGGCGCCATGTCACTTGTTCAGCAGTAAGCTGACTCAGTAAATCCCTACAACGAAAAATATAATTTGTATTCTTCGGTACATTCCATTTAGAAGATACAGTCTATTTTTGTTCTGTACTCGCCTCTGGGATTTCTAGTCGACATATGCCCAGGTATTCATACCCCCAAAACTACTCCATCAAAATAATTAGCCAATTTAATAACTTCGCAACAAAATAAACAATGAAAGGAGAAATAACTGGATTAAAAGAATACCTCTAATACTTGGAATGGACCGCATAGTGCCTTCTGTCTCCTCCCAGATAAACGGAGTGCCGCATACAATTTCGAAAACGCGGCACCACCTCAGTCATACGTGGATAGTACATCAAGATTTTCAAAAGCAGCTAACCATCCAGCATCAATATAGGTCTTTGCATTAGAAAAGAAAAAATGTCCCAAAACATACATGAAAAAGGCAATTGCTACTCTATGAGCAAGGGTGATATCATTTTCAGCCGCAACCAACTTGTCTTCGAAGAAATATGACCTTAAATATTTAATTGTAATTGAATTTGAAACTCACGACGGTGCTTTTGGACAGAGCGTGACATCTTGGATATCCGGAAAGATATGCTCACGAACATGTTCAAATTGGTACTTCCACGAATCATAAGGAACATCAGGCCCATCACCGATACTCAGTCCAGTCAACATGAGCCAATCCAAGGGTGAATCCCATCTCCCAAAATGGGAAGTGAAAAGTGTTTGTTGTATCCCAAAACCGCTCAACAATATAATTCGCTACATTGTATGTTCAGTAAATTTTTCCATCCCACTTTTTCAATAATATATTTAGCTCTAGGAAAGTGTTGTGAAATAGTTTGATAGTGATGAATTACCGATGCCAGAGATCCACGATGTTGATACTTCAATTTGTGCTCCCCTGTAAATGTGATGTCTGTAGTAGCGTGCGGTTTATCATCTTGCAGTATAGGAAACCTCCCCAACCGGGGAATATCAACCTCCTTAATTTTACCAGTAGGGATTAAGTTATAATCCTCTTTGGCTACAAATTTTTGTTTCTTGTTCGTCTTCATGCGACCATTGAACGCGCTGTGAATTTGTTCAACATCTGTGCACACACAAGATAGATGCAATTACATTATTAAAAGACCAACCCTCATTATTCCATATTTTTATTAGTCCATCACCATTTATATTCCAAATACTATAAATCCATAACACAAACTATATCAATTCCAAATTCTATAATTCCACGAACACAAATTAAATCGTCACCGATGCATTTTGAAAATCACTACAAGATTCCACAACCCAACTTAATCACTTCAAGATTCCATAAAAATCACTACAAAATCAATTCCATACATATAAATTAGCTCTTCTATATATGTAACACACAAAATTTACATAACTACAATGTTTCGCATAACCACATGAATTGTAAAAACATATATTAATCTATATAACCCACAAATTAAGTGTTGTACATATTTGTCAAAATTTCAAAAAATCTTTTAGCCTAATTCACATAAACATCAAAAATAAACCAAAAAACAACTAAACTTAATCACCTCAAAATTCAATAAAAAACAATACAAATTCAATTGTTTTTAACCATATTCACATACGTACAAATCATCTCTTCTACATATATAACACACATAATCTACATAACTACCAATTTTTACATTACCCAAATTTTTTAAATCTATTCAACCCAAATTTACATAAGCAGCAAATATGATTTTTTCACATACATATTCATCTCTAAAAACATAAAACACATATACCCAATTATATTTAACCAATTTCATATTCATATTTGTTCGTTAAAACCCAATTTTATATAAACTAATTTTAACAAATAAAACCCTAAATAAATTATACAACAATATAGATAAAACAAAAGATATTAAGAAAAAAAAACATACCTCTTTTGTAACCCGGATTCATCAGGCAAGTATCTCGTTTTTTTTTTCTTTCCCTGCTCGTTACTGTGATGTGATGGTAGAAGTTGTGTTTGAGGGCGGTAGAAACAAAGAGGAGATAGAAAAGAAAAGAAGAGGAGGTAGAAAAGAAAAGAAGACGACGGAGAAGATTAGGGTAAACGCCAACAAAACACGTGGGCTATACGTGGTGGTATAGTGTTCGCCTGGGCTTTAATGCCACACGTGCTCAATACGTGTGTGAAGCTTGTGAAACATTCTACGTACGCCTGCATGAGGCGTTGATTCAGTCATTCGCCCCTGGGCTTTAAAATGACACGTGTTGTTTACGTGTGTGAAATCAAACGTTGATTATACGTACGCCTGAATGAGGCGTTGATTTACCCGTTCGCCACACCAGGCGTAGATTATACCTACGTCCCTTCTCCGAGCGTGAACTGTATGTACACCCCACAACCAGTGTATTATTTACCAACGCCCCACAACCAGCGTAAACTATATCTACGTCTCTTCGGGACGAACATTATACGCACGCTCCACATGCAAGCGTAGATTATACATCCGCTCGACTAAATATACTCCACTGCCTTAACGTGACACTCCAGACTAAACTCAAATTTGATCGTTTGTTTTGGTCTTTGATCTTTGGTTATGATCGTACCACTGTGGACGATCTAAGGTAGGAATGGAAGACTAAACTCCTATCCATGGCCAATGATTATGTTTTATCCTCTGGTGATGTTCATGACTTTTTACCTATGTTGAATTGTAATATGTATGCCCCAAACATTGCTTCTCAGAATTCTCTGAGAAGCTACCCTCATTAATCTAAAGGTATTTTCAAGAAAAAAAAAACATAAAATGTTGAGACCCACTTATGCTTACTGTTAGGATTTTGCATTTTTGTTGGTGTCAACTACTTGAACATTTTGGGACTTATACATCGTTTAATCTATACGCAAAATTTAACTTTTTCCCCTTAATTTTCAGGTGTCGAAAGGTCCTAATGATATCCCTTAGCCAATTGAGCTGTTATTTTACAGTGTAGTGGTCATTGCTAATATATTTCAAATTCCCGTATGCACATTTACTGTTAGTACATATTAAGATTCATGTTCGACCATGTCATCAAATAAGCAAAGTGTCACATTTAAGGAAGAGTAATTAAGTATTTAAGGGCAGTGTAAATAGTAGTAATGACAAAAAAAGAATCATTAGCTCAATTTGTGTACTAAGGATATACAATATATTTGAGTTTCGTGATTACCTCAAGCAAATTATTTTGATCGGGCTGACATCTGTTAGCTGTCATATTGCATCCTGTTTGACTCAACATTTACATTGTATCCTACTTAAAGGATATAGTAAATTCAACCAAATGAAACAAATCTACAACATTTTATAAATTCATCATAGAGGCGAATAAACAAAACCAAAAATCTATAAATTTACAACATTAACGATACATATATCTCGAAGAACTACATAGGCGCTTTATTTGTTGTACCTCATTGGCGAGTAGCATAACAGACTTGACAGGTTTCCAACGCCATTCTACGGGTAACTTCCAGATTTTTTTCACTCAACGCTTTCGTATAAAAACAAAGCCATTAGGTATACTGCTATTTGAGATCACCTTTAGTACAGTGGTTCCGGCTATCCTTGCACTTGCGATCAACAGGTGTAATCTGACAAAATGGAACATCAATCCATAAAATAAGCCTTTTGCACCCAAATTACGTAAATAAGCAGCAAAGTTGAGCAACTCAAAGATACCAAAAGAATGTAAAAAAATGATATAAAACTCAGAAACAAACCCATATTTCCAATTTGCTAAAAGTCTATACGTTGACCTTATAAAATTCTAACTTATATATAAAGGATGAAAAAGTCGGAAAGTTCTAGTACAAATACTACTTGATTAATAAAATCAAATGGATTAGAACAAAATATGGCTAGATAGGTTTGAAACTTACCGAGCACCAACAAAGAAAACCATTTCATTTCATGTGATAAAACTATTAGAAACAAAAATTTACCTTCTACTGGGAATTGTAACAGGGGTATGGAATCTCAGGTTGGGCTTCTACCATATCATATGTTCTTTGTTAAATTCCCACTACTCCCAACTATCAAATGCGTTCTAATTGTATCTAATGGAGCAACTACAGTTATAGACGCAACCCCTGTAATTACCAACCCAGAAGCAAGTAGATGATTCAACCAAACATACCTGTATTACCGAATACAAAACCCAATCCATTATCTTAGTAACTGAATATTGACTCAGTCAACCATGGTATAATTATTTCTTGCATTTTACTCAGCCAACCATGCAAACCTTGTCCGATGGGATCACAGAGAATTCAAGCAGAATACTTAACCCAATCAAAGTGACATCTATAATGTTACCAACTTCCTTGTTCTTAGAAAGGAATATGAAGTTCATGAAGATCTGTTGATGCAAGGAATAACCGTTAAAAGGTCTTTGCTTACTTTAAAAGTGCAGAAGTATTAAAGAAAATAAAAATTGTATCACCGGTTAAAATACCCAAAAAATTCAATTATTTTCACATAAGCAGCCTTATAAAGTTGCACCCGTCGTCCACCTATCGCTAATTCAGTTGAATCCTGACCATCATCGCTTGCGAAGACCTAGGTCTTGTTAAAAATAATGGTAAAGTAAACCCAATTAGTCTGTTTCTTTCATACCATTCTTCTCGCAACCCCCCACGTCGTCGCAAGTGCAAATAAACCTTGTATTAACAAATATATGAATCAGCAATAAAAAAAAATATGATTAAATGAATCAACTTAGGCCTTGTTTAGTAAAATTTATGATTATCTATTTATGATTATAGATAATCATAAATTGATAATAATTTTCAAAATAAATTTTTCCAAATAATTTTTTCCAATAATTGATTATCTTAGATTGATGATCTCAAAAAGGAGAGGAAAGAACAATGATTTAGGATATTTTTTTAGTCCTATGTTGTTTTTTTGTCTCCCTTGATAGTTTAGAGAAAATAAGAAGAAAAAAATTTAAAATAACTTTTTTCTGTTTATGGAAATAATGGATTTTTTCCATTATGATTAAAATAAGCAATTATTATAATGGTCCAAACGCATATAGAATCCATTATAATCTGTATATAGAATCCATTATAATATGCGTAATGGATTATGGAATGATAATCAATTAAAATAATGGTTACCGAACATCCCCTTAACAGAGCTTTATTTCCATCCAAAGACACTCAAATTTGAATTACAAGTATATGGTTTAAGTTTAGAGAAGGAATTTGCAACAACTCAATCCTTGAACCATTTCCCCACCAAAGGCATGTATCAAAAGTAAGAATATCTATTTATTTTTTTTATAAATCTTTTACACTATTGAGACCGAAATTAGATTCAATTCAAAATGATGTCCAATACAACATAATTGTAATAACATAATATTCCGCAAATGAAATGAGTCACTAATTAATTTCTATTAAAAGTTTAACACCAGAGTAAATCGTAGCCCATACCTTGGATTTAAAAAAAGAAAAAAAAAAGGTGATAATGACCACGTCAGGGTTTTTGGGTAAGCAGGTATGACAAATTGAATTGGAAAATATGAAGGATCACCATTGATCTTTAGGGATATGAAAAACCCGTAAATAGGTGAAATGATCAATCTACAACACCGGCCACAAAAAACATTTCTCTTACAGATTTAACAGTGAAGAGAAAAATTACACACACAACTTTAAAAGGGAAAAAGAAAGTGTAAACCAGCAAAGAAGAAAGCCAAATTGAATTACCTTCAGAAGATTACATTGTCGTCATATTTGTAGTATGCCTATTGATAGCTTTTAGCTCTTCCAAATTCAATCAAAACCATTATATATTTTAGATAAAGATACAGTAAAGCAACATTATTGGGGGAAGATGGAGGATTTCCCTTGATGTCTCTGTATGACAAATTAAACCAAACAGAATCACTGAGATCGAACTAAATAAATTAGGAAGAAAACATATGTAAGTTGTGGAAAAAAACAAGGTCACTAACAAAAATCTATTTGAGCTAAAAGATTCCAAGAGAACTTTTAGGCATTTATACAATCATTTGGGATCAATAGAGTGGGTTTAATCGTAATAAGAACACTGCCAACACTTGAGAGGAATTTATTCATAAAGACATTGAGTGTCAACGATGGAGTTCATATTCATTTGTTTACATAATCCTTTTGGAATCATTTGAGAGGAATCAAACTCTACTCAAAAATTAATTCGAGGCGGTAAACTTACTACAATTGCAATTGATAAATAAACTTACCTATTGTGAGATAACCAAACTTTCAATCAGATTCTCAGGACCTGGAAATTTAAATAAAAATCAAATTCTTTAAGTTCAAAATATATTTTCAAATAGAAAAAGTGGAAATAATCTGGATCTGCATTTTTCTATCAGGATCTATTGACGACAACGACGGAAAAAACCTTATACTAACAAAAGAAAGAAAAGTAAAAAGAGTTTATTTTTAATCATGCTGCATAAATCGAAATTAATATGTCATTGATCACTTAATAGTAACGCCTCTCACATTGATAGCGTTGTTGCTTGATAGGGTAGTTTGAAACGGCTGCAGCTGAATGAGAAGAGAAACGAAAAAAAAAAACAGAAGAACAATCTATGGAAAGTGTAATCGGATTGTAGAAATATGTGGTGAGATCTAGGCCGCTCTTTATAACCCCAAAATGTATATATCAATCCATGTTACTGGCTCCATCACGACCCTCCTTTATGTATCCAAACTACAGATATCCGTCCAAGCAGAAAAACACCATTGTTCCTTATAATATAGATATCTTACAAGTATTTTAAATCTAACGGATGCAGATGTCCAATGGATTTTTAAGAGCGCAAACCGCATCCAATCCAAAATTCATCGGCTCCCAATAGTTGTATTTGCATCCAATCCACCAGCGAACGGTTCAAACATCGATCCGTAAAAACGTGAATGGGGATATAAACCACGAATTTCGGGACAAATGTTCACCCCTACTCAATTTATGGGTATACACTCACCCGCAAAAGAACAGGTGGACCGGATCGAATTCGTCAATTATATCCCAAATGCTCAAGGAGACTGCTTTGAGGCATACTTAATAAAGAAAAAATGGAGTCACCAGGTATTAAAACCAATAACACCTTATCCGGCATGTTTTATAATAACAATAATGCCCTTATCATTTATATTTTGTCAATTTTTTCTTTCAATTTTTATAATTATTTTTGTATAACTTTATTTTATTTTTTAATTTTATAGAGGAAAGAAGGAATTACAAGAAATTGGAAGGAAGCCGAGCAACAAGCCGGGAACCAATCCCCTTATGAATGAAAACCCATATCCCCTCTTTGTGTGGTCCGTTCTAGTGACAAGCTTCCTCCTTTTATTATCCCTCCCGATACTGGCAAGTGCAATTATAATGTTATTAACCGATAAAAACTTTAATACAACCTTTTCGGATCCTGCTGTAGGAGGAGACCCTATCTTATACCAACATCTATTTTGGTTCTTCGGGCATCCGTAGGTCTATATTCTCATTTTGCATGGTTTCAGAATCATTAGCCATATCGTTTTCGGTTTTTCGGGGAAACCAGTCTTCGGGTTAGGCATAATTTATGCCATGATCAGGAAGTAAACCCGATGAACAAAGCTACAATCGAAAAAACAAAAACTAGGATTCGACCATACTAACAGAGAGAAGGTATACCTTCCATCTAAGCTAGGCACAGCTGTCGCCAAGAAAGCACTAATCAGCATATGCTTTTTAAAACATTACGAAGGGAGCTAGGCCTGTGAAAAATCAACTCTCCCACTTTAACATCGCATCATGAATAGCCATATAGTTACGTAGCCTTTTCGGAAAATCTATAGTGTCACTACCGAGTTCATCCAAGGTGGTAAAAGAAAGAACACCAAAACCAAAACCCTGAGAAGTGCATTTCTCAAGATATTTATTATGCTTCCGAGTGACAGCATTGTTAGCTTAACCGGGAATGAAAGTACGAACAACACCACCTATAAAAGGAGAGACAACAGTTACATCCATGCATATGTCACGCCCGTTATCCCAAACATACACCAGGATATCTGCTAGTCTCAAGGCCAAACCTTCATTCGAAAGAAAACGCAAAACAACTTATTTCCTAGCTGGAACACCTGCTCGATAACAAATATCAGCAAAGGTGTCTCGTACAAGATCATATCTGAATTTAATACCAACTTCATGAGCACAATGTAAAGCATGGTCTCCAAAAATATCCATCTCCCTATCACAGCTGGGGAACACACCTCCTTCTTAAAAAAGAGGAATCCCAAGTCTATAATAAATAACATCGTTGAACTTTCTAGGCCCAAGTTTTTGGTTAATCCCTCCAATAGGAATGGCTAACAAATAATCTTGTGCATGCTTGGTTCTGATGCACTGCCAAAGAGCCACGTTGCGTCCAGACATACAAAAACGGGTGGGCGTCGTTCTTCAATGCGTCGAAGTATTTGATTGCCAAAGAACTCATGAATTTGGGGGAAATGTCTTCAATGCATAATAAGGAATTCACAGTACCACATACTTGGTTGTAGAGGGCTAACGCTTTCTCGAAGCTTGGGCTCTAACCGGACACACCCGAGAACCACAGAATAGACTCTTGTTGGGCACCTATTTGTAGGAAAGAAGCTAAATAACAATACTATCTAGTGTATTCCATTGTATAGACACCAAAACCACCAAGCTTGATGGGGAGGTAGCTAATCTTTGTTGCGGTAACCCAAATCCAGGTCCATCACCGGTAATGAGTTGTCTAAGTAACTGAGAAAGGTGGCCATCAAAAAGTTGTTGTGCTTCACTCAAGTATACAGGCTTGGTGGTTCTCATGGTGATGAAATACAACCTAGATACACCGTACAATTCCTGAGAAGCAACAACTCACATTGTGGATCCTTAAGTTTTTAATAATGTCCATTAAAGTAACGGTTATGCACCTTGTTGAGCACCATGTCTTGGAAAAATTTTGGATTCAAACTAACAGGCCCTCCCAACAACTTCACACCATCGGATCGTTTTCATATATTATAAGGAAAGACCCGAAGTCAGCCCCGATGGTCAAAAAAGTTCAGTCGTGGGAACATTGAGATGTAACCCCAAAGCAACACCCTCTTGGTGAATGATTCGCAATGCATTAACTACCATCAACATGTCACCTATGATAATGTCATCATCCAAATATCAAGCTTGTAAGTCCATGTCATAACGCTCAGCAATCTTGTGGATTAAGGGACGTATTAAGGAAAATAACAGAGGGCCAACGCTCAACAATTTTATTTTATAACCTTTTCTCAATTTTTTTTTAAAATTTTTTAAATTTAGTTTCAAAGTTTTTGAAAAAACAAAAAGTTTTTTTTTAAAGTTTTTCGTTATTTACAAAATTGAAAAAATAATTAAAGAAATTTAATAAAAATAATAATTTAAAAAAATTAAATAAAATAGTATAATAAAAATGATTAAAAGAATTTAAAAACAATTTTTTTAAAAACTAAAAATAAATAAATTAATTAATTAATCAAGATTATCTAAGTCATTTAACTAGCCTTAGACATTCCATATCAACGACTTACACCAGTTAGGGTAAATATTTTATATGCCTCAAAACAACCTTCATAAATCCTGTTTTGAGGCATACCTCTTTTTTTTGGGCATACTAAATGATGATACCATCTAACGTATGGTTAAAAGGGGTGTCCTAGCCGTGATGAAGTTAATACCCTTCAACTAAATTAAAAACCTAAACTAAAACTAATCAATATATATTCAATCTTTCTTCTTCTCATCTCCCGCAACCGAACTCTTCCCTACATAAACGTTGAAATTTCTTTTCGTCGTCGATTAACCATACAATCAAGCAAGTTCTCAACAAAGTGAAGAACTAATCCAATTGACCGACGTTGGAAGGCGAAATCCAAATCTCAATTACTCTCAAATGTATATTAGAAGGTATTTCCTACAAACCCATCTTGTTTTTCATTGTTTTTACTTTGTTTGATCGATAAAGTAGGGTATATTAGATGAAATTAGTGTTTTCAGAAGAGCCGAACCTAGCTTTGTTCTTCGTTTTTTGTTTTTCAGAAGATCAGTTCGGCTGATCTGAGAATAACAATTTTGAGCCGAACATAAGTTATAGTTTAGGGAAACATTATGTTCGGTTGATTGGACTTTGCTAGGTTTTCATCCGAACCTTTGACTTGGCTAAGTTATCGAATTCATTGAAGGTCGGCTGGTTCGACTTCGCTATGTGTTCAGCCGAACCTTCTGATAATTTAAGTTTTTTTGGAAGTTGCACTACAAGGTTCGGCTGAACATAAGTTAGCCGAACATTTCTCTGTAAGTCGTCATTTTCATTAAACCAGAAGGTTCGGCTGAAATTTATAGTAGTACGAATCAGCCGAACCACCCATATATTTACCAAACTTTAAGGTTCGGATGTAAACTAGGAGTCGAACCGTTCTTCGCGCTCAAAGTTCTGCTACCAAAATAACAGTCGAACCTAATTTTGAACTCCGAAAATTTTTGTAAAAATTCATTTTTTTTAAAGAATAGAAGCTAAAAAAAATAAAAAAAATAAAATACTCCTTCATCATTTGGAATCACCCATCTTGAATCACAATAATCTCAAACCTAATTTTTCTTTTCTCTTCTTCTTCCTCTCAAAAAATTTGATTTCTCTACTAATATAACATTAACAACTTAACTTAATCAATGGAGTCCAAATTTGTGCACCCCTCTAAAACCGGGGTACATGTTCCGCATCTGCCTATTGGACGATTTTCAGTCCAAAACCAGTATATTTTCTCTCTCTTCTTTTATTCTTATCATGCTAGACTGTTGAGTTCCTCTTCTTCATGTTAGCCATGATTGATCTTGATTATATCCAATTAAGTAATTGTTAATTTTTGCATTTGTTCTCTTCAACCTGCTTTTTTTCTTTTAAACATGAATCAACTTGCTTCTTCTATGCGGAAGAGGAAAAATACTAGGGTTTAAAATTTGGGGGAAAAAATTACCCCGAAGAAATAAAGATTATATGTAAGGCTGTTTGAATTTGATACTGGGTAATTTTTTTTAATTGGGCATGGAATTTAAATAAGTAGAGAAAGAGTGTGAATTTATTAAGTATCCAGTGATATAAAGAAAGGTAAGGGTCTTTGATATATTCCATGATTCTGATTAAATTCAAATTTTAATTAAAGACTACGGTGCTAATTAAAATTTTTGCTTCACATGTTCAGGGTGATCAATGTGATGGCCAAAATTATTAGAGTTACATGAATAAATACCGATTTAGATTCGGAATTTCAAAATATAGGGAGTTACAGTCTAATTGTTATGATCATGTTCAGAGAAGTTTATAAACACTCTTGATGTTTACCAACGTTAAAAACTCACGGTTCATATTTTTTCAAGATGAAAAGTTAAGTGAAGATGTTGAGCAGTATAAGACATTGGAAGAACCAGAGAAAGAGTGGAGAGAGGAAATAAGTGGAGAGAGAGAGATTTAATAGGTTGTTTTATCCAAACAATCTAGTTTTGGCCCACAAATTCGTCCAATATGCAGGTACGGAACGTGCACCCAGTTTTTAGTTTTTGAAGGTGCACAAATTTGGACTCTAATAAATGGATTAACATTACTAATTAACGATTTTCATTAAATTTGATCTTATTCATTATCCCTAAAAAAAAATTAAGCAAGGATAGTTATGTCATTAACAAAAACGGATGATAAGGGGTGATGAGTTTTATTTTTTACCTAGTGACCCTATTTTGACATCATTAGGTACTCAAAACGGGATTCACCTTCATGCTCAACCTTGCGGATAGGGGTGAGCATGGACCGGTTTTCATCTCATCCGCATCCAATCCAATATATTACGGATTTCAAATTTAGCATCCGCATCCAATCAACATCCAACGGATTTGCATCCAATGGATGGATGGATTGGATACGGATAATCAATGGATTTGTTTTAGATAAAATTTATAATAAACAAAATAAAACAACACAAATAACTCCTTATAAAACCTACATCATTGCTTACACAATAGTAGTGTTTGTTGTGTCACCCAGCGGTCAGGATACATTGGATTTTCTAACTACTGGTTGTGATCTTCCCTTCCCTCCTAGAATAACGTACTTGATTTGGTTAATCCAATGGTTGTCTGTCCCTCACGTCCCACGCTGTGTGTATTAATTCTGTTTCTTTAATTGCGAACCATAAATTGGGTTTTCATTGTACGGCACAGCTGTGCGGGTGATTTAGCATCTCAATTCTCTCTTCATCTCCCGGTTAATGGAAACCTCATCATGCTATGAGTAATTGATTTCTCTTCCGATCCCTGTTCCATAACGTATCATAAACCCTAAGATGCTTTTCTATTATCTCCTCAACAACAGAAGGTAATCTCAATCCATATTGATTTTTGGCTAAAAAAAAAAGCTCATCCTTGCATTAATTGGATTCTTCTCTCTATAAAATGTCTAATCCCAATCGAGAGCCGCATCAGTTCCAATAGAACATGTAAGTCTTTTTCCCGTTGCTTCTAATCACGTTTTCCTTCCACTTTCAATCTGTTGAGTTTTTCCAATTACGTTTTCCTCTTTTGTAGCGATATCCGGGGAGAAGCTAACTGTGTACTACGAAAAAATAACGCTAATTTGTTTTCCTTCTTTTTTATTGTAGCTATCAGCTATTGCAAACAACAACGCCGTCGACTTTGGCGGTGAAGTTGGGTATATTAAGTTTCTTATTGAGGTTAGGAGTGTTAAACCTAAATTCAGTAATATAACCATCTTGCTTTTATGGCCAATTTTTTTTGTTAAAATGTGCTCTTTAGTGGCCGAGAGGCATAAAATACTTCTGGCTTCTCAGGAGCTGCCCCGTTAAGGTGGTGTTCTTGACGAATTTGCTATGAAATTATCTAAATGGTTTTGTAGGTTCAACAAGCTTTTGCAGACCTAGAAAGGTAATACATCCTGTTTCATAGAAGTTGCTGATGGTTGGATTTATTTATTTTTTGTTTTCTTTCCAATCTTAAGATGTTAATGGATAACATTTCAGAGTCTGTTGTGAATTCCTTGGTAATTGTTAATACAGAGTTCATGGATATCTTGAATGGATGATGTTTATGAGGTATAATTTTGACCCGATAGCTTAGTAGTACTTTTAATGAACAAGAGACTGCCTTCAATTTCTTGATCAGTCATAAACATGATACCTTAGTATCAAGAAACAGTATATGGGTTTAGGAGTTGTACATAAGTTAAATCATATCTTTGTCCTTTGAATCCCATTACAAAATCAACTTAAGAGTCGTAACATCCATCTGTTATGTACATATAACTCAGGGAGAATTTTTTGGGAATTGTGGTCGGTAATTGCACTGTAAAGTGATTAGTATGATGCTGCAAAAGGTCATACACTTGATAAGTCTTGCTCCAAGAAGGTGTATGATCCACAGTAGGCCCCCTCCATATAATTTGGTAAAACCATAGAATTGATCCAAAAGTTCAATTGTCCATTTGATTTCTTGAACTATTCATCGTAGTTATTGTTTGAAATGTTTCTTTATGGAGCTGATTTGTAACTTTGATGTCTGTTATTGAAATCAAGTTCAATCTGTGTGTAGGTGTCATATGTTTATGAATTTTACCGAGTACTTCATTCGTAACGATTAAATTTGATGTTACTTTTGTTAGGGTAAGTTTGTTAAAAACCTTTTTTGTTGGTATTGCAGGTAAAATGGGAAAATGTACAGGGAAGTTGTTTATGTTTCACTATTTGGAGTAATAGTCCCCAAGGCATTGGTTGGCTCCAGGTGAGAATTTGGACTAACTTACCAATATTCAATTGGAACCAATTGTTTTCATTTCTCTTACCTGAGTTGTATAAAAGTAGGTAACCAAATGTGAAGTACAAAGTATTGTTTTCGCCGTAAACGATGCTACTTACTGAAAGGAAGATGCATCAGTTAATCTCTACCATCAACTTTTTGTTTGTGATGGCATTGAGTTTTATTGGTGAATCTAGAATAAAGAGAGTCTGTGCCAGGGTTTTCAACAGGCTGTCTTTTTCTAAGTTGATCTCTCGGTCTCGAAGAAGGTAATGCTAGAGAGGGCCAAGATGTTCATTTCTTCACTGGCAATCATGTGGTTACTGTCATATTGATCTGTAATTCTTTTTTACCGTTTTACTGGAATCAAATTAAGATGAATGTGTGGACGTGCAGCTATTTAAAACATGTTTAAGTGTGGACGTTGGGCAAGCTGAATAAGGTTAAACAAGAAATGGAGGTTGCAAATAAGATTGCCAGAGAGATCGACTTCACTTATTTATTGCACCCGTAGGTAGTCCTTATTTATTTGATCCATCTCTATTCGCTTACTTTCAAGCCTTCTTTATAGGGAAATTTCCAATGTTTGAGTTGCAGGTACCAAAGGACTCGGAAAAGGTGATGCTTGCAAAGCCGATAGGGCAGGTGATGATTAAGTTCTTTCTCAAAATTTGGATTATGAAATACATATTATTACAGGATGAGATATCATTCAAGAGTTGGAGAACTAAAAACCCAAAACACTGTGATGGCTCTTCTTCCTCGAAGGAGTGATGTGGCATAGCCAAGAACTTCACAATAGTTAGGATTTAGGTCACTTGATTGATCGCTAACTGAAATTCATTTACACTCATTGAAAGGTTTGGCGGAAGTCAAAGTGTTCAATACGATATCTGAAGACAAGCTCTTCAATCCTGGAGTACTGGGTTCCCAGCAAATATATCATTAC
Source organism: Papaver somniferum (assembly GCF_003573695.1). NCBI lineage: Eukaryota > Viridiplantae > Streptophyta > Magnoliopsida > Ranunculales > Papaveraceae > Papaver > Papaver somniferum. Next base: position 147,893,063 of record NC_039358.1, on the reverse strand, counting down.
TACATATTTTTATCTTACCCGCTGTCACTTTTCATGTATGGGAAAGATGTTTTTTACATAGGAATAATGTTGGGAATCTGGGAGAGGGAGTATATGCTTCTCGAGAAAGGACAGCGAGTAGGTATGTGCAAAGCTAATAATTTTGTATTAGCGATAAGGTATGTTTTATTTTCTTCGGTTTCTTTGTGTTAACATGAATTCATTGACAAGCCTCGGACAATTCATTGATAGGCCGAATTTTCAAGGTTAGTTAGGGCTATGGACTTATATATATAGTTTCCTTTTACGAATAGAGATGCACATCGAGGAACACATGCCATAGGTGATTGTCACTTATGAAACCTATTAGTTAATTTCGGGAGGTTCAAACTTAATATCTTGAGCACAAAGTATGATGTAAAATTTTTGTTTGAAAGCCTTTCTGAAAAAGTTATTTTTGCAGTTTGATATGTGACATGATATCCAGATATTGCTGGGCCTAGGTTTGGCTGTAAAACTTCTAACTAATGGGGTTACATGCTCAAACTTTTTCGCAAAAATTCTGGCCATTATCTTAGGCTTACAGAGAGGTCAAGAAATACAGGAATATGGTTAATATATTGTAATTGGCAACTCAGTCTATACGAGCGCAATCCAGATTTATATATTTGTTTTTCAATAGAAGCTTAGCCGCTTAGAGATACCTCATACCTACGACCGGGCTTATGACTGGACGTACAACTTCAAATTATTGCATGGTTGGGATGTCGCCAACAGGAGTTGATTGGAATTTGACGGATTTGGTTTAATGAAAATTTGGGTTTTTTTTCCTTCTTTTTTACAGATTCAGCATGGATTCTTAATTATACGAATGTATGCAATATTAGGATGATTTACGTAATGGACTCTTGCTTAGAGAAATTTTATGTAATATCAAAATGAGTATAAACTATGACATAAATTTTCAAGTAAACAATATCAGTCCACCATTAATTAAGTATTTATATATTTTGCGGAAACACAAAAAACCAAAGTGCTCGCTAATGGCGCAGAATGACAAACATAAACAATGATCCTCGCCAATTAAAATAAATATAATATTTACATTTAAAAAGAAAGCAGGCAGTCATTAAAACACAACACAATAGGGAACAAATTTAGCATACAAACAAGCAACCTCAGTTTGTTACCCTTTGAAATAGCCGGTGCTCCAATGAGCATAGCTCAACAATAAGATACAGACGTACGCGAGGATCCAAACAATTTCAAGATACAGACGTACGCGAGGATCCAAACAATTTCAAGCTCCGCGACTTTCAAGATGAAAAATCAAAAATTAATTTAGATAGCAGTTTACTACTTACAAACTCCATCCCTATATCACCATCACTACCACCCATGACTACGGAGTACTTACCAAAAATCAACACAAAAATTCAATTAAAAACACCATTGAGTTGGACTAAAATCTTCTCTTTAATGTAAAAAGTAGAAGAAATTGGCGGTAGGAGAACAAGAAAACAAAATTGATAAAACAAAAATATTAAAACAAGGCACTTGAATAGCCACTTAATTGTGGAACTGATTTGGTATTCTTAATATACCTTCGAACCAAAGAATCTTTTGAAGCTATTTTATAATGAAATGTTATGCACAGATTAAAACAAAAGAAAGATTAAAAGAAAGAAGAGGAGACTGGTGATAACGGAAAAAAAAATGGCGGGTGGAATCTTCAAAGAAATACATTTCAGTATTTGTTAATTAACATGGATCATAAACTGGACACAGGATTTTTTCAGCCTATTTTGAGGTAAACAAAAATAAAGTAAGAAGTCAAACTCTTAAAATTATCTAATGCCCCAGCTTTAAACAGTGTGAAATAACGGCACGGGTCATTCCCTAGTATCTTATATATGTATACAAATATGTAAATATCATGGATAACACTCCAAACAAACACCATAATAATTCCAAAAAATGATCCATAGTATTTTCTATAACTATATAAATGCTCTTAATTTAACGGATATGGATGTCCAACGAATTTTCAAGGTTGCATCCGGACCCAATCCGTAATCCGTTGGATTTCAAAAATTCCATCTGCATCAAACCCATTAACGAAAGGTCCGGACATCCATCCGCAAAAACGCGGTTGGTTCCGGTTAAATTCGCGGATTACGGGCCAAATGCTCACCCCTACCGGCTGCGGGAGATACAACGATTGATGGGCTAGTCTTTGGTCATATACGGGCCTCGTATATTTTTCAGTACTGAATTACTGATCAGTCCATTTAATTTACACCGTCGATTTGATTTTACCCAACAAAATAAAAACCCCTAAAAGCTAAAACCTTACAGAAAAATTAGCTTCATCTCTTCCTCCTCCGCCGTCGCCCTAGGCAACATCTCCATTTTTATCTCTAGAAATCCAATCTTGGCTCTCTGATTTTCTCCTCTAAATCTCTTATTCGTGATCACCATATCCAGCTGATCAAAAATGGCGGACGTAGTTCAGTACAGACTAGAGCGTATGTTAGATGAATTAGAAGACCTAGAAAAAAGAGGTCTTTTCAGTCGCCCAGAAATAGCAGAAATCGTTAACAAGAGAAGAAAGTTCGAGTACAAACTTAAAAGACCAAGTCCGCTAAAACAAGATTTCTTAACTTACATCGATTATGAGAAACAGCTTGATTCACTTCGTAGACTTCGGAAGAAATTAGTTTCTGAAGATTTGAAAGAACAAGGTATTAAGAAAAGGAAAAGGAAATCTTCTTCTGATATTGCCGGTGTTTTGAGAATACTTGGGATCTTTAGATTAGCTGTAACCAGGTTTAAAGGTGATATTCATCTTTGGTTTAGGTACCTTGAGTTCTGCAGGGAACGCGGTCATGGTCGAATGAAGAAAGTACGGCTTCTAAATCTAAGTACCATGAATTTTGAAAATTTTATTTTTCCGTTCTGTTAGTGTTTATTTGTTAGAAATCGCTACCACTGAGGATTTGAACTATTAGTCTTCCCCTTGCCAATTGTACATTCTCTGTTGGTTCTGTTTTGTGATTGTAGTAGCAGTTGGAGTATAGTGATTATGTATTTGCTGAAAGTGGTGAAATTTTAACATTTGTTTGAAACTACTGGGGTGTCTTTTGCAGATTTTACCTCAGGTGCTTAGGTTTCATCCTAAGGTACCTGGTGTTTGGATATATGCAGCAAGTTGGGAATTCGACCACAATTTGAATGTTGCTGCAGCTCGTGCACTCATGCAGAATGGGTTGAGGGCATGTCCGGAATCTGAAGATTTATGGGTTGAGTATCTACGAATGGAGTTGACTTACCTTAACAAGCTGAAGGCACGAAAGACTGCTCTTGGTGAAGATACGGGGACGTTGGCTCGAAAAGAAGGGGATGTTGATGAGAAACAGTGGAGAGATGAAAACAAGGATTTGTTTATGTCTCTGGATGGGGAAAAGGAAGGTGTCGATGGTACTGATGTCCAAGAGGGAGAGTCAGAGAATAAAAAGGATACTTTTAGAGAGCAGGGGTCGGTTATTCTTCAGACTATATATAGTGGGGCAATTGAAGCGCTTCCAACAAGCATGAGTCTGCGAAAGCGGTTTTTGGAGGTTTTGGATGGTATAGACCTGGCCCATTCTGAAGAGTTGAGGAAAGAAATGATGGATGGCATGAAGAGAGATTTTGCGAAGAAAGCGGAGTATTGGGATTGGTTAGCAAGGCTTCAAATTGGTGATCTTGAAAAGACAAAGGATATGCGTAAAAAGGACATGCTTGTCCGGTTAAATAAAGCAGTTGATGTAAGCAATATTTCAACTCTCACCGAGCAGTTTAGTTATTGTCACATGAATCGGGAGATTGTCCTCCTGACTTAAAAGAACATACTTGTCCTTTTCTGACTGAGTTTTAAGTATCTCTGTGGATCTCATTTGCAGTTGATAGAATTTCATACGCACATCTAGTACTATATTTATTTGTTAACTGCTTCAGATGTCCCATAATTTTCTGATGATTGGCATTCTTCTCTTCTGCACAGGTATATGAGGAAGCACTTGAAAGCATGCCTTCAACGGAGATGTTTTCCTTCTATACCAATTTTTGGAAGGATGTTATTGCGCCAAAAGGAGAAGATTCCCAAGTTTTCGAGCCGACTGATGTTTCTGATAAAACAGTAGAATTCACATCTCGTCTGTTTAAAGTATTTGAAAAGGCTGAATCTATGGGATGCATCACAGAGGATCTTGCGTACCATCATATTTCACTGTACTTGGAACTAGGGAGATTTGAGGAAGCTAGGAATCTGGCAGAAAAGTTTTCTAATGGAAAACTTTCATGCTCGGTGAAGGTGTGGGTTTTAAGAGTTTCAATAGAGATGAAATGGACGACCAGGGAATCTGCTTCTCTTAGTAAGGATGACCTGCGTTCTGTCTTTGAGCTTCTGCAAAACGTGTTATCAAAAGTGGCAATTTCAGAAGCTGAAAGCTTATGGCATATGGTATGGAATCCCGTTCTCATGTATGCTATTATCTGTTTTATGATTTTATTGGGTTGTCATTGTACTTGAGATTCCCTATTACTCTGCTCTGCCGAGATGCTAGAATCTTAAACTCAGAATAGATTGAAGTATGAAATGGCAAGTAAAGGATTAGATATCTAATTTTCAGAAAAATAAGATTAGTTAAAAAAAAAATCTTCTTCTTATAGGATCTCCCCCTTTATAGTTTATTAAAATGACTTATTGACTTCATCATACAACAATGTAAAGGATTAGAGGATATTATTTTCTCTTTCTACTTATAGGAGCTTCCCCATTTCAGTATATTTTAGAATGACTTATTGACTTTGTCAAACGACAGTGTTACACAACTTACACTGGTACTAATGCCTGTGCTAGCAATCCGATGTAGTGCCTGTGTACTAAGATATAAGAGCACACAGATTTTTTTACAGAAAAGAGATGTGTGAAACTGTCATCATCCTGTGTTTTCTGTTTCCCTTTGGAGCAACGTTACACAAGACCTGAAAAGAATGAAAGAGTTGTGATCAAGCTTCCTGCCAATCACCTTGACTACTCATGCACTATTGAGAAGTTGATCATTAGTAGTTCTTTCAATCTTTTTCAAAAAAATAGATAAAGATACATTCACTCATCCCTGAATAGTTCCTGCTTAATGGTGATTGTCTAGGTCTAATATTTCTTTTCTACGGGCAAGCTGGTTTATTCAATCTGGCAGGCTTAAGCAAGTTCATTTTTGGCACTGTTTTGTTCGCAGGCCATCAAGTTCTTTTCTAGTCAACCAAAGTATTTTAAGAAACTGGTTGAGACTTTTCTAGCTTTCTTAACCAAAGAAAATGAAGGCAACGTTCCACTTTCTTCTGCCATAGTCCATCATGTTCTTCAGAAAGATGGTCTTCAACGTGCAAGAGAGGTGTACAAGAGGTATGTCGCGGACGTTGTTACCCAACACATCCATTTTAGTTTTTATATTTTTAAGAACAACGTCATTGACGTTTAAGTGTATAGCATTTATAGGTTAATCACCTGTCATTATTCTTCTCTAACCAAATACATCCCTGCAGATCACTAACTTTGACACATGCTAGATAATAGTTTGCCATGCTGTAAAATTTGCTAACCTTCCCTTGTCGTTGAATGCAGATTTCTCGCTTCACCTCACCCAAGTCTGGCTCTCTACAAAAGCTGCATCGAGTTGGAGTCTAACCTTGCGTTTGTTGGCGATAAGAATGCTCTTTCAAATGCGCGCAAGTTGTACGAGTCTGCACTTACAACTTATAACGAAGATACTGGATTGTGGCGAGATTATTACTCCATGGAGATCAAAGTAATGATCCCTCTCTGTCTCTATCTCATTACTAACTGCAATATCTCAATAAACCTGATTATTATTCATTTTTGATTATTTTATGTGTTGGCAAATTTTACAGATGGGGTCCTCAGAAACGGTAAATGCTGTATATTGGCGTGCAAAGAAGATCCTCAAAGACACTACTGAATTACTTGCTCCACAGAATTTGTGATGCATTTAATTTTTGTTTCCCAAATCACCTTCAATTTTGACAAGTTTTCTAGTTTATCTATTTATAGACCATATGTAAGAACTGTAAAAGGGTTTGTAGGTCGGCCAGTGTACAATTTTCAGTGTAACCTCACACAGGCCGGGAATGATTGAAACTCTAAAACAAATTCGTTTCCTCAACTTTCATCTGTACAATCTTTTGAGAAAACATTGGTCTTTTGTGTATTTGCACCCAATAGCCAATATTATACCAAATCATTTGAATTTCCAAATGCGGGATCTGTTATCAATTCATATATGCAATGGTAGTCCCAACTACCAGGCCCAATTATAGAACAAACACCAATGGGGACATTACAAAATGAGTGTCCAAGATAAGTCCTTGGAAATTTTGCTTGCTTTGCAACCTTTAGATACATGGGATAGCCATGGATAGAGAGAGTAAAGAGAGGTTGGGGTGTAAATAATACCCGAAAATACTCTGCCTGCCTGTATCCGCCCGAGCCCGCCTGTACCCGAAGTAGCCCAAAGCCTGTTATGGCCCGTCATGGACCACCCGGCCTGGCCTGGATTAATTTATTGCCTGTACCCGAAGTAGCCCAAAGCCTGTTATGGCCCGTCATGGACCACCCGGCCTGGCCTGGATTAATTTATTGGGCGGTCTCGGGCTTTGCGATTAATTATGATGCCCGGCCTGATACCCGGCCTGGTGCCCGGCCTGAAAGCCTTCTATGTGCCATTAATCATTTAATATCCTCTTAAAAAGACTTAAAAGTTACAATGTTATAATTGTCAATTTTATGTCAAGAAAAATAAAATATATAATTGTTTTTTACTTATAATTAACCTTTTCAAAACATTAATGGTAATATATTTTCTTATTAGAAAGTTTATTGTACTCTCATTATTTATTATAGGCTAAAATTAAAAATTTGTCAGTGTAATTTAAATATAAAATAATACTATCACTTACAATATGCGATGTTGGAAAGGAAAGGATATTGTATTTAATACCGTTCATTTGAAAATTTAAACTTAAAAAAAAAAATCAAAATAGTGGCCTGTCCGGCACGATCTGGCCTGCCCGTATAAAAAGCGGGCTTTGGGCGATCTTTCGGTAGCAAATTATCTACTTGTGCCCGACCTATCCGACCTGAATTTGTTTACGGGCTCACAAATATTAAGCCCGGGCTGCCCGGCCTGTCTTAGTTTTTGGGTCGGGCGGTCCGGCCTGCCCGAATTCACACCCCTAAAGAGAGGGAGAGGATTGGGACTACCAACCACCACTCACTAGCGATGTGGGAACAATCTTAATCTCTTGCAGAGGGAACCCTTGTCCACCCACTACCTCCTTATGTCGTCAATATGATATAATTTGATAAATAAAGAGAGAAAAACAGAAAAGAAAAGGAAACACACATTATTTTTCTCTTCTGCTCGTCATACCTAAGTAAGTAAGCCCTTCCCACACTCTCTGTATCTGCATTTTTCTTAACAAACGTATTAGGATTTGATTGGTTTTGCTTATTGGGTTTATGTATTTGTGATTGATTTTACTGACCTTTAGAGATCTCTGCCATTTATTCCATTTATATTCTCTGGTTGATGCGTTCGTGTATTCTTCTCTGGATTCCTTATCAACGTGCTGATTATTAATTTGCAAAACATACAATCATGGATCTCGATTACTTTTTTACAAATTATTTCATCTGGATTAATAGTCTAGTGAGATTCTATCAAATGTTATGGTTCCATGGTAGATGATAAATGCAATGTTATTGAAAGATTCCTGTAACTATATGTCTCATCTAATAGATCCGATCTTTTTCCTTTTTCTAGGATAAAGATGAGAGGAGGAGGTTTTTGGCAGCTTGGGCAATCAATCACTCGCCGCATTGCTCAGGGAGACAAGAAATCTGTTGTCCGACGATGTTTTGCTACTGAAGCTGCTGAGCTGAAGAAGACAGCTCTTTATGATTTCCATGTTGCCCATGGAGGAAAAATGGTTCCTTTTGCTGGTTGGAGCATGCCAATCCAGTACAAGGATTCAATTATGGATTCCACTCTCAATTGCAGATCCAATGGTAGTCTTTTTGATGTTTCCCACATGTGTGGACTTAGCCTCAAGGGTAAAGACTGCATTCCATTCCTTGAGAAGCTTGTGATTGCTGATGTTGCTTCACTTGCTCCTGGGACTGGTAGTCTTACTGTCTTTACCAATGAGAAGGGTGGAGCTATTGATGATTCTGTGATCACAAAAGTCACCGATGATCATATATACCTGGTTGTGAATGCCGGTTGTAGGGATAAGGATTTAGCTCACATTGGAGCCCATATGGAGGCATTCAAAGCCAAGGGTGGAGATGTCTCATGGCACATCCATGATGAGAGATCTCTTATAGCTCTCCAGGTAAATTTATAGTGTTTCTTATTTCTGCTTTCCTGTTTTCAAAATGTTCCTATGCTTGGTTCACTCAGTAAGTCGGTATCGCTCTTGTTACTTGCTCTATATTTGAAGTCTTTTTGCTGGGCTTTCGTAAGGTCAAAAAAGTTTGTGTTTGAATTTCGATCCACTAATTGAGTTATTGTGAATACAACCCTAAAACTTTCACTGTTGTCCATTCGGTCTAATTCGCTGTGTAAAATTGTTCCAGTACATGTATGCTGGACATTGACCTTATTTGTTTGTAGCATGTTCAATGTGTGACACTGCTTTCCTCACTTCTGCTTCATCTTGCTTAATCTATGTTCAAGTAAGCCTTATAGAATACAAATGTATAAAACATTTCCTGGATTATTCTTTGACAGGGCCCTCTCGCTGCACCAGTTCTTCAACATCTAACTAAAGATGATTTGAGCAAGTTCTATTTTGGGGAGTTCAAGATGTTGGATATCAACGGTGTCCATTGCTACCTCACAAGAACTGGGTATGTCGAGTTTATCAATATGCTTCAGCTTGAAGTAAATTATCATTATAAAATTTGATTATTACTGTGGCATCCAATTTTGTTCTAACACTGCAACTTCAAAGCAATCTAGTGTTCATACAGAAATAGTGAAAACTAATCACCCTAGCCCTCACTAAAATATTCTTTCTTTTTTGTAGCACATTTGAACTACTGTAGATTTTTGCAGAAGAATTCTCTATCATCTCTGATCGTAGTACTGGCATGAAATTTGCAGGTACACAGGTGAAGATGGTTTTGAAATCTCTATTCCTTCAGAGAGTACACTAGATCTCACAAAAGCAATTTTGGAGAAGTCTGAAGGAAAGATTAGGTTGACAGGTCTAGGTGCTCGAGATAGTCTCCGCCTTGAAGCAGGACTATGTTTATATGGTAACGATATGGAACAACATGTGACACCTGTAGAAGCAGGTCTTACATGGGCCATTGGCAAGCGAAGAAGAGCAGAAGGTGGATTCCTGGGTGCCGAGGTAATCCTCAAGCAACTCGAGACTGGTCCATCAGTAAGACGTGTAGGTATTATCTCTTCAGGACCACCTCCAAGGAGTCACAGCGAGGTCACTGATACCAAAGGGTCAGCTCTTGGGGAGGTGACTAGTGGAGGATTCAGTCCATGCCTGAAAAAGAATATCGCTATGGGATACGTAAAATCTGGTTCCCATAAGGCCGGAACTAAGGTTAACGTTGTCGTCCGAGGAAAATCGTATGAAGGGGTCATCACTAAGATGCCCTTCGTACCTACAAAGTATTACAAGCCAACCTAGACAATGGAGAGTGCATCTCAGAGTTTTCTTTTCTTGCTTTCGCTTCCTTTGCAAGTGTCTGATGAACTTGAATGCTGTAATTACACTAATTTCTTCTTAAATTGGAAGGATATCATGCTAGTTGATAAAGTTTGATTGCCAAAAAAAAAATGAAAAAAAAAACTCAATCCATAAGGCAAGTCACTGAACTGCAAATGGGGGAATAAAGTTTGAATGTCATTTTACCTCGAAGTAAATACTGTAAAGCAACATCTAAGTACATTTAGTTGTCTCTCCTCCGCATAGATTAGTTTTTTTAAAAGGTGGAATCAGATAATGAAAAAAGTTATGATCAAGACTCACGTTGGAATCAAATCGACTATATCATGCGGGAAATCATCATAACTATATTCTCTTCTTATCTGGCAGGACCGCAGGAAACTCTTGTTACCTGGCAGGCAATGCTTGAAACGGTAGAGAAAGAAACGTGTAGTAGGTACACTAGAAAAACGGTAGGAGTTTCTCCATGCAACTCGTCAAGAAACACTCGCTCTGATGCCACCTTTTAAAAAAACTAATCTATGCGGAGGAGAGACAACTAAATGTACTTAGATGTTGCTTTACAGTATTTACTTCGAGGTAAAATGACATTCAAACTTTATTCCCCCATTTGCAGTTCAGTGACCTGCCTTATGGAAATTTACCTTTATCCGCTCCTCCAAAAACTATAAAAGCAACCTTGAAAAAGTTGTCACCCTTCTGTCATGGATCTTCGATATTGTCCCGTCCGAAATATTCAAAACTTGTATAGGAAAGACTTCTTATATACCCTCACTTTTCTTCTCGTTCTCTTTTCTTTCCCATTGTTTCTCGGCTACTTTGATTATTTCCAACCTCGATTCATTTTCCAAATCCTGCCAAACCATCAAAATCTTAAACGTGGAACTTGTGATTATTCAAAAGGGAAATGGGTTCCAGATGATGGAACTGATCTCCTTGGATCCTACAATGAAAACTGCCCGTTTCTCGATCCTGGATTTAAATGTCACCAAAACGGCCGGAAGGATGATGGTTATCTCAAATGGAGATGGCAACCAGACAACTGCTCCGTTCCAAGGTGGGGGGTCCTGGTAATGGTTTTGCTTTCTGATTGCATGCATAGTTCAGAGCCTCTGATTCTCCACTTTATTTTTTCCTCCATGCATGTTGTGAGAATTTCTATATGTCTGCAGATTTAATGCAACAGATTTTCTGGAAAGGAGCAAAAATGGGAGAATAGTATTTGCTGGAGATTCGATAGGTAGGAACCAATGGGAATCTTTGGTATGTATGCTTTCACAGGCAATTTCAAACCACACTAACATCTATGAAGAAAATGGAAACCCTATCACAAAACACAAAGGATACCTCTCTATTCGATTCAATGACTACAACCTTACCGTAGAATACTACAGGGTTCCTTTCCTGGTAATTGTCGATCGTCCACCACGTAATTCCACTAATCAAATACAAAGCACAGTTAGAGTTGATCAATTGCATTGGCGGTCTAAGCAGTGGAGTGGAGCCAATATCCTAATTTTTAATGCCGGACACTGGTGGAATGAAGATAAGACCATTAAGATGTATAATGTCCAGCTTTGTATTCCTGTACAACTTTGTTCTTCTCTAGAACTGGATCTAACTGTTTAATAGTTATAGAAAATGATTAGTTCTGTGTTACATTTTCATGTCAGGGGATGCTACTTTCAAGAAGGTGGGAAGATAAACAACACAATGAATGTAAAGGAAGCATTTTGGAAAACTCTACAGACGTGGCGATCATGGGTTATTCAGAACACACATCCTGATAACAGCTATATCTTCTTTCGAAGCTATTCTCCAACACACTTCAGGCAAGTAAAAAAGCACAATGAATAATCAAATTGATATTATTGCTCAAACTAAGTACGTCCAAGAAAATACAGAGCACCCTGAATAAACTGACAGGTTATGATTTTGAACCATACTATTGCAGAGAAGGAAAATGGGATGAAAGTGGTCACTGTGACACAAGTACTTTACCAGAAAATGACTACACCAAGTTGAATGCAGAGCCATGGAATAACATATTTATTTATAAAACAATTGAAATGATGAAAGATGTGAAGAGAAATATACAGTTCTTAAACATTACATATCTGACAGAGTTTAGAAATGATGGTCACCCCTCGGTCCACAGGGAGCCAGGCACGCCAATTCCTTCCCCACAAGATTGTAGCCATTGGTGTCTCCCTGGAGTACCAGATACATGGAACAAGCTTCTATATGCCCATCTTTTATCAAAAGATTACAGAACTAAGAAGAGAAAAAATGTGTAAATATCTTACCGAAGAATGAATTGTTTCATTGATTATGTTAACTTGACTTTGTATATAATTATCTCTTAGTTGACAGTTATATGTTATTTGGGCTACTCATGAGACTATTCACTCCTGCATTCTCATCAGGTTTCATGTCGTTCCTTCCATCTCCTTCACATTCTCAAGCTTCCTCAATCCACCAGACCCAACAAGAGGAAAGGCGGATGAGTTTGGTCAGAAGTAAAAGCCAACCACGGAACATATTCTCGAATAGCAGCTAAGGCATGCCTAATTCTGGTAACCAATCATCAGGAGTGTGGTTTTCAGGGAGAAGTGCACGAAACTGAATACAAGGGAGACACCGAAATAAAAGGAGATGGCTTGTGTGCACAGATCAGAAGAAGCATTAGCATGCCAATAGGTATGACTGGTGCCATGTCGGTTACAATTCTCCAAAGTGCTTTACAGTCATTTAGAGTCTGCTCATCTCATGTAGTCCCCTTCTTAGCACCCCCATAGTTGTGGATGTATTAATTGCAACAGTCCAGTTCCTTGCTAAATATCGTGCCTGCAAAACACAGGATAAGCAACATCAAAGTGCCAGTCCGTCAAGTAACTTGAACTGAACAGGACTTTGTTCATGTTATATGATCATGATATGGAACAACACGTAACATCTGTACAAGTGAGACTTACATGGACGCTAGGGAAGTGAAGAAGAGCAGAAGATGGATACTTAGGGGGTGAGGTAATCCCCTAAGAACTATGCCCGGCAAGAAGATGTGTAAGCTTTTCGTACTCAGGACCACCTACAGTGAGGTACCAGAGGGCTCTCTAGGAGAGATGACTAGTCGAGGATTCAGTCCATGGCTTAAAGAAGAATATTGCCATGGGGTTGGAATCTGGTTCCCCGTAAGGCAGGAACTAAAATTAACACCATAAATTGGAGGAAAATGGTACGACAGAATTATCACAAAGATACCTTCCGAACCTGCAAAATATTACAAGCCAACAAAGCTAATGGAGAGAGCAACTCAAAGTTTTACTTTTCGTTCCTTAAATGTGTGTGATGAACCCTAATGTTGTAATTAGCAGTAATATCTCTTACAATCGAAAGTATATATGCCAGTTGACAAACTAATGATCTGATCCGTGTTAAAAGACAACTATCATTTCTTCAATAACAAGGTAAAGCACACAATTCTAACACTGGGCAGAAGTTCCCCATAAACTCTTCTACAAAAGGGAAACCTTTCACAAACAAATGAATCTACAAACAGAGTTCAAGCCAACAGTCAACCAAACTTGTGACCTAAATTACACTTGGAAAACAACATCATGGTATTACACTACAGGGAAAGCTGTTGCACAAACCTTAACAAGAATCAACGCCTCAAAGCTGGGTTGGCGAGATCGTAGGCCAGTGCCATTTGGACGCCACCAGCTGTAAATTCTAGAACTATCAAAACCTGGAGCAGCAATATTTGTGGTGCAAGAAGTATACTTTAGTTAGACTTCACCAAAAATCCCTACAAGAACAAACACCATCCTTGAAATGGTGAAAGCGGCATCTATCTCTGACGATGATTTCACGAGTATAAATCTTCGAAAGTAATTTGGTAGCTGAATGACAATCCACACAGACCCTCAGGTTCTTTGTAATTCGGATAGTGGTGCCTGGCTCAGTATTGATTAACCCAAACGCAATAGCCAACTTTTCACTATGACGACAAAGTGCAGTTTCCTTCTTTTCATCTTCCATTTCAATCAGAACTTCGCTCGTTTTCGGACTGTAACCATCAAACTTTAACTTATTTATCATCTCGTCCAATTTGTCATATATTTCCTCACTTTGAGGATGTGAATTATCCCCTGCAACAAACTCATGCACTCTTCCTTTCAGCTCTATGAAGCTACATCCAGGTGTTTTACTTATCCCTCGATCTCTCATAACTTTCCTCAATTCCGCAACATCTTTCCACTTCCCCTTTACGGCATATAGATTTGATAGTGTTACATATCTCCCACTATGATTTGGCTCTAATTCAATCAGTTTTTTCCCAATTTGTTCTCCTTGTTCAGTATCTCCATGTACTCTACAAGCATTGAGAAGAGCTCCCCAAACAGCGTAATTGGGGGTCATTGGCATACTTTTAATGACTTCCTCAGCTTCATTTAACAAGCCCGCTCGACCATATAAATCAACCATACAACAGTAGTGATGGATATTTGGTTGTAATCCATAAATACTTGTCATAGAGTCAAAATACATTTTACCTTCATTAACCAACCCTGAATGGCTACAAGCATTCAAGACTCCAATAAAAGTTACTTCATTTGGCCTGACTCCATTCATATCCATCTGGGAGAAAAGCTTTAAAGCATCCTCTCCTCGCCCATTAACAGCAAGCCCACCAACCATGGCGCTCCAAGCATGCACATTCTTTACCTCCATCTCATCAAAAACCTTGAGTGCTTTTTGGACACACCCACACTTTAAGTACATGTCTATGAAAGAAGTACCCACTCGAACAGTAAATCTAAAGCTTTTTTTTCTCAAATACCCTTCAACCCATTCCCCTAGCTCCAATGCCCCTATGTGAGCACACGCGGAGAGAGCATTTACTACCACACTTTCATTTGGTTTTACTTTCTTATCCAACATTTCTTGGAAAAGCTCCAAACCCTCCTTGAAACGACTATGTTGGACATACCCATTGATCATAACACTCCAAGAAACAACATTTCTCTCTGGCATTTCACGAAACACTTCACAAGCAGACTCAAAATCCCCATATCTCAGAAACACACCCATCATAATATTACACGAAGCATCATCATATTCAGGAATTTTATCAAATAAAAACTTAGCAGAACCCTTCAAACCACAGTAGCCATACATTTGCATTAAAAAGTTTAAAACTGAAACTTCAGTGGAAAATCCAAGTTTGTAAATTTGACAATGAAGCGCTTTGCCAAACGAAAGACAAGGAATTTCTGAACATGCTTTAAGAAGTAACGGAAAGGAATGAACATCAAAGCGAAGATTTGAAGACTCAAGAAGATGAATGTAGAAGAGAATTGCATCAATTGGGTTTGAACTAAATGCGTAAGCTCGAAATAATGTGTTGGCAGTGAAGATATCAGGTTTACGAATATGAGAGAAGAGGAGTCGAGAGTAAGGAAGAGAACCATTTGGAGAAAGAGCAGAAAAGGAAAGAATTCTTGAAGCGACAAAGTTATCGCCAAAGATGCCGGTTTTAATGGTTACACCATGAATTTGAGATAGTTGTTTCATGGAATTGCAGGAATTGAGATGATGGAGAGTAGGGTATTTAGTTAGAAGTAGGGAAGTTGGAATCCATGGAGGATTTTGGGTATTTTTGGAGGAAATTTTACAGAGGGTTTTAACTGGAAAAGATGTTTGAGCCGAGGAATACATTTCCACACCCAAACAGATAATTTTCAAGTCTGGAAGATAGAAAACCAATTGCACCATATATCAGTTAAATTGCACTAGAGAGAGGAAGAAAAAAAGCCTTCTAGGTGTCTCTCTCGTCATCATGTACGACTCCATCTCTCTCGTCTTTTCTCTCTCTCATCTTCTCTTAAGTGAATCTCCCGAGACTACTTCTAGCCGTTTTCTTTGTCCCAACGGCTAGTTCTCGCCGTCTCTCACCGAAATTTCATGCCGGAAATCAATATTTGATTGATGTTCCTTCTTCACTTACTCTAAACTATGAAATCTTCAATCTATACAGGAATCACCAGTATCACTATCATCACAGACATCACAAATATCATCGACATCTCAAAAATTACCAAAACTACAGGCATCCCAAACTTACCCAGTACTACTATCATCTATATAGCTTCAACAATCACTATTACTTCTGATATTGGCTCAATCATCATGGCAAACTGGAAAGAATTCTATTCTCAAGATCATGATAGACAATTACTCAGAAACCAGAAACATACCAACATTCTTAGATCCTGCTGGATAAAAATTCTAACCCTCCCCCTGAAATTTTTCAATCCAAGCCTACCCATATGAATACAGTTTACCTCCTACAAGGTCAATTTCATCACCATCATCCCCCACGCTTTTAATTCAACAACAATTGCATTCATATCACACAAACCAATATCACAATTTATCTCACGGAAAAATCTAATTACCATTCAATCAAGACAAAGTATAAACATCATAATCCATGTCTAAACATAGTATCAATCCTTCAACATCAAATACACTACCATAAGAGAAGCAATATCCAAAAAAATTACAAACCCATATCTAAAAGTCACCCAAACATCCAAAATAATCCCCGAAATCTAAATAAAGAAGATAAAGAAGCAAGATCTAACCAGCTACTATGGAGTACCTCGAGTCTTGCTCCGTGTTCCCTGACTAACACTTCTAGTTCGACTGCAAGTCAAACAAACTCTAGATGTTACTCTTTGCGCACCAGGCTCAGGAGATTGAAGCTCATCAACATCAGCACCACCTTCAACAACATCTGGAGCAGAAATCGAAGGTTCAGGAGCAGTTGTAGAAGCACTTCCCTCAGGCACAAATGCAGGAGCAGTTAGATTAGCATCTGGTTGGGTTCCTGGAGCTCCAAAACTTGCAAAAATAGCACGACCTATTCTCCATGTAGCAGGACAAAGAGCATCCATCACCGGAAACCGCATAGGCTCGTCTCCGTGTATCGGTTGACCAGCCAAATGACGAACGATCCTCTTTTCTCTAGCATCAAGAGTGATAGATTGGTAACCAATCCGACTAACACCAGACACCAGGATTCGATCAGCCACTACAACAACACCCTCATGAACCTCAAAAGGTCCATATTTGGGATGGAAGGCATACAAAATCCAATGATCATCTCCGCCCATTTGAGGATGTGTTGTAGATTTGGGCATCCCAGTAATATAAATCTCACCATGATCTCCATTCATAGTTGCATCACCTTGATTCACACCTTCAGCTGCATGTTGAGCACTACTGCCAAATCCAAATTTAGAATACATATCTGCAAATAGGTTGCTTGTATCTTGTCCAACGACTACAGGTTTGGGTTGATTGAAGTGTCGTCGAAGACGATCTACTGGAGAATCCATCAACAACTCATGCATAATTGCACCTGGTGGTCGGTCTTCTTGCAAACCTTGCTCAAGCTTCACTTCAACATTATGCTGCAAATCCTCCAAATACTAGGAGAAATCGACTTCATACTCAGGGGATTCACAACCCTGTGGAAAAGGAATTCCATACGGCAACCGAATAATACAATGCTCCCGAGGATACCAATGGATTCTTGGTTCATCCTCAACCTCGTGAAGTTTCCGCTTTCCCTTTCGATCATCATCACCAACTCTAATTATCAAAAATTATGAAGAAAGAGCAGAAGGAAGTTCAACAGAGCAATTGAAGTTTCCTCTCCCTTCAACTGACGCTTTTATAAAGATTATAGGGGACAGTTTATGGGGTCTATCTTCTTTAAGAGACAACGTTTTCCAAAACGAATTTTTTTTCGTATTCCTTACTTCACACCCTATCTCTGTCGCTTCATTTCTCCTCTCTAAAGGGCATTATTACCTACATCCTATGGATTACATCCATCTTAAATTTAAACCAACTAGCCTCATGTTTCACTGTGTGACAGATGACAATTGGAAGGAGGAAATTCTTACATTTGGAAACATAGAATATTCGGCACCAATAACTACTCCAATGCATCTCTCACGTAGTACTCACTTAAGTGCAATTCAGTTAGACAGGTTCCCAATTCAGCTAGCGGTTTATCTGACTCAAAGAACTCTCAACGCTGACTGGCAATTCTCAATGCAACAAAACTTCTTACTCGTTCTACAAATTGAACTCCTCAATGCAAGTATCAATCACATGTTTGAAAGATATCACATTCAAGGAGAGACCAGTCATGTGTTTCACTGCAAAAATTTTGAACAACTCTCCCTCCTTAGGAGGCTTAATCAAGGTTTGCCCTTCTTTAACATTGCTCAATTAGTTAGCAAGGTAATCCTACTCTCCTATGAAAATCTAAGTCTTATTATTACTTCTCTCATAAATAGTACTATTATCACTGATAAGTCTACTGATTCTAAAGTTTACCCTGGCCACACTCTGCTAAGCATTACTAAAGGCATCATCATACATAGTACTTTGTGGATAGCTAACCCCATTAGTTATTATAAATTATTCTATGCTAGAGTTTGTTCTTTTCACAGGTCAGCCCCTCAAGGTACATCAATAGTCAAACAATCCAAGATAGTCAGTAAAGCTCAGCAACACGGACTCTGGAGAAGGACTACTAGCACATGGTACCTGTACTTTTCTTCAGATCAAATTTGGAATTTTAAGCCACATCAATATCAAGCACAACGAAACAACAAAATGAACCACCACAAGCCAGTCTACCTACACAATCAAATTCAAATTAAAGTTATCAGAACTAGTACTTATCACAATACAATTCTCTATGCCATTCTCACAACCATTATTAGTTTCACAACACCTCTCATGGCCTCCACCTCAGAAACTAGTTCCACTCATCAAGTTAAAAATTTGGTTGAACAAATGAACTCCTCACTAAATATCCCTGAAGATCTATTCCCAAAAGTCTTCATCAATGCTGAAAACACCTTACCCAAAAAGAAAGAGGATTGGAAATGGGTCTTTATAGGAAGGTACTGCAGCAAAATCTCTCATGAAACTAGAACCATCTCAAGGTTCATCAATACTAACTGGGAGCTTAGAAGACAAGCAAAAGTTAATCTATGGAGGAAAAAAATAAATTATTACTCTATCATACTTGGCAGCATAGAAGATTACCAGGTATTTAGAAAAGGAGGAACTAGAGGAATCTTTGATAAACTTATAGTCTTAACAGAAGTTCCACCATCTGGTCCAGACTACATAGATGAAGCTAATTTTTATAGAGTTCAGATATGGGCTCTTATCAAAAGAGTACCAAGACACATCATCCTTGATATTAGTAACATCATCAAACCAGCAGGAATCTTTCAAGGAGCCAAGAAAGCTTATGGAAGAGATGAAGATGAGAAGAACTTGGAAGTCTTATTAACCATTGATGTTACCAGAGCACTCAAATATGGCATTGATGCTTATGAAACACCCACTCTGTCCCACTGGCTTGAAATGGCTTATACCTTACATGGCATTGCTTTCTGTAAGGTATGTAGAATCCTAGACCATCCTGGTCCCCTTTGTGAAGAAAAGGAAAAACAATCACCAACAGTTAACCAAAGAGTTCACCCATCCAATCTAAACAATGCCTACCCATCAACATCCAATACCCAACCAACTCCAACACCAATATCCCTCAAAGTAATATCAAAATAAGACACTATTCTGACAGAGATGCTGCTGAGGAATTTGCAATCAGGATGAAACTAGCACAAAGGCAGATTCTTCCTAAGAATAGCAGTGAGGAGTTAGATGGTCCAGAGGATTACATAATCTTCAAAGCTGGACTGAATCAACCATTAGAGGGAGAAATACCTACTATCAACCCTGACGTTATAGCCTGTCAAAAAAAATCACAAAAGGATCATGGACCAACACAAAAACAAGAAACAAATGCTTAAAAAGAAGAATATCAACATCAAAACTGCTGCTAGAAAGCAAAATCCTACTACTGAAGATGGGGGAATAAGTGATATCAATTCTGATACTATCTTTCCAAAAGTTCAAAACCCATATACAAACATCTCAATACCTATTGTTTTTGCCACAACCCCATCTCTAGCAGAAATCCAACAACAAATCAATGATAACTTCAACAACCAGAAGAAGCTGTTATGGGAAAGAAGGAAAAAAGAGTTCAAACTTAAAGTTGTAGACGCTAACCTGAACCCTCAACTAATTGACCCAAAAAGGAAGCTTTTTATCTCCTCCACACCTATTGAGCACCTCACTCAACTTGGGGATCAGAATCGTCCAGCCAAAAGGAGCAATAACACTGTCATGCAAATGAAGGAAGATCAACTGACTAACTTGACTATTGGTGTCCCCGAGGGAGCAAATCCTTCCCCAAATCTCAAGGTACTATATTACACTCACTGTCATTTTTTACACTTTAAACAGCATGACAATACCACTCACTCAACTATCTCTTGCATAGGATATCTTATTATCATATTTTCTTATCCCAATGTGTCTTACTTCTGGAAATTCTACACTGCCATGACTTGGAATTGTCAAGGCCTAGGACAACCCCAAACTAGTAGACACCTAAATAACATGCTAGATAAATATAATCCTGATATCTTCTTTTTATCTGAAACTAAACAACAGTCTAGCAACTTAAAAATCATTCTTGGAAACATAGGAGTCACTAATTTCTGGTTTGTTGAACCTAAAGGAAAAAAAATACTGCTGGAGGCCTAGTGTTATCTTGGAAAACAAATCTTAAGGTCACTATAGAAGACTTCTCCAATCACCATATTACTGCCACAATCTATCCTAGTACCGGTACACTCTGACTCTTCACAGGCTACTATGGTAGTCCATGTACCACACCTGATAAAATCAATTCTTGGAAAATGATAGAGAACACTGATAAAACTAATACTCTTCCTTGGTTGATTATGGGAGACTTGAATGTTGTCCTTCATGAACATGAGAAATTCAGCCAACATCCTATTGATACTTCTGAAGCTAACATTTTTCTGGAGAAAATTGAAGAAGCAAATCTTACTGATCTGGGATATACTGAGTGTCCTTTTACCTGGACAAACAGAAGAACTGGTATTCACCTTACTGAACAAAGATTGGATAAAGGGCTGGCTAATGAAACCTGGCTTGAAATACACCCAAATACCACTATATCAAATCTCCCTACCATTGGCTCTGATCACAACCCAATTTTTCTCAATACCAACCCCAATTGGAAGCAAGGTCACATCCCATTCAAATTCTTTGGCCCCTGGCTTGATCACCAAGACTGCAAAGACATCATTACAGAATGTTGGAGTACTCATCAAAAAGGATCTCTTTCTATAAAGATTGCTAGGGAATTAAGAGATATCAAAGTTAAGTTAAAAAAGTGGAACAAGGAGGTCTATGGCAACATCAAAACTAATCTAGAAGACAGCATACAACACCTGGACTAGATTACCAAAAATCAGTTTAACAGCAACAGAGGCAAGGAAATAAGAGAAGTTAAAAGGCAAGTTGAACACTGGCAGAATATTCAAGAAAACTTCTGGAAGACCAAAAGCAGAGATCAACTTATCAAACTTGGAGATAAGAATACTAGCTTCTTCCACTTATCATCCAAGAAAAGGTACATAAGAAATAAAATTGACTTTATTCAACAAGCTGATGGCTCCTGGCTTCACAACAAAGAGGAAGTTGTTGCATGTTTCACCAATCACTTTGCTACTATGGCCATTGCTGAACACATAAACATAAATCCCTCTCTCATAAACCTCATACCCACCACCATCACCAATATTGAAAATGATGATCTCCTTAAGATTCCTGAAGCTGAGGAGATCAAAAATATTCTTTTTAGCATGACTGGTGACAAAGCCCCAGGACCCAATGGTTTTCCACCCAACTTTTCCAAGCAAACTGGGATGTTGTGGGTGCAGACATCATTTCTATGGTCCAAAATTTCTTCACCTCTGGCTATATTCTCAAAGAGATGAACTCTACTTTTATCTCCCTTATTCCCAAAAATGATAACCCCATTACCCCTTCCCACTTCAGACCTATATATTTGTGTAATACTACCTACAAAATCATATCAAAACTTCTGCCCAAAGATTAAAACCTCTTTTACCTTCCCTCATATCCCCCTTTCAGTATGCTTTCATTCATGGCAGACAAATATCTGACAACATAGCTATTGCCCATGAGATTATTCATCACATGAATACTAGAAGAGGCAAAAAAGGAGCTAATGGCACCATGGGAATCAAAATTGATATGGTCAAGGCTTTTGACAGAGTTAATTGGGAATTCCTTATGCAAGTCACGAAACAAATGGGATTCAACACTCAATGGTGCAATATGGTTCATCAATGCATATCTACCACCATCATGGCTGTCTTGGTGAATGGTTCTCCTGGAAAGTTCTTTAAACCAACTAGAGGTCTCAGACAAGGAGATCCTTTATCTCCTTATCTATTTCTGTTCTGCATGGAAGCCTTATCTAGATATCTGACTGCTGCTGAAGCTGAGGGTCTTATTCATGGAGCCAAAATCTGCAGTGAAGCACCTAATATCAATCACCTCCTCTTTGCAGATGATTGTATGATTTTTTGCAAAGCTAATTTGGAAGAATGTAACAACTTAATCAAGATTTTTCAAGACTTTGGGCACTCCTCAGGACATCTCATAAACTTCTCCAAATCTGGTATATTATCCAGTAAGAATACTAATCCTAGCATTGCTGACAACATAAGTGATACTATGAATGTCCAAAGAATTGATACTTCTGACAAGTACCCCCCTCTTCACCAACAGAAGCAAGATTCAAGCTTTCAAACCTGGTGTGGACAAACTGAAGCTCAGACTGGCAGGTTGGAAATCTACTCTATCTACAGCTGGCAAAGTCATTATGATCCAAACAGTTACCTCAACATCAAGCATATATCAAATGAATTTCTTCAAGCTCACAAAAGGCACCTGCAAAGAGATAAATATTATACAAAGAAATTTCTTCTGGAATAAAGATCAAGACAAACCCAAAGGTCTCTTCTACATTGCTTGGGATGCTGTCAACAAACCAAAAGAGCTAGGAGGCCTGGGTTTCAAAAACATGGAATACTTCAATCTGGCTATGATTTCTAAAATTGCTTGGAGATTGATAGAAGAACCACACTCTCTGTGGACCAGTACTATGAAGGCTTCTCACTTCCCAAACAAGGAAGTCATTAGAATGGAAACAAAGCCAAAGAACACTGATTCCTGGATTTGGAAAGGAATTTTAGAGGGCATCACCTGCATTCAAAAGTACTATATCTGGAAAATAGAGGATGGCACCAACATACATATCTGGGAAGATAGATGGATAAAAAATCTACCTGACATTCTCCAAAAACCACTTCACTGCCCCTCCAACCTGAAAAACTGTTAACCAACTCTTCAATACCAATGGGGAATGGGATCATCACATTATTTCCCTCTGGTTTCCTCAACATATTCAACAACTCATTCTCCAGACACATCATCACCCTAACTCTGTGGACACCATCCAATGGAGCTTAACTCATACTAGAAAATTCACAGTTAAATCCCTTTATGATAAACAGATTGAGGATAAATATGTTGGAGATACTCTTACAGCTCCATGGGGAGATATTTGGAAATTAGATACCAACCCAGCCATCCAACTATTCATATGGAAATGTGCTCATGGAATACTTCCAACAAATGCCAAGTCTGCTGGTATCCTAACCTATATTGACCTTCTCTGTAATATCTGCAAGTGTGCAAATGAAGACATTACTTATGTGCTCTTAGCCTGCCCTGCTGCTTCAGATGTTTGGAGGAATCTCTTTGGGGAGAATCACCAGCTATTTATTAATCACAGATCCTTTTATGATTGGTTTAATAGTTGGTTTTCACCCGACAATACCACAACCAACTGGAACTATTCTTATGCTACCATATGCCGGTTTATCTGGAAAGCTAGATGTGACAAAATTTTCAGAAACATTGATCCTAATGCTACTGCTACTGCTTTTAAAATCACTCAACACCTTTGCTCCCATGACAGGGTTCTTCACAAACCCAGTCATATCTTAAACAATATCTACTATCAAGCTAGCAGTGCTGAGGATAACTTGAGCACTCACACCAGAGGCAGACAGTTACAAGAAAAATTTGGAATCACTATTAACATACATATTATGGAAGTTTATAATAATTTGGCTAATGATGATGGATTTCAGTATACTAACTTTGCTTTGGTGGCTCTTTCTTTCTCAGGCCAATGCATGGGAGCCAGGAATGTTAAAGACCCAACAA
The DNA here is from genome assembly GCF_003573695.1 of Papaver somniferum. Lineage (NCBI taxonomy): Eukaryota > Viridiplantae > Streptophyta > Magnoliopsida > Ranunculales > Papaveraceae > Papaver > Papaver somniferum. Next base: position 147,868,961 of record NC_039358.1, on the reverse strand, counting down.
TTGGACTCAGTAGATCAAGCAGAGCCTGCAGAGGAGCTCAACTAGCACTGACCTGGGAAAAAGAGATGAAAAGACCAATATCAACTTTGAAGCAGAAGAGGATGATATTCTACAAGCCACTCACACAGCCTACAAAATTGCAGTACAACAATGGTTCCAAGAAAACTCTACGATTGAAGATAGGAAGTTAGGAGTTATCGACTTTGTTTTGGGAAATCTCACTAAATTAGATAGTCAGCACCAAAACAATGCTGCATAAACTAGCTAGGATCACTAGCACTTCTCTTCTATTCCAGAACATGAACTGGAAAGGTACCAACTTGAAACTTTTTTGGCAAACTTTACAGTCTAGTCCAAACTCTATCATCCAGGATTACTGTAATAACTCTTCTAATCTGGATAGGGATCCTCTTGGAGCTATGATTAGCCCAGTTGATTCTCAAAATACTGCTGTAACTTTGGAGTAAGTTGCTCTTTCTAGAGCTTATGTTCTCTTTCTATTATAAAAAAAAGGTTAAATGACGCGTGCCTCCGTAGAATCATAAACGTGTTAGGCTAACCCCTATGGGCTAGATTGAACCGCTAGATTGGCCAAAAAGTGTTGCAAATCATGAGAAAATGTGGGAAAAAAGTTAACACTAGCAGTTGATAGTTCTCTCTCCTAGCAAGTGCTCGCAGTTCAACTATCAACGATATTGAAATGCTGAATGGTTCAGCGCTCAAAAAGTGTTTTTAACGCTGAACGGTTCAGCGCTGAGAGATAAATTTTATGATCTAACGGCTGAGATTTAAAACGCTGAACCAAACAGCTCTGACGCTGAACCAAACAACGTTCTATAGTGGTCCCAGATGACGTGGATGACCAATCTAGCTGCTAGATATCTAGCCCATAGGACTTAGGAGGTTGCCCATGCTGACGTGGATGGCCAATCTAGCAGCTAGATATCTAGCCCACAGGACTAAGCCTTAGCTGAATTTGAAACTCTCAATATTTATCTTTTTGATGCAAAATAAATTTTTAATTAAGGGATGACTAGGCAGGCATGCCGGCGTAAAACTCTAGCCATACTTTTATGAGATTAGATCCCTGGCCTCTTGCTGCTGGACAAAGAGATTTAGTTATTGGTTAGGAGGAATGTCTCTCATATCCTCGTCTAACTGAGTGCATAAAAAACCAGGAGCATTCTCCTGCCCGAGTTCAAAAATCTTAAACTTCTTAGAGTGCTTAGCCGGTGTGTCTGCTGGTCTATTACACTCCCTTATTAGATGTCGAACTTTCCAAAACCGGATACTATTAAGATCAAATTCAATGTCTTTAATGATAGGTACATTTTCCTAGTTGATGCAGGTGTTTTCTCCATTGATTGCAGCTGCTACATTGATGTCTCCAGAATAATGCGTTCCATATTGAAATTATTGGCCCAACAAAGTGCCTCCAAATCCGGCATACACTCTGCCTCCTCAGCATTTATATATCCATTTCTGAATATGCACCTGGAGAGTTGATGCTCACCTGCAAAATTCCGTATAATTAGTCTTATGCGACAGTCTTTAGATAATAGTTCATAGGATGCATCACAGTTTATTGTGGCTAAAGGATGCTCCGGTGGTAACCATTTCCTAGTTCTGTCCACTGTACTAATGGTTTGGTGGTATTGTTGCCTGTTGTTACAAGATTCTGCAAATTTTGGACTTTCCTAATAATGGTTATTGGGTTTGGCTTAATTCCTTCAGAGACAGTTTGGCTTAATTCCTTCAAAGACAGTTCTGCACCTCTCCTTCCAAACTTCCTACACAACACAACTAACATGGATTATCCAATCCTCACTTACTGTAGATCGAGTACTGAACCAACTCATAATCCAAGAGTGAATACTGGTCTGATTGTGCAGAGAACTAAGACCCCCTGGAACATAATTAAAAACAGTTTTGGTGAATGAAAAATGGAGAAAAAGATGGTTTGTAGTTTCCCAATCTTGCTCACAAAAAGGACATTTACTAACTTCCCCACCATAGGTTTTAAAATCCTCTAACTGGTAGGTACACTGTCAGTCATACACTTCCAAAGAAATATATTTATCTTTGATACTGTCTTTAAACCGCAGAGAGCTTTTCATATACTATCATCAATGACTAACTGATTATGAATACCAGAAGCTTGAGCACTATTTTTTAATTCCACCAACTTATAATAAGCTGATTTGACAGTAAATAAACCATTATTGGTTAGAGTCCAAATCAGATTATCTTCATCATTTCTAGGAATCCTGATTTGGATGATCTTATCTGCAGTCTCTTTATCAAAAAAGGGAATCAATTATATCAATTTTTCAGGTCAAAGAAGCTGAATTATCAAATCAAAGCAAAGATATAAATCTGCATAATATGCTCATTGTTGTCAGTAGGAACTTGAGGTGTTTCAGACCCTGTAATCCATATATCAAGAAATATTCGAATCTTTTTTCCATCACCCACCTGCCAAAAACTGTATCTTTTGATGAAGTCTACACTTCCATACATACTTTTCCAAGCCCATGAAGAATTCTATTGGTAGGTGCATGTAAAAGGGAATTTTGTAGAAAGTACCTTGCTTTGAGATATACTTCCAAGAGATGATTAGATTGCTTACACACCCTCAAAGCAGATCTAGCTAACAATGTCTGTTTGAAGCACTTTAAATCTCTAAACCCCAAGCCACCTTTATCTTTGTTTATACAGAGATTCTTCCAGGTTATAGTAAAAACTCCTATACCTCCTTTCTTGTTCCACCAAAACTATCTTTGAACCTTATCAAGATCATCAATGATACTGTCTGGTAACTTGAATGTGCTCATTTGATGTAGAGGCATAGCATTAAGAACATGCTTCACTAGAGTTGTCCTTCCTGATTGATTAAAAAAATCCCTTCCATCTTGAAAGCATGCACTTCATGTTCTTGATCATATTAGAAAAAGAACAAGTTTTTCTTTTATTTAAAAATAATGGAATTCCCAAATACTTCTGTTGATGGTGGTGTTTAGCTTAGGGCGAAAACTGTAAAAGTCTGTCTACCTAATCCGGCATCAGAAGTAGTAGACCTTGATATGTCTTTATTCCGCAAGGAATTTGAAGAATATATCAAAATATGATGAGTGCCTATGCCTCTCTTCATATTGTATTAAAAATCAAGCTCCTAGAAGAATTGTTCACTAGTATAGAGCCTAATGAGTATTTGAAGCTCCTAGTTGCATTATCCACTAATGCATGGCCTGCTGAGTATTTTCCCATGTTGTGTTCCCCAGTTGAACTCTTAATACTGATATGACATGGCAATTAATGTTCGCTCGCAACGGAGTAACATGAATTTCCCAAAGTGTCAAGTATTTTCTATTTTCTCGATGATTCTTAGTTGATTCCTCCTCTTATTCCTCCGCCTCATTTTGGTTCGCATAATGCATTTGGCTGTCGTAATTAACAGTATCGTCATCTTCATAACCATAGTCTTGTTCCTCATCATCATTACGATTATCTACTTCATTATTAATATCAATATTGGAATTATACTCTTCATTTGGGTATCTTCTTCTGGACGATCGACAGTGTAATGAGAATTGTATATGGAATTTTCGTTTTCATGACCTTGTGTATTGTCTCCAAATATTAGATTACCAAAGTCATAAACAAAGTTACTCACCGGCAACCTTTGATATGAGATTTGAACTTCTGGATCATGCCATTCGTATGGTGGAGGGAGAGGCTCTGGATTATTAGCTGCTTCCTCTTCCAATTCATTTAACCAATGTTCTTCCTGAGGTAAAACTGGTTTGTCGTCATCCCCTGCTATCCAGTCAAGCATATTGTCATCTGGTATTCGTTGTCTTTTTGCTTTGTTTTTGTCTTGCACCCATAGTTTTGCTAAATTTTTAATCTCAGGTGGCACATGCATGCAAGGAGTAATTGTACCTCTTTGTTGTGCCAAATGCATTTTGAAACGCGAAATTCCCGCAGATACTTCTTTTTCACAAAAATTGCACTTCAACTTTTTACCATCACTTATTACAGTACAATATGCATGAAAAACATCTCGTTTTGCAGATTGTGTGGATGTCGATCCTTCCATTATATTTTGTAAGTAGAAAATTTTACATATCAATATGTGACATATACTAATAAGTTAAGTGGTCATATTCGATCAATATACAAATGGTTAGAGTAGCATTATAATTAAAAATAACAAGTTGCATTTAGTCATTTACTCAACTTAGAATATTTAAAAGTTCAAAAAAGAAAAAAAATACTTAAAGGACCAGGATCCATTTAATACATTACTATATGCATGAAAAAAAAAGAGAGAAAAGGATCATGTAGCCTCTCTTTTTTTCATGATTGAGAACAGGAATACAAACATACCATACATCAATTCATCATGCCATTTTTTTTATAAAGAAACAATGATTCTTTACCTATCAACTGATTCAAGTTGATGGACTATTTAATTATGAATATTAATATTTCTTAAATAAATGATAATAAAATGAAAGAAAAATCTACATTTCTTAAATAAAGGCATTGATTTCGTTTGCGCAAGCATTCCTTTGCGCAAGAAGCAGAGAAGCACAGAACCAGAGGCATTGATTTCGTTTCAATTCTCCTCTTGTCCTTTTAAAACATTCCTTTGCGCAAGAAGACATACTAGCTAGGTAATCAATATATTCTTGAAACATTAGAATCTAATTGCATGCGTTTAGAAACATAGGCTAGCCATGTCTTTGATCATGAAACCAACCACTTTCTTTTTTTGTTTTATTTCTTTAACTTTTGAGTCTAAAGACCACATGTAGCATACAGTGTAATATACACACCCCCAAATGCCAAAAAAAAAAAAAATCGACTCCCTGACTTCCCTCTCTCACTCTCTTTTTCTCTAGCCGGTCTCTTCCTCTTGTATTCCTTGTTGGTTAGTCTTGTAGCAAGTAGCTAAGAGCCTAAGAGTATTATTACTACAATATTTTATCAATTTCACTTATCATCTGACAACAAAGTTTTGAGTCTTTTGACTGCTTTTGAATCCGAATATGCATTATTGAAAAATTGGGGAGTGCATTCAACTATTCAAGTGACAACTTGATAGTGATAGTATGCGTGTATAAATATTGTCGGTAGACGATAACTACAATGCATTGCTATAAGTCATAGACTCATGGTTGTGAATTTTACTAGATATCCATAAATTTGTACGTAGAAAACCCAAAAACAAATAAATAAAAAATCAAATAAATTAAATAAAGCAAAAAAATGAAAAAACGTAGTAATAACGTTATTTAGACCTGTTGTAACCGTTTTCACACATGTGATTACCGTTACATAGGAAATTCATATCAAAATTTATTTATTTTTCTTATTTAACCGTTATCACACCCGTTATTTTAAAAAAGACGTCAAAAAAACGCGTTTTATTCCTATATAACGCGTTTTTGGCCCAAAACGTACTCACGCCCGTCAAAACGCGTTATAGCGATCACGCCTGGTACCCCTGACCTGAATCGTGGCCCGTTTTTCAAACCTTGGAGCAAATTCCAGCTGGCTCTTAAGCCCAATTCTTACGCTCTCAGGCCTCATCCCATTTTGCACACCCTATCTTGTTTGGGCAAAATTTTTGGACCCCCTTTATAACAAATCTGACTCCACCCCTTCCATAAAGTACATAGAACCGACCGTGATAGAAAATTCATTGGATTCGAATTGGTTGTCTATATCAACCTTAACTGTTGATTTGTTGATGCTAGGAAATTTTATAAGATTTCACTGCAACAAAAACAACCATAGATCAAAACTGTGATCTAACTTCTGGCAAGTAAGTTACAACATAGTGCATGCAAGTAACAATACAATCCAGGGTTGTCTCCATATCTTCTTCACTATCGTCATGTATTTCTGGTTGCTCAAACTCCATGCTTGCTGTATTTGATATAACACAAGCAAGTTAGTCATTGGCCACCTTTCACTGACCAAACACCAATAAATACATAAGGATAACAAACAAAGACCGAAAGTGCTACACGGATCCCGGATTTTGACACCGCCTAGATACACCACTATGTGGCAGTGATCTCCACCGTCCATTGCCTTCACACCCCACCCCACCAGGAAAAATAGGGGGTCCCTTTTAAAAAATGAACCAATACAAATTTGACACATAAGCGGTGTCAAATTTTGGTGTCAAAATCCCGGGACTACTTAGCATTTTCGAACAAAGACATAGGTGAGAAATCTACTGAGCTAATCGAGTAATCAGAAACACTGACAAGAACAATTAATAATATATTGTATTATATATTAAGCCCATGTCCCATCACGTGAAGGTACTAAATCAGAAGCACGCAAGTTGCGCTGCTCTTTGAAACAAAAATTAGTGATTTTGTGCCAGCGCGCAAAATTCACCAGAAATTGATTAATTTTGTGTGAGCACGCAAAATTCAGTTTTCTAACCTTATCAATTTTCAAAAATTAGGTTTTTTGCGGTTTGCGCAATATCTCGAACCTTATTGGTCGAGACCAAACGGACTAGTAGGAGCAAAATCCTACCAAAAGTAGAAAGCAAGAAACAAAGAGAAACTGCGGAAAATAAAGATAGCAGCAAAAGGAGGCGCGACCACATCACTGGGCCGGATAGTTTGCCCTATCAGGCGCTGCACGTGGCCGACCAGCCACGCCCCATATTATTGCCTGCTGGCCCCTCTTCCTCATCAACTAATCAAAATGCTTTAAATGCGCAACACGCACTTTTGATTAAAAGCGGAAGTTGGCTGGACGCACGCCTAATTCTTTAAGGAATTGAACATAGGTTTCCCATGTCAGTCTCAAAACGATCACGACCATACGTTTTGTCCAGCCAATTCGACGAGCCTGGCCTCCTCCCAGCACAGCCAGACAAGCTCCATGATACTCACTGGCGTGCCCACTTTTATTCCAACCAATCGGAATTCTCATAGCATGCCGGCAACAACCTTAACCGCAAGCCAAAATTAGGCCAGTTGCGCGGATGAAAAGGGTTAAATAGAATTAAGACCGCATATGGTGGTCTTAAATCAATCGTGACCGTCCGACTTCGCCACCCGAATTGACCGACCTAGATTTAATCCTAATCAACGGGCAAGGTACGGATGTGCTCACCAGCGGCTCAGCTATAGCTCTGGCCAATCGAACTGCTCCCAGCTCGCAACTAACACTTAAAATCGTTGGCTCAAAATAGGTCGGTCACATGACCAAAAACCCTAATTTATGTTAGCGACAGCACATTACTGTCGCAAAACGATCTCGGCCGTCCAACTTTGCTAGCTGAATCAGACGAACTAGATATGATGTTAATTGACTGGAAAGGTACGGATATGCTCACTAGCGGCCCAGCTATAGTTCCAACCAATTGCATTGCTCCAAGCTTGCCAACAACGCCGCGATTCGCTCACCCAAAGAGCGGCGGCCACACGGCTTTAAAAGCCTCAGGTTCGACTAGCGGCAGTGTATAACTGCCGCAAAGCAATCCTAGCCACCCAACTTCTCTAGCCAAATTAATTGGCCCAAATCCAATTCCGAGCGACCAATAAGATGTTGTCATGATCACCGGCCTCCCCTCTTCTATGAGGGACGATCGGCCAATCCACAACCTGCCCATACGGCTCTCGACGGCCGCCCAAAGATGGTTGACCGCGCTTCTTATAGGAGTCTTAAATAAATTAGTGGCAACCAATAACTGCCGCAAAATAATCTCAGCCATCCAGTTTGGCTAGCCAATCTAACCGGTCTATATTTAACTTGGGCCGACCAATAGGATGTCAAAATGACTACCAGCCATCATTCTCTTATAAGGAATGACCAGCTCACCTTTGCGTGCACGAATAGCTCCTGGAAATTTTCTGAAGATGGTCGGCCATGCTCTTTTTAAGACATTAAGCTCCGCGACTAATTTAAACGAGCTTTATACAAAGATGCTTTATGAGCATCGATTATTTGAGCTGCTTGCTTAAAAGCGATGCTTTATACGCATCGATTACAAACGATTTTTTATAAATATCGATTTCACAAATAATTTAATTATTTGACTTAAAAGCATTACATGTTATTTCTTGCGGCAAGTCTCATGACTTGAATCCTAACATATGACCGCCCGCCGCCTAGCTTGCGCGTGATTGGTCAAATAGCTAGGTCTTGCAAGCAAGACCCACTCAGCAACTTGTTATATATTTTCCACAAAAATACTCGAGAATCATGTCACAAACTGGGGGATGTTCATCAGGATATTGGTTTGGCGGTTTACAACGTGCGACGTGCAACACGCCCATTATAAGAAAGTGTCAGGAAAGGCGGACAGTTAGTGGCGCGCAGAAGTAGTGGGTGTAAACCGACCTGTCTTCCCTCATGGTAAGACGTGGTTTCCAATATTTTTACACGATCCCCACTTCTCATCACTCAACTACTTCCACTTCCTATGAGATCAGGCTGCGTTCAACTATGACTTATATAAATAGGTTTTCAACCTTTTTCAACTAACAACGGTGATCAACGCAAGTATCCAGAAAAATACCAAGAACTTATAGCTTACATTCCGCAAGCAAGTTCCATATTTTGATACAAGTCATAAAAACAACCACACCTTCAGAGTTAACCATTATGATCTCAACACGTTCTTCGCTTCCCTCCCTAAGATCGACCCTTCTCATTCATTTTGTGACCGAAGCAAGACTAGAACGGCCATTTCTTGGTTTAGGCCAGAATTGTACAAATTGATCTCTTGAATCTAAAGTACTCTTGTGAAGTACATTTGTTTAGGGTTTAGATTCGTTTCTCGGTGGCACACCCAATTTACTATTTTCAGCAGAATCAGTTTTACCCCAAAACAACTTCTCATCCATATTTATGCACTGAACCTTTAATCTTCTAAAGAGAATTATACAATGCCTGGGGTGTATGTTCTTGGAGTAATAAACAACATATTTCTGGAAATTTATATGCTGCCCCGAACTCACACTGAATTCCTTAATAACATCCAATAAGTTGTTAACATTATGAAGGTTTGCTTGAGTAAAGAGCAAGCAATCATCTGCGAAAAGTAGATGATTTACTTGAGGGGCATCCCTACAAATCTTTATCCCCTGAATTCTATTTGTATATTCAGCATCTGCCACAGCCCTTGTGAAAACCTCCATGGTGAGAAGAAACAAATATGGTGATAATGGATCACCTTGGCTTAATCCCCTTGTGGGTTTAAAAGAAGTACAAGGTGCTTCGTTCAACTTGATACTGATTTCTGTAGTACTAATACATTCCTCTACTAAGTTACACCAAGTAGAATGGAAACCCATTTGAAGCATAATTTTCTTCAGAAAAACCCATTCAACTCTATCAAATGCCTTTGACATGTCTAACTTTAAAGCCATATAACCTTTTTTTTCCTTTCTTCCTCTTCATACAATGTATCAGTTCTTGAGCTAAGAATACATTATCTGAACTTTGTCTTCCATAAACATAGGAAAATTGCATAGGAGAAACTATCATGTCCATATATATCTTCATTCTTGTTGCAAGTATCTTGGAGATAATCTTATAAGTTGTATTACATAGTGCAATTGGCTTGTAATTAGCTGGCTTTTGAAGCAAATTGACTTTAGGGATAAGAGAAATATTTTTCTTGTTCATACTTTTAAGGATCTTTCCTGTTGTAAAGAATATTTGGACCATGTCTATGACATCTTTACCAAAAATGTCCCACTGAGTCTGAAAGAATCCAGGTGGAAAACCATCTGTACTTGGAGATTTCCATGGTTACATTGATTTGATAATGAAATATATCTCATCTGCATCAGGTGTTCTTATGAGTAATAAATTATCGATTTCTGTAATTTGTGTTGGTATCAAGTTGATAAGCCTTTCACTGACATTTTGTGAAGTTGTTGTACTGATTTGGATGAAATGCTGGTTAAGTAAATCTTCCATGTCTGATCTTCCTGTTTTCATTGTTGTCCTTAAGAGACTTAATTTTATTTTTGGATCTTCTGTAGTTGACCATCATATGGAAATGTTTGGTATTGTTATCCATATCAGTAATATGATTTCCAGACTTTTGTCTCCAGAACTGACCTTTCCTTGTTTTCCAAATTCCTTTATCTGTGACTCAAGTTGTTGAACTTTAGAAGTATTATTACCATTAGAATCATTGCATTGCAGGAGAATCATTTGTTATTGCAGAGATTGAATAATATTTTGGATATTCCCAATAGTATTCTTATTCACTACACCAAAATGCCCAATTTACCACGTTATTTTCGTTGCTATGAATTTAAGCAACGCTTATGTATGTTGCTTACGTGGCGTGACAAATTATACACAACGTCTACAAACGTTGCTTATATTAAAGAAAGCAACGTTTTATACGTTGCCCCATACGTTGCTTAAATTAGTTGCAACGTATGTAGATGTTGCTTAAATTAAATTAAGCAAAAACAAAGCAACTTAATGCCAAACGTTGCTCAAAGTTCGGCCACGTGTCGCTGGGACCTACAGAAGATGGTAACACCACGTCAGCATTTTGTAACCTTTATATACGTTGCTTATCATAAGATTGGCAGCAACGCTTTAATCACCAACATTTACATACGTTACAAACTTTTAATCAGGTTCAAAAAAAACTGGTTTTACGCTAATCTGGTATTCCAGATTTCTGCACCTGCAAATGAAGATTTCTACAATTAGCAAACCCAGATATACATAACAAGGATTGATTTGTCATCACCACCCAGAACACTGGTTTCCAACTAATTATGCAAATTGTAAGAGACAATCGAAGGAATTACTAAACCGAATCATGCATTAGCTTTTATGATGTAATTGATCAAAATAGTAGAAACCCCTAAATTTCAGTTACACAAATTCTTGTCAAGAACCCTAGTTCCTAAATTTGAGAAGGATCAAACATCAATACATATTAAAACTAACCTTCAGTCAGTAACAAGCTCTATAATGACCAGTCCTTCCAACTCCAGCACTACAATGGTAGTTAATCCACTACAAAAATCAACAAATACAAAATGTAAGCATTAAATCAGAACATACAGATACCACATATGAGACAGATATAAGTAAAATTGCAAATGTCACCAAGAATATCTCCATATTCTACCTTCCAAAGTGCTCGAGGCTGAATGTATTTTACCTTACAAGCAGCCTAAGAAGAAAAGCAAAGCCTATGTGTGTTTTAACTTAATTGGAAATGGTTTGTGAAAGAGTATTCACTATTAATATGACTGAAAATAGACAAGTATATATGACTTACCCAAGTCACCAGTAAATAGACATCTACAAGATCTGCCCATTTCATCTTTATCTTGGATTGAAACAAGAGGACTGTCCGAAGTACTTAACCTAAAAAGTAATACAACCAAGACAATGACCAAACCATGCATCAAGATGGTACCCAATCAGCGAAACTAAACACCTAACATTAATCTTAACCAAACAAACCAATCCTTAGTTGTTTCCATTTGAACAAGTAAATTACCAGGCTGACAATGTATGTATCATGCTCCCGAGTTGCCCAGGCTCCCTACCCGTAGCAAATTGCACCTGTATTTCATACGTGCAGGTATTAAAGGAACGAATTCGATAACAGAATTTGCAACGCAGTCTTCAAGCACTTGATAAAAAGAAAAGCCACTTTGAAATGACGAGAATGTATTTCAGACCTCAAAGCATCTTCGCAGCTGATCCAGATTCCCACGAACTATGCCCTACAAGAAGACCAAGGTAAGTGTTTGATTACTTAGACGATTTTTCAAAAGAAAGTTGCCTCTATAAAAATGCTTAGCATGACATTGAGTTGACAGAAATAACTGTTAACTATGGTAACTTCTGCGTGTAAATTATTAATGAATACGAATTTGGAAGGTCATGGGATTATAAAGAATGGCTCAAAGATGCCATTGTTGATAGTCTGGGTTATTGAAAGCAACTTAATTCACTCATGCACTTCATACAGCTAATGAGATCCACAAAGAGGACACTTAAGAAAATACAAGGGGTGGTGGGAACACTGACCATAGATTCGTACTGAATTGGTACAACAAAGTAGCTAAATGAAGTATGCACTTTGCTATGGACTACAAGGACGGTGATAACTAACATAGATTGGCCTCCACAGATGAAATGACTCGAGGCATCTGTTCTAATACCTGCACATACCCAAAACAAAACAAAAAGAAATAAAAGAGTGATCAACATTCATTAAGCCAAATGATCCTGCAAAAGCGGAAAAGAGAGAGGCGTCTGTTCTAATACTTGGAAGTGGTGTTACAGTTAACATGGTAGAAGCTTCTACTTGTGGAGGTGATTCTATTAGTGACAATGGTAGTGGTTCTGGTTATGTTGGTGGAGTTGAAGATCGTGATCGTTGCAGGGAGCTGGTGGTGGTACGTAGTAACGAAGAGAGAGATGATAAGAGAATCGATCGGTTCGAGAGAGAGCTGGTGGTGATTCTATTAATGACAATGGTAGGTGCTCGAAAGAGAGAGCTGATAAGAGAATCGATCGGTTCGAGAGAGAGAGCTGATGAGAGTTGAGAGAAGAGGTCTGTTACTTAGAGGACAAAAAAAACTTCCGGACTGAGATAAAACCGAGTAGAGAGAGAGAGAGTGTGTGAGTTTCTATTTTTAATAATAGGGTGAAAAAATGGGTGGGGGTGGGGATAAGTGTAAATAGGGGGGAAATAAATTGTGTTAAATTAACAAAATCTTAACTAAATGATTAGCACTAATTAATGAAGAAATGATTAGCATTAGTAAAAAGTAATGAACTAAATAAAATCATTAAAAATTAATGTAAATGAGTAAACCAATGAGGAAAATGAAGTAGAATAAATGAAGTAAAAGTAATATTATTAAAAGTAAAATGATTAGAATTAACTAAATTTGCAATAAATATGTAGTAATTATATTTTGGGGGAAGGAAATTTAGGAGGGAAAATATGGGGGAAAGTAAAAATTGAGAGGGAAAATAAAATTTGGGAGGGAAACTAATTTTATATTAAAATAAAAATGTTAAAAAAGAAATAAAAAGATATCCAACTGAAAAACCCTTAAAATAAAATTAAATAACAAAATTGCCACTGTGGAGCAACATATGTTAACGTTGCAAATATGTTGCTTAATTATTATCGGAAATTACATAATTAAAGCAACGTATTTCCTGGTTTGCAACGGATGTAGACGTTGCCTCATAAGCAACATGTATATACGTTGCAAACCCGAAAATATTAGCGTTGCAAATATGCCGAAATGGTGTAGTGATTCCATCTTGAAAGATTGCTTCTTGTATAACTCAGCTTCTTCTGAAGAATGAATGCAGAGGAACCCCTAACTTCAGAACTCCAAGCCAAATGAATTTGCTCTTTGCAGGTTTCATCTCTCAGCCACATTTCATAAAATTCCCCAAGTTTTGCCACCATTAGAAGTATTAGCAGACAAATTAAGAAGTATTGGACAATGGTCTGAGCCCATTTGTGGAACATGAAGCAGATGGGAATCAGGAAAATATAATACTCAATCAGCACTAACCATGCTTATTACTTGTCTAAGTAAAAGGATGATTTTTGTTAGAGGGAGTGCTAAAGTGGATCTGAGGAGAGCAAATATCGTAGCCGACTCAGTAACTCATACCTAGTCTAATTTTTTTCCTTGCTCGGACCAAACAACCCTTACAAAGTACACCCACGGCACAAAACTCATATTTCCACCACAAGATCCCACCGACGACAACCCTAAAAGGAAAAAAAAAAAGGATATGTAATTAGGAAGGGTTTGTATATCAATCAGTGTATCACCACCACCATGAATAGTTTTGTGAACATATTCGAAAGAGTTTTGATTATAATATGTCCCCAAGGGGACTACGACAGAGGTATTCTTCCCCTATCTTATGAGTTATGAAATATCTCCTCTTCCAAATATGTTGTTCACCACCTTGGATCTTGATGATTTGGATCTTCCCAATATGTTGTTCTTCATAAGAACACTGTTTGATGTTGCCATTTGCAGGATCTGTCGCTAAGAAACACCATTTGATGCTGAGGTCTTTCTACTTCTCGTTTGAGATACAAATCTATTTTATGGGTTTGTTTGTGTTTTTTTTTTTTTGAAACTGAAAAGATGAATTTAATTAAGAACGGGAGAGTACAAAGTTTGCTTCTTCCTGCACTTTGGAAGAGATCTCTTGCGGAGGTTCTAGCAACCATACACTACTCAAACACTCTATTCTAGCAATTTTGGATAGAGAATCCGCTACCTTATTTTTCTCTTTGGGCACATAAACACAATGCCAAGAGTTAAACCTTCTAAAAAGAAATTTAATGTCTAGAATTAAGTTACGCAGTCTCCAATCAATGTTGAAGTTGTTGTTATTGTGCTTTTACTTAATTAATTCGCTTTATTTCAAAAATCGGTTTTGTTTATCGAACTAAACATTTATGGTTTCATCATTCAAGAACGGAAGGTCATTATATAAGTTGTTTGTTCTGGATCGTTGGTGGTGGAGGAGATGGGGCCGAGCTTTAAAATGGGTGTGAATTTTACATGGTAATGGGTGAATTTAGTATGGATAGTTTGGTCTTACTTAAAATAATGTATTGACTAGGTCCCGGTTAGTGAGTCGACTACGATTTTCTCTCTCCTCGGATCCATTTTCGCTCTCCCCTTAACAAAAATCAAAAGGATTCCCATGAAAACCCAAATTATCCAATCCTGCATTATCATTATGTTGAACAATACTAGAAGATACAGAAGAAGAAGCACTATTGGAATTTCTATCCTCTAAATTCAGAGTTATGTTTAAGTCGCCAAGAACTATACATGGTATATTAGGATTGTCTTTACCTAGACTTTCTATAAAACTACATTTAGCATCTCTAAGATTAGAGTATGGGGTACCATACACGCATGTGAGAAGCCAATCAGGCTTAGAAGGATCACTCACTATCAGACAATGTATCATGTTACTGTCATATGCTACTATTTCAAGATTAAAACCATCCTTCTATAGGAGTACGCTCTCCCTATACTATGAACATAAAAGGAATTTGGAAAATTTAAAGATCTCAAGAATCTATCTTGGTTTCTGATAAAAATTATGTCTGCATTATGAAAACAATTCAAATCCTTGATATGATTCCGAGGGTTGTTATTTGCAAACCCATTACAGTTCCAACTAATGATTTTCATGCTTAAAAAGTTATTATTGAGAAATGAAAACTTAAAATTATGAGCAAAAGTAATGAAAGCTGTAATAAAGAGTTGATGATAATTGCACAAAAATTGATTGGGAATAAGTCTATGTAATACATGAGACTCGCCTGATGCATTAGAAAAAAATATATTCCTTGGATAGCTTTATGTGTTGTAGAATCTCAGCATGGTTACCATTGTTGGAATTTATTGTTGTTCCTGACACTATGTTCCTTTGTCTTTTCCCTAGCCTTTCAACTTCAACTGAATCCTCCTCTTCATAAGAAATCTTTTGAATAATAAATCCAACCAATTGTCCATCCTTTGGTGGTATGAAAGGACCTGACTTCATGGTTTTCATCATGGTTGTTTATTCAAAAGTCGTTTGAATTATTGGTATTCTCCATATCAGTTTATAATCATCATAGTCATATCAACATCTTCAGTTTTTTTCTATCATCATAGATATGCTTAAGATCAACAAGCAAAATCAGTGTATCAAACAGTTCAACACGGTGGTTTTGAATAGGCGTAATCGTAACAACAGAAATGACGACTTTTCCGCCTTCTAGAAGATTCAAAATCTTGTCACCTCTATTAATCCGGAAAATCAGTATGAAAATATTTTATTTCCTTATTTGTAGAAACCAACTGATCCTGATTATACTTAACTTTTGAGAAAGAATATTGTTGTTATCGCTACAGATCTTCAACAACAACGGTGCTGAGTTGAACACGCATAGAACCATTGAAGAACTTGAAGTAATGAAGAATTCAAGGCGACGTTGAAGAACCAAGGAGATCAAGCATGATGGATTTTGGCGCTGAAAGGTTTTTATTTTTTAATCCATATGTAATGATAATTTTGTCACTAAAATTGACAAAAGGGGAGATTGTTAGAGCACTGCTCGATTGAACTCGCAAGTTTTGTTATCTCAAGCCTGTTGTCAAATTTAGATGATTAAACTATACGTTGATTTCTAGTCTACATTTTGGCATGTCTCGGATTAGGATTAGAAGTGTGTAGTTGAGTATCATATATCACACTTTGTGGATCTTCGTCTATCGAAAAAGTCGAGACAATACAAAAACTTCGGTATTCACACTTTGTGTGATCGTATATGGATACGAGATCGACACAATAGGACAACAAGATAACTTGTGTGATTGACTATGGATACAAGATCGAGACGATACGACAATCAAAGTGTGCTACTTGATAATAGGTTCGGTAATAACCAAACATTATAGGATCACTATCAAGTATAATGGAGTTAACGTATGTGTATTTTACTTTATCATAATAAACAATTATAATGCGGAAATCAAATTAAAAGACCTAGAAAACTTTTGTTGACGAGGAAACCGCAAATGCGGAAAAACCCTGGGATCTAGTCCAGTTTTGAGTATTCTCAGAATTAAGCCTCTATACAAAATCTAAACCAACTTGGTATAGTTGAGACCAAGCAGACTAATCCTGGATACTTAGTTCCCTCAGTATCCCAGTGCCTTCGACTTCTAGAGTCACGCACGTGAATAGCAAGTCCTTTGGATCGTATTCCAAACAACAAAGGAAGAATCTGTTTGGTAACCACTCTAATCAATCTTTGATACAAGATATAGATGAGTCATTGAAAAAGGATCTTCCGTTTAATCTAATAAACTCCTTTGTCTGGTTCGATCAATCTAACTTTGACTACCGAAATAGTCAAGTATAGATTCACACTCAACCAAAATAGATCTCAAAGAGATATATTGAGAATGCCTCTCTCACACAACTAATCAATCGAATAAATCTGATTCTAGTTGGATCCCAGACGATCAAGGTTTGCGCACACAATTCACAAGATACGGAAACCAATAAGAAATCTTCTTCGTCTTCAAATATTCTTTAATCTTCAAAAACCTGCACAACACCACTTGAATCTCTTGTGATCAATCACAGCGTCTCCTCTTGGAACTACTTGTACCTGGTGCTCGTGCTCGCCTAGCCTTAAAAGGCTTGGCTGGTTTGTCCTACTGAGACGGTCGTTTCTTGATGGACAATATGTGTTGGCGTATGAGTGGTGTTTGGTTCTTGGGTACTGGTTGGATCCCCGCCCCGCGCGTCGAACGACAAGCCAGATTACCTCTTCAGCGTCTTCCCAGATTCGTCTTAGGGAAAGACTCGTTGGTTCATGTGCATATCTATCGAGAAGGTATCGATTATTTTCCCTCGAAGTTGTGAACAAGTGAAACAATACTGGCATATTGTGAATGGGGAGACTCCCTCCCGTAGCTATGCAGGCAACAAGATCGTGAAAGGGGGGACTCCTCCCTGTAGCCTTGGGAAGGAATATAGTGGGTATGCTACTTTAACGGTCGTGAATGCGTAAACCCTACTAGAATAGTGTGTCCACTCCCTGTTCCACCCATGGCACAGAAGGTGCCAAGGATTTTATACTGTCTCTGTACAGGTTTCTCAGGCAGACGAGCCGGCATAGAAACTTAGAAATATTTTAGGAGATAAAATCTTCACGAGATATTATCTCTGCTCTACCATGACTTGCTAGAAACTAAATAGCTTGGTTTTGGTTTTTGGTCTTTAGATCTAACAACAGTTGTAAAGATCTCGTCGATTCTTCGATCTAGTTTGAGTGAATCTTATATCAGAAAAGAAGATTCTCAAGAATAAAAAAACTAGGTGCAATCAAAGTTTCAACAACCGTTAGTCAATCAAATCAATCGAAAACTAAAAACACTGCAATTATCTAGTTTCCCACCAACGGTACGTACTCGTAGAGCTTCTTGATCCCACAGAAGTCTTTAAACGAGTGGTCGTAAGAGATTTCACCTAATTAGGATACTTTCCTCTCCGAATAGACGGCTCCACCAGAAACAACAAGAAATGAAGTTTGTCTGGCTCTTAAGATAGTTTGCTAGAAATACAAAATTAAGTATTTATAGACCAAGTATGTTTGGACGCCAAGGAATTTCCAAAACCGAAAATATTCTCAAGATATGCAATGAATATAAAAATTCGGTTTTCATAATTCCAATAAATGCTTGTCAAATATTTCCGAAATCTCTCAATAGAAATATCCAATTAGTAAATGCACATTACTAATTTGTATTCTCTAGAGATATGCATTTAATTGTTGGTAATTAAAGCATATAAAGCCAAAGACCTTAATTAAAAGATTCTCAATTTATTTCGGCATAGGATCTCCTTGAGTACTAAGGAATATCTTTGAACAATAAATGATAAGAGTTATTGTTCGTGTTCAAAGTATGTTGACATCTTTTCACTGCTAATCCTTATTTCATCTTTACATGGATTTGCATTCTTGGAATCGGTTATACCCTTTTTTTTGCTTGGTAATATCAAATTTTATTAAACCAAATAGAGTTTCAAAAGATTACAAAAAAACAAGCCCATTATAATTGGGCCTTGTATAAATCAAAAAACAGCTAGAAAACAGAACAAGCCCATTCTAAAGATCTGTGTTTAACAAAATCTGTAGTATGTTTTATTTGGTACTTCTATTGTTCTGAGAAACTCAGGTCTTGAGTTGTAACCTCTTCTAACACCTTTTGCCAGACCTGCACCCTTTTTTGCCATTAAGTCAGCTGTGAAGTTTACCTCCCTATAGCTGTGAGAAAAGTATCATTCTTAAAGAGAGTTTTTAATCTTGTTCCATATAGTAATAGCCCACCAAGGAACTGCCCCTGTCTGGAATGCTATCATTACTGCTTGAGAATCTGTTTGAAAGCAAACTCTAAGAAAGTTGTTGTTAATAGCCCATTCTCCTGCACATATGATTGCTTATATTTCTACCATAAAATTAGTATCCAGACCCAAACCTCCAGACATCGCAAACAAGTATTCACCAGATCCCTGACTGTAAATAAAACCATGTCCTGCTTCCTCTTGAAGCACCATCACAGCATAGCAGAATAATTGGAGGATTAGGAAGATGGAAGTATATCTCTGTAATCTTTGTTAACTTCACTCTTCTACAGTTCAAACCAAAGAACTTCAAAAGCTGCAAATCATAAGTAGAATTCCACATATTACCTATCATTCTTACATCACTTTCTTTTGTAAAACGCAAAATCCTTTGCTTTAGAGTACTGATGTTTAATTGTTCTTCTTCATAAACTATTTTGTTTCTCAAGAACCAAATCTCTTTTAAAGTAACAAGAGCTGCCACTCTCCATAGATCTTTTATTGCTGGACTCTTATGTTTTGCAAACTTGAGAATATCTTTCAATGATTTAGGATTAGTGAATTGAAAAATTCCACCAAGCCAGTTCCAAATTATTTCACTAAAATCACAGAACCAAAGGATGTGCTCCATATTTTCCTCCTCCTTTTTACAGAATGGGCATCTTGATGCTAGTTGAAATTTTTTCTTCTTCATATTTTCATATGATGGTACAACCCCTCTCACTATCTTCCATACATTACTGGACACATTTGGGTGAACGCTCTTGTGCCATACTATTTTTGCCCAGTGTACTGAATGATATTTTTTCCTAATGCAATCAGAAGCAGAAGCAACAGTGAATTTACCTGAAGTTGTGGCACTCCATATTCTCCTATCTTCTTTGTTGTCTATCACTGGTAACTCTGAAGTTGAAAAGAATTCAAGAAAGCTTGCTGGAATCTTCCATTCTCCATCTCTTATCAGTTCTGCCACTTTCATTTTTGGATTTTGTAGCATAATAGCATTTTCAGGGAAGATATCTTTAAAGGGCTTGTCTTTTATCCATATATCATTCCAAAAAGAGATATTTTTTCCATCCCCTACCAACCATCTAGAATGTTCAAACACATCAGCAGCAACCCACTTGATTCCTGGCCAGATTGAAGACTTTTTGTAATACTCAAGCCAATTTTTTGTCTTGAAATTTTCCTTGAAAGAATTTAGCCCATTCATCATTGCCATTTTGTATTTTCCAACACATCTCCATTAGCATTGACTTATTTATTACTTCTAATTGTTTGATACCCAAACCCCCTTCGGCTAGAGGAGAACAAGTTTTCTCCCATTTTAATGTAACTGTCTTCCTGACTGATGGATCTCCAGACCACAAAAAGTTTCTTATGATCTTTTCACTTTCCTTTAAAACTTTTTTGGGCCACTTGTGTACATACATGTTGTAGATTGGGATGCTGCACAATACAAATTTCACTAAGACCAATCTTTCTTGGAATGACAACAATTTACCTTTATAACCTGCTAAATTATCTTGCAACATTTCTACACACCCCATACATGTTTAGCTCTAATCATTCCTGGAATTAATATAACTCCAAGATATTTATCAGGGAAGCCGGATAAATCATACCACAATCTTCAGCAATTTGAATTTTTCTTGCATTGTTGTACCTCCCACAAAGCATTTACTCTTTGACAGATTTATTTCTTGACCTGAGGCTTTTTGATAAATTTCAAGAATCTTCAGTAACCTTCTCAAATTTCTTTTATCTCCATTACAAAAAAGAAAGATATCATCTGCAAACATAATATGAGTTGGTTGAACTCCATTTCTGTGTACCATTGGAAGTACGCATTTTGCACCATAGAAGACAACTTTCTGCTTAAGAAATCTTCAGCTATGACAAATAGCAGAGGAGATAGTGGGTCTCCCTGCCTTAACCCTCTACTCACATTAAAATAACCAACTGGTCCTCCATTTACAAGTACTGAGATTTTAGCTAATTTCAACAGAATATGAATCCATCTTATAAATTTATCAGAAAATCCAAATTTATTTAAGGCTTGGAAAAGAAATTCCCAGCCAAGTGAATCATAAGCCTGAGAGATATCTAATTTTAATCCCACATTACCTCCTCTTCTCTTTATTTCCAGCTCATTAATATTTCTGCCCTTAATAAATGCTCCTTGTTGAGGGGAAACAATCTTTCGCACTATAGAACTTAATCTTGTAGTTATAATTTTTTTAAAAACCTTGAAGCAGAAATTCATTAGACCAATTGGTCTAAATTGATTTGCTTTTCTTGCATTTTTGACTTTAGGAATAAGCATTAAAAAAGTTTGCATTCATACCTGCTGGAATGAATTCTTTTTCCCAACAATATTAAATAGCTTTAACAAAATCTTCATTAATTATATCCCAAGCCATATTATAAAACCATCCTCCAAAGCCATCTGGTCCAGGTAAGCTATCTGGATCAACTTCAAATACTGCTTTCTTCACTTCCTGTTGTAGGAATAGCCTCCAATTTTTCATTATCTGCACCAAGAATTACTTTAGGAACTGTATCAAATATCTTCTCAGAAATTTGCACCTCTTTATATTTGAATTTATTTTCAAAATGATTCACTAGAATGTCAACAATCCCCTGTTGAGTTACTATAAGTTCACCCTTTCCATTTTCCAATTCCACTATGGCATTATGCATTTGCCTAATTTTCATGTTTACATGAAAAAACTTTGTATTGGCATCACCAAATTTGAACCACTTAACTCTAGCTTTTTGTCTTTCTATTTGTTTATTATGTTGAGTTAAAACCTCTTGTACTCCTCTGGCAGTTACAAGTTGATTTAGTAAATCAATGTTACTAGGACATTGATCTGAAATAAGAGTGAGTTTCATTACTTCCTCATCTGCTTGCTGAATTTTTTTCTTCACATCCCCAAAAACATTCCAGTTCCAATTTTTTATTATTACCTTGAGTTGTTTAATCTTTGATAGAAATATGAAACCTAGATTACCACTCACATCTACTTTCCATGCTTCTTCAATAATCTTTTTAAAACCATCATGAGACATCCACACCTTTAGGACTCTGAAAGGAACATTTGAAGGTTTTGGAATCGGTTATACCACATTTCCAAACAAGTTTAGAATTGGTGCACATGTATTCCAAGACTACCACGTGATTGATCAAATACCAAATCACATACATGGGTTCAATCGGTTCTACCAGTCACTAGGATCGGTTATACCTAATTATCGAAATACTTGTGATCGGTCACTAGGATCGGTTACACCAGTTACAAGGATCGGTTCCATATACACATGGTATTACTTGTGATCGGTCATATCAGTTACAAGGATTGGTTACACCAATTACAAGGATCGATTAGACATACTCATGATCGGTCACACCAATTACTAGGATCGGTCACACCAATTACATGGATCGATCATATCATCACATGGTGATTACTTAGGATCGGTTACACCAATTAATAAAAACAAGCTTCTAACCCGGTGCATACGCACCGAATATCTGTATCTCTGGCCGGATGATGTTAATTCATCCACCCGTACCAAAATAAATCAAAACAAAGATTCTTCATACATGATTAATATTATATGCTCCAAAAAATAAATAAGATGATCTATCATATATATCTCGTATTTTGTGAGTCAATATTACTCAGATGTATTATTTGATTGATATAAGAATTTTCATTCATAGTATTATCGGTGAGTCAATACTATTCATGTTAAGTACTAACACGTCCACCCCAATTGGGAGTTCTACTTGTTGTGAAAAAAATCATGGTAAATGTAGTGATAATGTTTTAGCATATTCTTATAGTTGTAGACCTTACCCGTTTCCTGCAGTTGATTCTTAGCTTTCAGAGCCGAAAAATCGTATGCTTTTTGATTTCAAAAGTACATAATCCGTATTACTTCTCTTGATGCAAACCACCTAATCGCGTATTACCGCAAGTCGCCTGCAAATATATTCTCAAATATGTTATTAGTTAATAAAAATGACCATTACATAATCATTCATACGGTGAATTGTTGAAGCGCCAAATAATGCATTATCTGTAGCGTTTTCAGCATAGTGTTCGCAAAAAAGTATTTACTCGTACATAATCAAGTGACGACAGGATTCTTATATTTGAAAGCACAAAGAAGTCTGCTCATAATTTTAGTTTAAATATTCGAAAACTGGACCTAGTTAAGCACTGTACATTTATAGTAGCATCGCACAAAAAAAGATTGATGGGTGCAACAGTAGACAATTTTTTTTTATGGAAAATCACCGTACATTTCCGAATCAATGGTAAGAGATTCTCCAATGATAAGCAGAAAATTTCAAATGCTGTATGGAGTGAACTTACACGGTTATTTGGGGATGGTTTCATAGGATAGGATGCATGTCATCAATCGTCACCTTAATGTATTCTGCTTAACTGTATAACGTAAGATCAAGAACCCTTTTTTTCTATTTGCATGTCCGCCTTAAAGTGGGTGTTGCTTCATACGTCAAGTTTCTGCTTAACTGTACAACATTAGAATAACTTCCAGGTCCCTAACTGAAATAGCAACATCCTCCTTCCAAAAAGAGTTCCTAACAATGGCTATTATTCTTTTCCTAGAAAAAATCGAGCTCTTTTTCCAGAATTATGAATTATTATATCTTAATAATCCGAGGTACTGCCTTGAGGAATGCCATGCTGATGAATATCTTTCGAAAAGAGGTTTTCACGAAAAGATATTATTGAGGCCGATCAGGATGAATCCATTATTCTCTTATATTTGTAGCATTCGAAAGGTAACCAATAGGAGTTGCGTCGCTTGGCTTCGGAGGTACAAACTAATCAGTGCTCGTTAGGATTTCCAAACTAATCAGTGCTTGTTAGGGTTGCGTCGCTTAGATTCGGAGGTACAAACTAATTAGCGTCGCTTTGCAAATTCAAAATTATGACGTGTCTTTCTGGATGAGTTGGCAATGATGACATGTAAAAAACAATGACGTGGCTTCACCACAAATCACATTAATTATGATGACACCATGTGTCATTTTTAGGGTCACTTATTATAAAGAAAGACCAGTAAAAAAGTGGGGGTATGACAACCTCACCCAATATTTCGCTTAGCAATCTGTATGGACTAACTCCAATATATTTTCAGGAGAATCAACTAGACAGTCAGACTCAATCTTAAGAAAAGTATATCAAGGAGTTATATCTCAATTTCTCAATTCTATTCTTACTCAAGTAAATAGCAATCTGCGAGTCTAATTGAATACAGGAGAAATTAACTTGAACGGTACCAAAGACCAATGTTCAAGTATCAATCAATTTCAATCAACAACCAAAGGTTGGATTTACCAATTGATCGATTCAATGCACAACCTGTGATATTTCAATTATATAACAAGATATAATGCGGAAAAGAAATAACACAGATACCAGAAGTTTTGTTAACGAGGAAACCGAAAATGCAGAAAAACCCCGGGACCTAGTCCAGATTGAACACACACTGTATTAAGCCGCTACAGACACTAGCCTACTATAAACTAACTTCGTTCTAGAATGTAGTTGAACCCCAATCAATATCACACTGACCCAAGGTACAGTTGCGCTCCTTACGTCTCTGATCCCAGCAGGATACACACACTTGATTCCCTTAGCTGATCTCACCCACAACTAAAAGTTGCTACGACCCAAAGTCGAAGACTTTAATAAACAAATTTGTATCACACAGAAAAGTCTACATGAATAGATAAATCTGTCTCCCACAGAAATACCTACGAGTTTTATTCCGTCTTTTAATAAATCAAGATGAACAGGAAGCAATCGATAACCCGGAATTATATTCCCGAAGAACATCGTAGAATTATCAATCACCTCACAATAATCTTAATCGACTAACGAAACAAGATATTGCGGAATCACAAACGATGAGACGAAGATGTCTGTGACTACTTTTTTATCTTGACTATCGAAGAAATTAATCTCGAGCCAATTTTACAATTGTACTCAATACGATAGAAACAGCAAGATAAGATCACGCAACTACATAGAAAATAGTTGGGTCTAGCTTCACAATCCCAATAAAGTCTTAAAGTCGTTAACCTATAGGATCTCGGTAAAAACCTAAGGTTAAAGGATAATCGACTCTAGATTATACAACTAGTATTACACAAGAGGTGTGGGGATTAGGTTTCCCAGTTGCTAGAGTTCTCCTTTATATAGTCTTCAAATCAGGGTTTGCAATCAATGCTACCTTGGTAATAAAGCATTAAATATTCACCGTTAGATGAAAACCTGATTAGATTCAAGCTAATATCTTTCAACTGTTAGATCGAATCTTAGCTTGTTATACACAAATGAACTGCACGTTCATTTAGGTTTGTGTAACCGTACCTAAACGTGTACACCTAGTTGGTTCAACAGTAGTTAACCAAATGGTTAGCCATATGAGCACTTTCATATCAACCATATTCATCTTCACCATAACTAGTTCAAATGACTTAAAAGAACTAGTTAGAGAGTTGTTCAATTGCTTAGATCTTATAGAAGTATACAAGACACAATCAAAGCAAAATTGGTTTTGATTCACTCGAATCGATTCATGAACATTATAGACACGGTATGCAAATTGCATTCCTTATTATATAAATGTTTTAGTTCATGAACAAACCAATTTTAGAAAGTAACACACTTAAGTATGCGTACGGGTACGCATACTTAGGTAACTGGATTGAGTTGGTTTTGATTTCCAAACTCAGCAGAAATGTATGCGTACTTAAGTAACCGGATTTTAGTTTGTTTTGGTTTTCAAACTCAGCAGAAATTCACGGACGTGAACTTTCCGCAAGTATGCGTACGGGTACGCATACTTACCCAGTCTCCATCAACCATTTAGTACACACACAAGTATGCATACATTTGGTTCCCGATTTTGGACTTATACACTAATGTGCGAACACACTATATGATTATATCCAAAGATGGTTACATATTTTAAACTCTCTATTTCAATCATTGAAAATATTCTTAGAGGTTGTTCACACTCTATTTTTCATCAAAGCGATTTTCAAAAGATTAAAATAGTCAACATGACTTTCGTCACTTGTAAAGATGAACTTGGACAAAGCGAAAGCTTACCAACACATATTTTGAGAAATATATAAGCGAGATAAACTCGGCTCGAAATAGCAAATGTGTATAATCGAAGTCTATATAGCAATACGAATTTTGTCTCAAGATAGGAGATAGAGTAGATAGACTTTTGAGTGATAAATAAGTTCAAGTCTCCACATACCTTTTAGTCGATGAAGTTCCACCAGTTCCTTGACTAGTTCTTCGTCTTTGTATGATGAATGTCGTGGAGTCTAGAGCTCAACTACACTTTCTATCCTAGTCTGAGACGTAGCTATAAGTATACTAGATCAAGACTTATAGTTTTGGCGACTAAACTTGACAAACAAGCTTGAGATATCAACGCTTGCGAGTTCGACCGAGCAGTGCTCTAACAATCTCCCCCTTTGTCAATTTTAGTGACAAAACTATCAATATATATGGAATACAAAATAAATAAACTTTGCAGCTTCTCTTCCACATGCATGATCTCCTTGGTTCTTCAACTTTACTCGAAATCTTCGTCACTTCCAAGTACTCCAATGATTCCAAAGATATTCAATGCAGCATCATCTTTGTTGAAGATCCGTAGCTATTACAATGAGAAGACAAAAACTCTCAATCATATAGTATCATTACATAGTATCAAAGTTCAATTGTATCACAACTTCGACAACAATACTATGGTGATATGGATCACTCCCCCTTAGTCAATACTCCATCTCACATGTAAACCACTCCCCCTTACATAATGATTCGAAAACCATATGTATTTGTAGTGTGAACTACACATTGATTCTCCCCCCTTTTGTCAATCAAATTGGCAAAGGTACGAAAACTAGTGGGATCCTAATGAAATTGCCATAGAGACATTTCATGACCAAAAAAAAGCACATATCAACTTTTTAGATGCAATCATATAGCCGAAACTAAATGCATTCATCAAGGATTTTATAAAGATACAAGATAAACCATACAATATTCCACATCCGCACTCCCCAAAAAGATTTGGCAATTAAGCACAAGTTCAATTAAGAACTCTCCCCCATAAAATGTTATTCCCGAAAGAACAACAAGAGCGACCTTACTTTCAAAAGAAAAGAAGGGTTTATTTGGACATTAAAAATCACATAAAACATGAATTTGTATCCAAAAAACTCAACTAAATTAACCACAAGAGAACCCATGATTAATTTAATCGGAAATACTCAATATAAGAGAACTTACGGAGCCACACAGTATATGCATAAAAATATGGATCAGGGAAGATCAATACTGTGGAATAGACAAAGATTCATTCTGTCTTTCATCACTATTTGCACAATGACATACAATAGACTTAATCTTTGTAGACAAAAGCTCATCCTTTCTTCCATCAATATTTGCATAATGACATAAAAGGCTTAACTTTTGTTTGTCAAAAGTTCATTCAATCTTTTATCAATATTTGCATATCGACATATGACAGACTTCACTTTTGACCAAGTATGGGACACTCATAGTTCACGGATGCAAACACGCATATCCAATAACAAATTGCAATATATAAAATCATAAAAATTAATACTGCAAAAATCATCTTCCAAACAAACTTTAGAATTTAAACAAATAAATCTAAAAAACATTGAAGATGAAACCATTGGACATAGCTATGTGTAATCACAATAATGGCTATTCCAAACTCTAGCTATTCTTCCTAAAAACACAACAAAAAAATCTCATAAGAAGATTTCCTAGACACTGATACCTCTGAAAAATTCTTTATCGGCCCCGAACTCCTTTTCGTCAACAGCCATGGGAACATATGGTTCGTGAAGAAAAGAGTCAATCCCAGAAAACCTTCTAGGATGAAGATGTCGAACCAGGGCCTTCTGAATTTCAAGAGTTCTCAAAACACAAGCCTTTATTTGTTGAATCTCCTTTCTTGTCTCCTTCAATTCTTCAAGAACATCAGAAAACTTCTGAGAATTTGAAGGAACAACTCTTGGCTTCCTCACATTCCTTCTTTTTCTTTTCAAAGTTGGAGGTAACGGAGATCTTTATTTTTCCTTCGTGATTGACGGCTTAACAATCATATTAACATCTTTTCCATCAGAAGACATGATGCTTGGAGTATCCATAACACTACACCAAATTAAG
Organism: Papaver somniferum; assembly: GCF_003573695.1. Taxonomy (NCBI): domain Eukaryota; kingdom Viridiplantae; phylum Streptophyta; class Magnoliopsida; order Ranunculales; family Papaveraceae; genus Papaver; species Papaver somniferum. The sequence goes on along the minus strand of NC_039358.1, from coordinate 147,840,735 downwards.
GGATTAGCAACATACTATTTATGTTGCTGAATGGGGTTGCAACAGTTCCTAGCTGTTGCGAAACACCCTGTTGCAGTTTTTCGCAACAGGGTCCAGTCAGCAACTGTTTCGCAACTACTTAGTAACAAAAATAAGTTGTTGCGAATTTTTTTCTTTTGTTGCTAATTTCAGGTCAAGTCTACATTGACTCGGTTTTGACCAAAATTTAGCAACACTTTAAGTTGTTGCTAATTTTTTTGCAACATAAAAAAAGATGGTCAAGTCTTCGTTGACCAAGTCAAAATTGATTTCCCCAAAAATATTTTCCTGTAATAATCCATTCATCCATTTCAACATGCCTCCATATATTCAACTGCGGTGTCTCAAAACTTACATCTAAACACCGTACAAGTCTCATAATTGACATCCAAACACCATACAAGTATTTCATAAATGAATGTTAAAGTGAATGGTCGCCGTCATGATCCGTTAAACTTACGGATTACATACATATAAAATTCGTGGTAGTTCAACCTAATATTCTACTAGTTGCTAATTTTCTCATCGTATAAGGGATATCAAAATATGACCTGAGTAAGCAACTTCATACCTTCACCAACTTTTCAAGTTCCTCAACATCATTAGCACCTTCATATCTCACCAACTTCTAGACTGCTCTGCCCTTAGTCTCTAAAAAATGATGCAATGGTACGGAATGTATCTCATACGCACCTGGACAAACAACACCAAATGAGTATCCAACTTACTGAAATTAAAATTAAACATCCATTCAACAATCCCATGTTAATTTAGAGGTATACAAGTATATATCCAACTTACTGAAATGCTGAAGACAGCAAATTTCCTCCATCATTCAACTGATAAGATTCTATCGGCATAAGCAGCAGTCAAAGATTAAGCTTATCAAGTAAATAGGAATTTATGTTTGTGCGATTTACTTTAATTATAATAAAATAATTGCGGAAATATAAAGTAAATGACACAACAAGATTTTGTTAACGAGGAAACCGTAAATGCAGAAAAACCCCGGGACCTTTTCCAGAATTGAATACTCTCAGGATTAAGCCGCTACACAAAATTACACCTAACTTCGTATAGTTGAGACCAAGCAACTAAACCTATAGTTCACCTAGTTCCGTCTGTATTCCCACGCCTCCAACTTATAAATAAATCACGTACTTGGAACAATTCCTTTGGTTCATATTCCAAATAGTAAAGGAACAACAAATCTGTTTGGTATCAACTCTATTCAACCAAGTGATATGAGTCGGACAAAGGATCTTCCGTTTGTCTTAACATAAACTCCTTCGTCAGGTCCTTAGATGTATCTTATGTTCAATTACCGAAGTAATCGTTTAAGATTAATCCAACAACACTCTTAATCCAAAGAATTGTGTTGATGTCGATCTACTCAATTAATCAATCCAATCTATCACAAGGATAAACCGATTATTAATTGGATCCTCTTTTACCAAAACAAGTATTGTGCACACCAAAGATTATAAACCCATGTCAGATCTTCAATATCTTCTTTATCTTCAAATCTTCTTAAATCTTCAATAAAAACCTGCACACAATCACTTGAATCTCTTGTGATCAATCACGCACATAACGGAGTCTGTTAACAATGGATTATCACAAGATCGTCTTTAGAACTCACAACAGTCTAAAGATCCCTATCGAAACTCTGAACTAGTTTGAGTGAATCTTATATCAGAATAGAAGATTCTCAAGAATAAACAAACTAGGTGCAATCTTATTTCAACCACCGTCAGTCAATCAAATCAATCGAAAACAAAAGATAAACCGCAATTATCTAGTTTCCCACCAACGGTACACGCTAGAGCTTCTCGATCCCAAAGAAGACTTTAAACTGAGCGGCCGTTAGAGATTTCTCCTAATTAGGTTACTCTCCTCTCCGAATAGGCGGCTACACCAGTAACAACAACAAAAGAGGAAGTCTGTTGTTACGAAGGATTATTTTGCAAGAAAGGCAAACTTCAAGTATTTATAGACAAGGAAGTTTGGACACCAAGGAATTTCCAAAACCGAAAATATTCTCAAGATATTCATTAAAGCACAAATTCGGTTTCCATGATTCCTAGAAATGCTCTGTCCAAAAATAATGATCGAAATCTCTCGGAAAATCTAATTAGTAAATGCACATTACTAATTCTGGAATTTCCCTACAAAATGAAATTAATAACCTTAATTAAGAAATTCTTAACTTATTTATGTTTCGATCCTGGGATTCTCTTCCCTTAGCCGTTAAGGAATATCTTTGAATAATTAAAGAAATAAACATTCATAGCACGTGTTCAAAGCATGTCGACATCCTTACTTTGTAAGTTCTCTTTCACACTTATAACCTTGAAACCAATTTCCCACACTTCCAAACAAGTTTATAATTGGTTCATCTGACTTTCAAGAACTATGTGATTGATCAAACCAACATTCAATCACAATCATGATTTTAACGGTTCTACCAAAACAAGTTTCGGTTCTACCTCCATGTAAGTACTATGCATAGTCACGCTAGCTTTCCAAAATTCGGTTGACTAGGTACTAGGATCGTTTCTCCACATACATATGGTATCTAACCTATATGTGTTGCATATGTCCATAGGATCGGTTCCCCTTTCTGCCATAAAACTTGTTGCACCCCATACAAGGATCGGTTCCCCTTTGTGATGTACTGCACCTCTTACTAGGATCGGTTCCCCTTTCCCATATTTGGTCATACAAAACACAAACCCAAACATACCATCTCAGGTGATTACTTAAGATCGGTTCACTAATAAAATTCATACCAATACATAAGTCAGGCCTTTGTGAATAGTTCTACCAAGAACACAAACAAGTTGTGAGCGGTTATACTCAATCACACATATTGGTTGTTGAAAAAGAGGGGGTCTAACAACCACACCCAATATTTCATTTGGCAATCTGAATAGACAAACTCCAATACACTTTCAAGAGAATCAACTGGACAGTTAGACTCAATCTATAAAAAGGATAACAAAGAGTTTTATATCTTTATCTCTTGTTTCAATCTGCAATCAGAAAATAGGGATTTGCGAGACCGATTGAATATAAGAGGATTAACTTGAACGGTACCAAAGACCAATGTTCAAGTGTCAATCAATTCACTCAACAACCCAAAGGCCGGATACAAGGACTGATTGATCTTAACGCACAACCTGTGATATTTCTATTATATAAATAAAATATAATGCAGAAAAGAAATAACACAGACACACACTGATTATAAGTTCTCAAGAATTTTGTTAACGAGGAAACCGCAAATGCAGAAAAAACCCTGGACCTAGTCCAGAATAAACACACACTGATTATAAGTTGTTACACCAATTTCTTACTACCTATTCGGATTAGATGTAATACCTTCTTCAGCACTTGTAGAACTCTTAGCAGAATACCGATTCTCTTTGGGAACTCTTCACACAAATCTTCTAGCAGAATCCGATTTCGACTAACAAGTGTTGGTATACGATCAGAAACTGAAATCTATCAAAACCTAGGGTTTATGATCAACAACTCTTGAATGGTTTTATATCAGAAGAGAAAACCTTAGAATAGACAAGAGGTGAAAAACCTAGATTACAAGTTGTATGATAAATCACGAAGATTAAATCCAACTTGGATTTGTGATCCCTAATACAAATACTTTTATCTCACTCTTGTTCACGAAGAACAGAAGACATGGAAAACAACCTGCAGAGCTTACGCCAATTTTCCAAAGGGATGAAAAACGTGTAAACTCACGAACTCCTTATTTATAATGAACAATAGCTTGGAAGCTAAGCAAAGCTATTTTCCTTTTTCAAGACTCTCCTAAATAAGGGAGTCTTTCCTAAGTTACAACTATTGCCAAAATAATTAAATAAATAATTAATTTAGCAAATTGTATTTTTGTGAATAAATCACAAATTAAATTAGGAATGAATCACAAACACTTTAATATGGCAATCCAAAATGTTTGGACCAATAGCCATCTTTCCTAGATAAAGAAACATCACCAATTTGACCAAAAATTCCTTTTCGTCACGTAATTGGGCCCAAGTCCGTGAAATGTTGCAAACAGCCCATGGATTGTTTCCTACTAACGAACTATAACAATCACAACAACACTTATAATTGTTACTTTAATAAATCACTCATAACTTCATCGTTATAACTCATAATTGAGTGATTCTTGGCTCGTTGGATTCATAAGCTCATTTAATATAACATGAGATTCTTTATAGGGATAAAGGTTATTGTCTCAAAGGTCATGAATCAAATAACCTCAAGTATATGTACATAAATATACATTTACCGTCATTGGAATTGTTCCATAGAGTGAGCATTTATCTTGATAGATTAGAAAGGTAGAATTGAACAAGAATCCAAATGAAATCAATCACATACCTTTGATGATGAAGTACTTGTTGATGTCTTCTTGTAGTCTTCAATCTTCATCCTTTAAGGATAACTTCGATTTAACTTCTTAGACCTAATCTAGTCTGAAACTATCTTTAGTATGCTAAATCAAGAATGCATTTTGGAAAATAAAATTGACAACTAACTTGACATACCAACGCTAGTGGGTTCAACCGAGCAGTGCTCTAACAATCTCCCCCTTTGTCAATTTTAGTGACAAAACCATTTTACATATGGCTTGTACTTGTTAAAAGTAAAAACGACAAGCTTGATCTCCTTGGTTTTTCAACTCTTCAGGTGTTCATCCTGTAATTGTTGAAGATCCATCATAGTATTATTACACAGCATCAAAGTTTCATTGTATCACAACTTTGACAATAATACTATGATGATTTGTATCACTCACCCTTAGTCAATACTCCATGTCACATGGAAACCACTCCCCCTTACACAATGATCAGAAAATCATATGTATATGTAGTAGAACTACACATTAATTCTCCCCCTTTTTGTCAATAAAATTGGCAAGGGTACAAGAACGGGATCCTAATGAAATTTCCGAGAAGAGACGTTTCATAGACTAAAAGAAAAAAAATACATACCAACTTAATTTAGATGCAATCATGAAGCCGAAGCTAAATGCATTCATCAAGGAGTTTTAAGATACAAGATAACCCCTATAAAATTCCACATCCGCACACCCCGCAAGATATTACCATTAAGCACAAGTTCAAAAGAACTCTCCCCCATTAGATGTCATTCCCGAAAGAACAACAAGAGTGACCTTACTCCAGAGATAAGGATTTATATATTGGATTTCAGAAAACCCACAAGGAGATGCGAACTAAGAACCAATCATTGAAAGTATCTCATGAGATCAAGTTACTGAACAATAGAACTATCTAATGGTAATAATACACAATATGTAATCATGAAGATCAAATATTATGATCATCTTTTCTAAGATACAAACTTGTATGAACAAGAAATGATATACTTAGAAGGAAGAATAATCTTTTCCATAAGGATTTACACCAAGAATGGTTACTATAAGAGTATGAAAAGGGATTCTTTGACAATAAAAACCAACATCCATGGCTTTGATAATTGCTTCTAACCTGTTATATTTAAGAATTTCAATCACAAATCAAGTTAGGTAATTAAGACTCATACATGTGGTATCTAACCATATTCATCTTAATCATAACTAGTTCAAGTGTCTCAAATGAACTAGTTAGAGAGTTGTTCAATTGCTATGAGATCTTATGTAACTACACAAGACACAATTGAAACAAAGATGATTCGATTCACATGAATCGGCTCATGAACTTTATAGCCGCGGTTTGCATACTGCATTCCTTAGTAATTTAAGTTTCATGTTCAGAGCACATCTTTAGATCATAACCCACTCAAGTTCGCAAACAGGTTCTCGGACTTAAGGCAACCGGCAGAGTTTCCAAACTCAGTAGAAAATCTCAGCAAAGAGACTTCCGCCAGTTCGCGGTCTGAGTTCGCAGACTTGTACTTACACGAACGAATTTGGAATCCCAACAGAAATTCTCGGTACAAGAACTTCCGTCATTTCGCGGACCGAGTTCGCAAACTTCGGATTAAGGAATAAGACTTATGCACATATGTGTTACCATAAAATGCTTATATCCATCATTGGTTATATTGACCTAAACTCCCATTCCAAAAATTGAAACATTCTTAGAGGATGTTATATAGTTATTACACTATTTCTCGTCAAAGCGATTTTCAAAGTGATTGAAACATTATGACTTTCGTCACTAGGTAAAGATAAACTTGATTGAAGCGAAAGCTTAACAACACATGTTTCGAGGAATATATAAGCGAGTTAAACTCAACTCGAAAAAATAAATTGTTCCACATATTCAGAAATTTCCCAACTTAATATGTGCGCCTCAATTCTTTTGCAATCCTCACCGCATTTATTAGGGCTTCTTGGCGAGGATGCACTCTCAACACAATCATGTTGTGTTGAGGTGAGCAAAAGCTTGCTCACTACAGGTATTTGAAACAAAATCATGCATGGACTCTAGGAATTTAAAAACTTCCTTAAAACTTTCAATAAATGTTCCATACCTTTTTAAGATGTTACCCCTTGTCAAACTCTTGTCTGGGAGATCTTTCTTAATAGTACTCGTTGCTTTATTAGTCTTCTTTGGTACCCATTTCTGAGCAGCTTTTGGAGCAACGTATTTCTTATTCTCCCCAATATAATTGTGAAACTTCTTTGGGGGAATATTGAAAGAACTGATATTATGAGACTCAGTTTTTCTCCAGTTTGGAACATCAGATCTTGTCATCCTAACAGAATCATATCTGGTTTTATCTCGTTTAAAAAATATGCAATTCCTTTGCAAGTGACCTGGTTTTCCACAATAAAAACAATGTTTAGTATAATGGAAAAAGTTATGTTTAGTATTACCTGAATGTGTATGTGCTTGCTTTGGAGCTTGGCAGGATTTCTTCTTTTCGCCATCCGTAGTTGGTAGAGATACTTTACTTTTGTCAACCGTGGAAGGTTTTGGTTGAGAAGAATATTTAGCTTTGACAAATTTTACCTCTTTGCAAATACTAGGAGCGTCTATTCCTTCATATCCCAATCCTCGTGTATCACGATGAATTCTACATGCTCCCAATATCGAGGTTAATTTAACTGAGTTGCTATTTCTAGACAAACTCTCTTTTAAGCTCAAGTTTTCTTCTTCCAAACTTTTGACCTTCTCAAGCGCAATAACTAGATCATTCTTGGATGATTCACATTGAACTTTGAGATCTTCTCGTTCCGAATCAAATAAAAAGTTCATCTCAATGTTTTCCAAGTTATCTAGCTTTGCTTGAAGAGTAATTTCCCGATCTCGACCTTTGGCAATTTCTTCTTTAAGCTTTCGTGTTTCGTTGAGATAATCTCTTGCGCCACTAGAATCAAGTTGGCCTTGCAAGTATTTATTCCTACTACGAAGTCTGTCATATTTAACTTTCTCACTGAAAATGGTACTATCAGCTTCCGAAAGTTTCCGATGACATTCTTTAAGAAGATTATTAGCAACTGGATCAACATGGAACACTTCTTCGTCAGAATCAGAATCAGTACCGAAAGAATTTTTCCAGAAGCTAATGCAACCTCGCCTATGAGCTCTTGAGGATTATAATTGTAGGATCAGAATTTCACAATGACAATGTTTCAGCGAAATTATCAATGACACAACATAACAGCGTCGCAGAACAATTTCAGAAATGATAAAATAAATGACGTCATCTAAGATCACGAGAAAGATGTGATAGTCCTTCAAAGATTAGAGAGTTTGCAAGATTAACATTTGTAAGGTTGCGAGAATGTCGCAGACCATATCTGAAAATAAAGGACAGATTAGCTGTCATCCACTATGTATTTCCTTATAAATAGTCGTTCGAGTTGTAAAGAAGGGGAGATATCTTTTTTGAGGAAGAAACAAGTAAATAGGAGAGAGAAAGTTCAGAGCATAGATCATTCTTGATTTCTTTATCTTTTCTTGTAAGAACATTCAAAGATTAATCAATAAAATTAAGAGTGTAAACCTAAAAATGAGTTGATTAACAATGAAATCATATGAGGAGTGTAGTGTAGGATTTCTTGCAACTACATAATTGCGCTAGAAACAGGGAGGTGTTGAAGATTATTTTAGAAAAAGCTGAAGATTGATATTGAGATTTGTGAAAATTTAGAGTGATTGATTAAGAATTTTCCATAATTTCTTGCAATACTGTTAACATTGAAGAAATGGATAGAAGAAGAAATACATCCGAACAACCGACTACTGTTAGAAGAAGCAAAAGAATTGCTGGAAGAGAAAGAAGTGAAATGGGAGAATCTACTAGAATGAGAAGTAATAGAGAAAATAAAATTCAACCACCAATTCAACAAACACTAGTTCAAGGGAGGAATACAGATTATGATAGGGTGAGCATACACACTTGGCAATCAAATTCGGCAGAAGAAATAGAAGAAGAGCAACAAAACAGAAATTATAGACAGGAAGAGAGAAATCAAGAAGTAGATGAAGGAATAATTCATGGAGATGAGGAAAATGGAGCATTAGAAACGTTGAGACGAAGAATACATGAAGAAAGAAGAACTGAGGCAGAAGAACGTGCAAATTTAACAAGGCAAAATCACGAATTAAGGATGGAGAATATAAGACTACAGAATAGAAGATCGAGAAGTATTACAAAATCATATTCAAGATCGACTAGAAGAGAAATGAGGCGAAACTCACCCACAATCAATGTTGGAAACAATATTCAAGAAGAAATATCAAATCCTAATGAAGAACATCGCGAAAATAGAGAAAGAGTTCATGATCATTACGTTCCAGAAAATGAAACTTTTGATGATAGGCAAAATGGTGTAAATCAAGAGAACGAACAACATCAGAGACGAAATGACCAAGATGGCGAAGGAAATCGAGAAGAAGGAAGAAGAATTTTACATGTGAGAGAAACTCAAAGAAATCAACAGACAATTGAAGAAGAAATTGAAAGACATTATGCTGAACAAAAACGTTTAATATGCGAACGTGAAAGATTGAGAGCGGAAATGGAAGAACAAGAGCTTCAGGAGACAATTCGCCAGAACAATCATGACAATCGAGAAAGAAGACGTACACAAAACCGAAATAACGGTAATCTCAATGAGGAGTATGATAGAGTAAAGAGGATGGCTGAAATACAGCGAGTTGAATTGATAAGAAATGAACAAAATCATGGAGGGGAAAATGAAAGGCATCATCATTGCGAATTCAAGATAGAGATGAGGAAGAGAATCGCAGAAGAAGACGAGATGAGGATAATGAAGAAGAAATGCAAAATTTCGAGAGAAGATAGACATGAACGCAGAAGAAGAGAGAAATTAAAGAGACCAATGGATCAAGATTCAGGTGTAAATAAACAAATCTTGAAAGAATTAGAAGAAATGAGAGGAATGCTAAATAATAGAGGAGAAGTAGGTAGAAGACAATTGGATGAAGCAATAGAAGAAGCTGCGAAAACTCCATTTACAAGGGAAGTACAATTAGGAGGAATACCACCGAAATGCAATTTCCCGCATTAACCAGCATTTTTGATGGAACAACTTGTGCAATTCAACACATTAAAGCCTATGTGAGGTGCATGTTACAATGGGAAAATCATGATGCGTATTGTGCAAATATTTCGCATCCAGCTTAACAGGAGAGGCGTTAAAATGGTTTGAAGGTTTACCAAAGAACACAATAACCTCCTTCAATCATTTGCAGACTACATTCTTGGGGCATATATAAGTAATAATTCCTCGCGACCTGGTATAGAAGATGTGTTTGGATTAAAACAAAGGATTGGCGAAAGTTTGAAACACTGACTAAAAGATGGAGAACTATGTGTAGCGAAATGGCTGGCCGTGTAGATGAGAGATATCTATATTATCATTTATCAATGCTATGTTTGCAACAAACCTATTGTATGTCCAAATTTTCAGAGTCAAGAATACGATCACAATGACTGAATTGCGAGAACTTCAAGAAGAATACATTGCTCTAGAGGAAAGGCAAAATGAAATGGAATCATATCCAGTTGCGAACACCAGCTCACAAACAGCGAATGCAAGCTTATTACCCAAGCTAATAAACACAGTGGCGAATACTTCGCAAGTACAACAAGAGAAGGTGACAAGTAACAATCAACAGAAACTGGTAGCTATGGGAAGCCGAGATCAAGAAGAGTATGAAAGAGAAAGAAATTTCTACAATCGTGGAGGAAATAACAAGATTCAAAGACTCGATCAACCGCAAGAAACTTATGGAGGTCAAAGACAAAACTATATAGAGGACAAGGAGGTCACAAGGTAGTATGGGAAGAAATCAAGATGCCACCTCTAAATGCAAGTGTGGAGAAGATATGGGAAGCTATAATCTTGATGGAGAATATACCAACACCATGGAACATGGGAACGGAACCACCTCCAAACCACAGAAGTCATGATTTTGTTCTTATCATCATTTTCATGGACATACCACAAATGATTGCAGAAATGTAAAAAGAATTATTTTGAGAATGATAGATCAAGGAAAACTAAACGACTTTCTGGTAGGGCATCCACAATCTCAACCACTACCACCACCACCAGAACATCACAAAGTGAATACGATGAAAAAGAAAGAAACATTCTTCATAGAAGTTGGTGCAAAAGCAAAAAATCTATTCTGTCACTCTATCGTACATTCATATAAGACAATTGAAGATTTTCATGATAATGTTTTGAGTAGAGTGTTCGCAAGAGATAATGATGGAAGAGAAATTATGAATATTGCGAAAATCTCGCCACTAGAGGAATGGCAGAAACAGATCATTTCTTTTACCGCAGAAGAAATTCCCGAAGGAGAAGAGGTGCATGACAATCCATTGGTATAAAATTAGAAATTAATCCAAAACCGAAAGAAGATGAGGATGATGAAGCTGAAGATTCATGGGCAATCAATAGAATTCTAATCGATACTGGAAGCTCTGTGAACATCTTATTTTATCATACTTATAAAACCATGGGTGGAAGAGATGATGATCTTATACCATCAACATATAAGATATATGGTTTTAATGGTACTGCTAACAAGCCTAAAGGGGAGGTTACTATGAATTCCATTGAAGGGAATATCTTCTGAAATCTTATTCTGTGTCGTTGATGTAGAATCACCCTACAATGCGTTAATTGGTCGACCTTGGCTACATGGGATTCTAGGTGTAGCTTCAACTTTCCACCAGTGCATCAAATTCCCTCACCCCAGTGGTGTAGGAATCATAAAGGGAGATTGGGTTGAAGGAAAGAGGTGTTACGAAACTGAGATAGAATCTTGCGAAGGAAGAGCAAACAAGAAGGAAAACTGGCGACACAAAATCAAAGATACACAAAGAAGTGAGAGGTTGATGGTGGATACAATCGAAAGGAAAGGAGAAGAGATGTTGCGAAATTAATGCTAGCTCAGAATAAAAATGATGAACATACCACTACAAGGAAGCAGTAGTAGCAGAAAATAATAAAGAAGCAGAGGAGGACAAAGGTAATAAAAACAAGAAATGTATGAATGATTAAGTTGTTGCGATACTCTCGCAATAAGTAAAATTCTCAAAAAATACATTTGATTGAACAAAATTGAGATTGCGAAATTCAGATACAATATGATGATTGCGAGACTCTCGCAGAGATAATGAATTTTACAGAAAATAATCAGAGAAAAATGACAAAAGAGAAAGAGGCGAACCTTTATGGCGTACACCCTAGTTCGCGAATACAATTTCGCAAGAGGCAAATGTAAGACCTAAAGTACGTCATATAAGGGGGTACCTATTGCATGGCTCAGGGAAAGGCTACACCGCCACCGGAACCTGAGTCATGGAGATTTGGGGTCAATGAAGCCCATCCGGGAGAGGCACCTTGGATTCTCACTTAAGCATATGACTTAGGTTGGGCGACTAAGGTAATAAGGACTCTCCCAAGGAGTGCAGATCTGATCAAGGCGCCGAGGTACACGGTTGAGTCAAGAGTGCCAGGACGTTTGAAGCGTACTTTGCCATTCTTGACAAGTCTTGGCTTATACTGCACTCGGCCTGAAGAAAACCCCACTTAGGGTGCAGTCTCGTAACCATAACCCTATAGGTAAAAGGGATAAGAGGCTGCGAAAACAACTGGTTGTTGTTAAGACTGGATGGGAGGAGCTAACCTTGTATGGTAGAAGTACGCCTCCTTGAAGGGGCAACCAGGGGGAGATAAGGGCGGCACCCTCCATTAGGGAGCTGATAAGTGTCTTAAGACGCAAATGTCATGAGGCTTTTTATTCGCAAGGATATTAAGGCTTGTCATATTTGTGCAACAATCCTGAAGAGGCAATAATACAAAAGAAAAGGATAAGACGAGATCAATGGGTTTTCGCATGAGAGTGCGAAGACGTCCTGCGATTTCGTCGCAAGACGGCAATGTCATGGGGCTTCATTTTCGCAAGAATATTTAGCCATTTCATATTGTAGCAACATTCTTGAAGAGGCCATAATACAAAAGAAAAAGTTAAGGCAAGATCAATGGGTTTTTGCATGAAAGTGCAAGGACGTCCTGCGATTTTGTCGCAATGACAAGAGGTGGCATAATAAGACCTTTAATTAGGAAGGCAAAATAAGACCACACAGGAATGAGATTTTGAAAAGAAACAAAATTTACTTCTCATAAGATTGCAAAGTTATACAATTAAATTTTTTTTTTATGAAATCTCTCATTTGGATTCAAATAGCAGAGGCAAGTATGGGAATGTATGAAATTAGAAAATGTTATTTGTCTCCATATGAGAGATTTACTCAAAGATTCAAGAATTAATGATTATATTGATTAACTTTATTGCAAAGAAGAATTGTTTTAATGCAGGTCAAAATGAAAGAAACACAAATATACAGAAAGAAGAAATAAATGTACAAGTATTACAAAGAATCAAAGAAAGAAGTAAAGACTATTTCTTAGCTAATCCTTCATTATCTTCATCAGACTTGTTTCCTTCTTCGTCTGCGTCAAAATCTTCATCACCATCAGAACTTCCATCACTATCAGATTTTTCATCGTCAGCTTCGCTATCAGAGATAATCAAACTGAGAGTATTCTGTGGGATTTCTTCTTGAAGACAAGGATAATCAGAATGTGGGATATTATGATCGTCAGAAACCATTTGGATGGTTTGATTGCGAAAATGCATAGCGTCATTCTTAAAATTCGCAGCAGTGATCTTGATTTGATTCTTTAATCTATAATACTTGTCGTTGCGAGAAGAAAGATTCTTTGCGAGTTCCTCCTTTTCAGCTTCAAGTTCTTCAATCTTTTCACGATATTTATTTTCAGAATCTACGAACAAAAGACAATCAATTATTAACTTGACGAGAATTCATAAGAAGCAAAAGATTAGTAAAGAAGAGCAGTTAGCAACCTTCTCTGTCAGAAATCATATCTCTAATCAAGGCTGTATGTTCAACTTGGAGACTAACATTTACGCCTAAATCTTTTCTAGCATCATATAAAATTTTCGCATCCCAAACAAATTCATCCTCACTACTTATGAGAAGACGAGAACGAATTTGATTTTCCCTTTCGCGGAGTTCGATATTCTTGCGGTTAGCTTCATATCGTTCAAGTTGAACTTCAAGGAGAGCCTCTTGGAATTTCTCCAAAGCCTTGGGACCTTGATTAGAGATGCGATCCTTATCATCTATGAGACCGCTAATTTTGGTTCTCAACTCATTGGTTTTCTCTTTAGAATCAATAAGGAGACGCTTAAATCGGTTGGCTAAGCCTAAACTAGATCTATGATCAATTTCTAAGAGGCGAAATTTAGATCTAAGCTCATTTAGAGAAAGAGATGAAATTCTATCATTTGAGAAGCTATTTAAGGAATTGTTAAGACGCTCAAGAAGGGTATCATTATCCAAGGCATTAGGAAATGAACGAAGAAGGGTAGCTTCATCAGAAAGACCATAAATGTCTGCAAAAAGGATCATTTAAATAAGATAAAACAACAGGATGAATGAATAAAGGGAAAAGAGAAAAGTAACATACCGTAAAGCTGATTATTATCTTGCTGAAGACTAGAGATTTTGTTCTTATACGAAGAAGAATCAATTTCTAATTGTCTATTTTTCTTGCAAAGACCTTTAACTTCAGCTTCCAATTCTTCATTCTTTTTGCGAAATTGAAGATTCTTCTTTTCAAGATTTTCGCGTCTTCTCTCTAGATCTGAGGCAACAACAAAAGAAGCTTTTCCAGCCTGCGAAAAGATATAAAAAAATATTAATATAGAAAGAAATTTTGAGTTATAACAATGAATAAGTAAAAGGATAAAAGTATACCAGACTCAATATAATGCAAGAAGTCGGGAGTCACTGATCTAGAAACTCCACGAAGAGAGCTATCACCATCTAGTAAAGGGACATCGCAAAGGGTAGCAAGAGCTTTGCACGTATTTGAGAATTGGCTATCTCCCATTCCTTGTAGAGAATCAGAAAAGAGACCAGAAAGCTTAGCCATAGAAGATTCAGGTGGAGAATCTTCAGTTGCAGCAAGATCATCGTTGTCCTCATCACCCTTGTCACTTTCGGAATTTTCGTTAGGAGGAACATTTGAAGGAGAAGAAGAACGAACTTTCCTTTTCTTTGGAGGAGGACCAGTTGATTTTTCCATGCGAAGAGCACCTTTACCTTTATCACCAATCTTCGCAACATCGGCAGATTCTTCTACTTCAGCAATAATCTTCACACAAAGACAGAAATAAGAAATGTAAGCATGGAAGTAACAGTGTACTGTTTAAAATCATAAGAGAAAATTTCTTACCTCATCCGTGTAGGAGCGAAGAGCTAACAGAGTACTAGATTTCCCAGTCCTGTTATAACTATTTTTCAGTTTTTGGATCTGTAGAATGTCGCAAGAATCAACGAACAAAAAAATAAAGACAAATAAAGAAATATAAAGTGATCTAAATGAGAAGAAACATACCTCTTTCTCCTTCTCGGTCCAAGAGAATACCCAATGTTGATAGGAAGCGAGATTCTCAGGAAGAACATTTGACCCAGCAATGTAAGGTCGTTTCAGCATCAAGGGAAAAACACACCATTTATCATCTTTGGATTGGCGAGGAGTTGTGTTCTTACCAGAGTTCCAGTCAATATCTTGCATGAGAACTTTGGCTTCATCAATGTTATCTTTCCTTTTTAAGCGAATACCCCAGCGAGTATTCTCTTTCTTCATAGAGATAAGTTCATAGTTCTCAAAGAAATTCGCTACCGTGTATTTCTCAGCAACTATCTCTAGGTTTTCGAATTTAGGGTCCCTAAGTTCTTTAGAGTAAAGAGATCCTCTACCAGCACCACGATTAGCGAACTCTAGCATCAGACGGATGCAGTCCCCACTCAGTTGGAAGATAGCTCACGAAAATCCCGAGTGAGCGAGAATTTCATAAAATAAAGGAAGATCTGGGTTATAAAGAGGAATAGGGAGACCTGCGAGAATATGACCTAGCGAAATTATGATTGATTGGTCATCACAATACTGATCAGAGAAAAGTTTGACAGAAAGAATTGATTTGGCATTTTCACCAGGAATGGTGGAGAGTGTGAAACCTTTATCAACAAGATCTTTTTGGACATCTTATAAATTCTTTTCATATATATGACCACTTGGAGCCATGTTTGAATATAGAGTATGGGAATGAATAAAAAATAAGAGGAATGAAGGAGGAAAAAGTTACAGCAGCAGAACTTGCAGAAGAATAAAAGAATTACTAAGACGAGAGAATAAAAATAGAAGAGAAAGTAAAAAGAAAAATAGAAAGAAGAGTATATAAAGGAGATTTTTTTTACTCGAAGAAATAAACACCATTAAGACGAAGAGACGTGAGCAGTTGAAAATTAGCGGTTACAGAAGACGTGTCAAGAAACAAATGGACGAAAGAATACGTGTGATAAATGTAGAATATGAAAAGATAAGCAGCTGCGGCATTTCTCACATCATTCTCTACTTTGCAGAGAAGATATGAGAAGAGGCAAGATGTAGGATCAGAATTTTGCAATGACAATGTTTCAGCGAAATTATCAATGACACAGCATAACTGCGTCACAGAACAATTTCAGAAATGATAAAATAAATGACGTCATCTAAGATCACGAGAAAGATGTGATAGTCCTGCTAAGATTAGAGAGTTTGCAAGATTAACATTTGTAAGGTTGCGAGAATTTCGAGACCATATCTGAAAATAAAGGACAGATTAGCTGTCATCCACTATGTATTTCCTTATAAATAGTCGTTCGAGTTGTAAAGAAGGGGAGATATCTTTTTTGAGGAAGAAACAAGTAAATAGGAGAGAGAAAGTTCAGAGCATAGATCATTCTTGATTTCTTTATCTTTTCTTGTAAGAACATTCAAAGATTAATCAATAAAATTAAGAGTGTAAACCTAAAAATGAGTTGATTAACAATGAAATCATATGAGGGGTGTAGTGTAGGATTTCCTGCAACTACAATAATATTCAGGTCCATCATCAAGAGTAGGCAAATCTGCTGCATATGCCGATTCTCTAGGGCTCCAGCTAGGACATACTGAAGACACGTGCTCGAAACAACGACAGTTATAGCATTGGACATCATCCTTAGGAGATGACCCACTTTTAGAAAAACTTTTTTCCTGTCTCTCAAGAATTTTCTAAATTGTCGTGGAGTAACATCCTTAGTATCTGGCGAACCATATTTATCCTTAGAGGATTCAGAATTGTTTGTAGCTTTATGAGAAATCACCTCTTTTCTTGCGTGTTCATTATCAAAGATCTTTAGCTTTCCAGCAAGAGTATTTCTGGAGAGTTTCGAAAGATCGTTTCCTTCTTCAGTGGCATGTTTCTTAGACTCGTATCTTGATGGTAGAGACCTGAGAATTTTGCACACAATATATTTCTCCGGAATAGTTCTTCCTAACGCAAATGAGGAGTTAACTATTTGAGAAAGTCTTTGGTTAAACTCATCAAAGGTTTCATCATCGGACATGCGAAGGTTTTCCCAGTTAGAAGCTGGATTTTGAAGCATTGCTTCTTTCTCTTCGGCATTCTCTTCGAATACGGTTTCTAAGATATCCCAAGCATCTTTAGACTTATTGCACGTAGTCACGTGGTGCTGAAGATCTGGGGTAATGGTATGTATGATGGCATTCAAACCATCGGAATTTTGCTTTGCAGCAAGTATCTCGGCAGGACTGTATTCACCAACGTTTTTGGGAACGTTTACATCTCCAACTGCCACAACGGGAGCATCATAGCCATTAACTATATATACCCATGTTTGAAAATCACGTGCTTGAAGAAAAGCTCGCATAGCAATTTTCCACCATAGGTAGTTTGTGCCATCGAAGGCTGGTGGTACGTTTATAGAGATAGCACCTCTGTCCATAGAATCAGATTGCTACAAACACAGACTTATGTCTTAGCGTGTTTTCCTGCTTTGATACCAATTGAAAAAGCGGGGATCTAACAACCACACCCAATATTTCGTTTGGAAATCTGAATAGACAAACTCCAATACACTTTCAAGAGAATCAACTGGACAGTTAGACTCAATCTATAAAAAGTATATCAAAGAGTTTTATATCTCTATCTCTTGATTCAATCTGCAATCAACAAATAGGGATTTGCGAGAGCGATTGAATATTAGAGGATTAACTTGAACGGTACCAAAGACCAATATTCAAGTGTCAATCAATTCACTCAACAACCTAAAGGCCGGATACAAGGATTGATTGATCTTAACGCACAACCTATGATATTTCAATTATATAAATAAAATATAATGCGGAAAAGAAATAACACATACACCAGAATTTTGTTAACGAGGAAACCGCAAATGCACAAAAACCTCGGGACCTAGTCCAGAATAAACACACACTGATTATAAGTTGTTACACCAAATTCCTACTACCTATTCGGACTAGATGTAATACCTTCTTCAGCACTTGTAGAACTCCTAGTAGAATACCGATTCTCTTTAAGAACTCTTCACACAAATCTTCTAGCAGAACCCGAGTTTCTCTTTAGAAGATACCGCAATACGATTGATACGATTCGATATTTTGTTTGCACAAAACACCGGTTTGATTTCCCTTTAGATGTGAATCAAGGTTTTGGAAATCTTGCGTTTTTTTTTTGATAAAAATAATTACTAGGTAAAAGTAATATCAAAAACAAACTTGTAGATTAGGGATTATTATACTCTTCAATAAAGGAAGAGAAACCTAATAACTCTACAACAAGAACAACTAGAATAAATGTAGAGATATCTTGTCTAAAACTTCTCAAGGATTTTTACGAGATGCCTCAATAGAAGTTTTTCTTTCTAGTCTCCGATTTCGACTAACAAGTGTTGGTATACGATTGGAAACTGAAATCTATCAAAACCTAGGGTTTATGATCAACAACTCTTGAATGGTTTTATATCAGAAGAGAAAACCTTAGAATAGATAAGAGGTGAAAAACCTAGATTACAAGTTGTATGATCAATCACGAAGATTAAATCCAACTTGGCTTTGTGATCCCCAATACAAAGACTTTTATCTCACTCTTGTTCACGAAGAACAAAAGACATGGAAAACAACCTGCAGAGCTTACGCCAATTTTCCAAAAGGATGAAAAACGTGTAAACTCACGAACTCCTTATTTATAATGAACAATAGCTTGGAAGCTAAGCAAAGCTATTTTCCTTTTTCAAGACTCTCCTAAATAAGGGAGTCTTTCCTAAGGTACAACTCTTGCCAAAATAATTAAATAAATAATTAATTTAGAAAATTATATTTTTGTGAATAAATCGCAAATTAAATTAGGAAGGAATCACAAACACTTTAATATGGCAATCAAAAATGTTTGGACCAATAGCCATCTTGCCTAGATAAGGAAACATCACCAATTTGACCAAAAATTCCTTTTAGTCACGTAATTGGGCCCAAGTCCGTGAATTGTTGCAAACAGCCCATGGATTGTTTCCTACTAACGAACTGTAACAATCACAACAACACTTATAATTGTTACTTTAATAAATCACTCATAACTTCATCGTTATAACTCGGAATTGAGTGATTCTTGGATCGTTGGATTCATAAGCTCATTCAATATAACATGAGATTCTTTATAGGGATAAAGGTTATTGTCTCCAAGGTCATGAATCAAATAACCTCAAGTATATATACATAAATGTACATTTACCGTCATTGGAATTGTTCCATAGAGTGAGCATTTATTTTGATAGATTAGAAAGGTAGAATTGAACAAGAATCCAAATGAAATCAATCACATACCTTTGTTGATGAAGTACTTGTTGATGTTTTCTTGTAGTATTCAATCTTCAATCTTCATCCTTTAAGGATGGCTTCGATTTAACTTCTTAGACCTAATCTAGTCTGAAACTATCTTTAGTATTCTAAATCAAGAATGCATTTTGGCAACTAAAATTGACAAATAACTTGACATACCAACGCTAGTGGGTTCAACCGAGCAGTGCTCTAACAGTTGTTCATAATATATGCAATGAATAACAAAACCAATAACACATGGCAATTTTCTTTTCGGTTTACAAACAAGTTTATGAACTTACTCCCTTAGAACACATGTAAACATTGTTCCCTAGGATGAAATCCTCACCTCAAACCCATACATAATCACAATAGCATTCATATGATTATGGCGATGTCTTATCTACAAAGTTTAATGGTTAAGCAATAAACCTCGTATTGTATTACTTAATACTATGTCTATATAGAGTTCAAATATGCTCCGCAGTTATGTTTTCAATATGCACGACTTGAAAGATACGTTAGGGAATGAAACAGTTCAAGTCAAATATCACTAACCTCAAGTGGAAGGATGATTGTTGTCGTTGTAGCTCCTTGCTTCTTCACATCTTCAAGACTTCGCAATACTTGTAATGTCTCATATCCTAATACTTTCAAGATAACCTATACGAAGTTTACTCTAGTACATAATCAAGCGACTCTTAACATGAGTTTTGATTCACTAAAATATGACAACCAAATTTGACATACCAACGCTTGGTGGGTTCAACCGAGCCATGCTCTAACAATCTACCCCTTTGTCAATTTTAGTGACAAAACTCTTACATCATATGGATAAACAAATTACAAGAATTCATTACACATCCGCTTGATTCCCGATTCAACAGCACAGTAAAACTGCTTACATTCAATCCTTGAAAATGTCGTTGTTGACATTATAATAACAAAGCTAATACTCCACCTAAGGAAGGTAGGTAGATATTCAATCCGCACGTCTTTGTTATACCAATTCATATGACATGTTACTCCCCCTTAGTCTGTGCTTTCACTCTTTCGTTAGATTTACGTTCAAGCACCACTGTTCTTTTCCTTACCGATACCAATCAATATAAAATCAATGCCAGTATTACCTATTTACTCCATATATTTCTCCCCCTTTTTTTCACAAAAATGACAAAGAAACGAAAAAATAAAGGACAACACGAAAAGAATCTTACAAATCTCAAAATAGACTTGCAAACCTGTAGAGTTAGGCACGAGGGTTTCACACATCATGTTCTGATAACCAATATCAAAACCGAAACTACAAGTAGTTTTATTTTGATATGTTATCAAGGAAACAATTGTCCGAAACAATTTTTCCAATTTAGTTTAGCAAACCAAAAATCAACTAAGCACTTTAGTCCCTTTGCTAAACCGATTGTTCAAAAACAACCGCTTAATTTGATAAGACCAAAATAAAGATAAACTCTATTTTTCTCATCAGGTTCTAATTATCCATAAACTTATACCTTTCAATTTTAAAACAAGACAAGTACTAGGTTAGTTAACTAGCATTTCTTGTTAAGGAATTCGATTAGACTTGAATAACCGAAACCTCACTTCGATAAGTCTACCTAAGATCAGAATTAACTTAGTTTCTCTTATCCGGAATCGAGTTGGACTAAACAAATCATCCCGTACACATTTTATTTTGTTAAGCCATAAATAATTCATACAAACCAAAATAAATCAACTTGCATAATTATTCACCTCAACCGGAAGCAATTGAAACAACATAGACATTAAAAGCATCGCAATTGCACCGAAATTTTGTAAGCCTAAACAATTGATACCATACAAAAGCAAGATAACAATAGTTTTTCTTAACCGGAACCAATTGAATCACACACAACATCAATTGTACCGAGATTTTGTAAGCCTAAACAATTGATACCACACAATAAAGCAAGATAACAATAGTTTTTCTTAACCGGAACCAATTGAATCACACATCCACACACACATCATGGAATAAATATCAATTGTACCGAAATTTTGATAAGCCAAAGCAACAAATATATATAATATAAACTCAGGATTTTCTTAAATAGGACAACAATTAACTAACAAGATTGTTACCTCAAATTTCGTATCCACTTCTCCAATATGTTTGCATCTTCGTCCAGGGAGAATTCATATCGAAATATCATCACGTTGTCATCCTTATGCATAAACAAGAGAATAACAACAACCTTCAACCTTTACCAGAGAAAGGTTGAAAACCAGTTTTAACAATTGCAAGCAAGAGTTAAAAACCGTCGAAACACATATGCTTTTATGCTAAACCAAACCGATTCAAAATATTGTGACTCATATTGTTTCTACCAGAACCCCTCATGATTCTTTGATTAAGCCTACCAACATGGGCTAGAAATTAATCTTGCTAAACCAAAAAGTCACCCAAACCATAACAGTTCACAATATATGAGATCGAATATTAAGGTGGTAAAACCGAAATCAAACATCCCATAAACATACATAGCAATAAGATAAAAGCATTCAAGCACAAGCTATGTAAACCTAAAACTATCACAAGAAAAATTACTAATCAAATAATTTTATTCATAATAGACCAATACAATCAATGAAAGAAATCAAAAATTGATGTCTATTATCCTTGCAACCTAGTCCTTCATGTCAGAGCTGAATGAAGGTGGATTACTACTCTTCAGCTTTTGAAATTCTTCAAGTAGAAAACCTTGTTGCTTGACAAGAATCTCTTGCAGATGAGAAATTTTGGTGAAGGATTCTGCAAGAGCATGTAATTCTGTCTTTGATTGAACACAAAAGTGTGTCAATGCCTCAACACACTGATCTTTCTTCAGAGTATTCTCTCTTTCCTTCTTGCTAAGCCAATCTCCCTTTCTGATTTTACCCTTAATATCAAGAGATTATCCAGACTTAGTTTTAAGATGATACTTCTGATCTTGCATCTTCTCCAGAGAAACCATTTGATCCAGACCCATAGTTCGGACAAGAAATGATCAAAATAGGAGAAAACTCTTTTTATATTTTTCATACTGCCGAAAATATAATATTCCTAAAAAAACGAATATATCAAATATCTTCAAATACTAGATATTATTTCCATAATCTACACAAAAGTGCCTTGATTTTTCTTCTTCCTCACACAAAGATTTGGCACACATGGTGAGGAAAGAATTCTAATACCGATCAAGTGGCATTAGTATGAGATTTTCTCTCATTATGGGATTTTGAACAACCAGAGTGTTCTTGATCTAGTATAGTATGAAAAGATCTTCTTTTGTTATTTCGAACTAACAAAGTATCTTGGGATTGACTGGAATTGCATATGCAACTTTTAGCAATTCTGTTTTTGAGACAGTTTTTGCATCTTGTCTTATTTTTCCCTTTACCATTGGGTGATTTAATAACATCGGAAGACATGTCCATTCTTAAAATGGGTAAATCACTAATGGAGGAGGAAGAAATAAGATCGACAACTAATGCAATGTTAGTTGTTTCCTCTTCTTCAGAATCGTATGAATCAGAGGTCTCATCAAGAGTCACAACCAATGCCTTGCTTCCAGTGTATTTCTTAAGATTGGGACAGTCTTTAGAAATATGACCAAACCCTTTACACTTGAAGCACTGCGGCTGATATTCATCATCTTCTTCGTGATCCTTTTTGACAGGAACTCGATCATGTGGTCGAGAAGATCGATAAGTATCCTTAACGAATCTCTTGTTTCTTTTCTTCAAGAGATCTCGAAACTGTCTAGTAATTAATGACAATGATTGTTCAATTTCATCATCAGAATTTTCTGCAATCTATTCATCTGAATCATCCAACTGTTTATTCCTTTCCATTAGAGCTTTCAGAATTCTTGCTTTAAAAGTGATTCCTTTACTTTGAATAGACTGTGATTCATGATCAAAGATATTTAACTTACCAACGAGTGTGCTTCGTGAGAGAGTTGAAAGATCGTTTGCTTCTATGATTGCATGCTTCTTAGAATCGAATCTAGATGGCAACGATCTGAGAATCTTGCATACTATATCCTTTTCAGAAATTGTCTTTCCTAACGAGAAAGAAGCATTAATTATCTCAGAGAGTTTAATGTGAAACTCTTCAAAAGTGTCGTTGTCATCCATTCGAAGGTTTTCCCACTCGGAAGTGAGAGTTTGAAGTCTAGCTTCTTTCTCTGACGAATTTCCTTCGAATACGATCTGAAGATTATCCCAAGCTTCTTTCGAAGTTTGACATGTTGACACATGATGTTGTAAATCACGACTTACAACATGAATAATAGCATTCAAACCATCTGAATTCTGCTTTGCAAGGGCCTTTTCTTCGTTCGAAAACTCTACTAAGTGTTTAAACTCAGTTTTTGAATTTTCTATCTTTGGACGAATACAACCATTGACGACTAATAGCCAAGTATTAAAGTCTCGTGATTGAAGAAAAGATCTCATAGCAGATTTCCACCATAGATAGTTTGTTCCGTCAAATCTTGGCGGTACATTAATTGAAGTTGATTCATGAGAACTCGAGTTCATTCTTATAGGTTGGATCGCACCAACCACAGATTGTTAGATCTTTTCGTGTTTGCCTGCTTTGATACCAATTAAAAAGGCGAGGGTACCCAAATATACCTCAAGCTAAAACTTTTCCTACCTATAAGTTCTTTCTCCGAAAGTGATTGTCTATGGACTGAGTCGAGACAATACAATTAATCGGTTCGCACTTCGTGTGATCGTCTATGGATATCGAGACAATACAACAACGAAGTATGTTTACTTGATACAAAGGTTCAGACTTAACCGAACGCAATAGGATTGCTTATCAAGTAAATAGGAATTAACGTTTGTGCGATTTACTTTAATTATAATAAAATAATTGCGGAAATATAAATTAAATGACACAACAAGATTTTGTTAACGAGGAAACCGCAAATGCAGAAAAACCCCGGGACCTTTTCCAGAAGAAATATAAAGTAAATGACACAACAAGATTTTGTTAACGAGGAAACCGCAAATGCAGAAAAACCCCGGGACCTTTTCCAGAATTGAATACTCTCAGGATTAAGCCGTTACACAAAATTACACCTAACTTTGTATAGTTGAGACCAATCAACTAAACCTATAATTCACCTAGTTCCGTCTGTATTCCCACGCCTCCAACTTATAAATAAGTCAAGTACTTGGAACAATTCCTTTGGTTCGTATTCCGAATAGTAAAGGAACAACAAATCTGATTGGTATCAACTATATTCAACCAAGTGATATGAGTCAGACAAAGGCTCTTCCGTTTATCTTAACATAAACTCCTTCGTCGGGTCCTTAGATCTATCTTATATTCAATTAACGAAGTAATCGTTTAAGATTAAGCCAACAACACTCTTAATCCAAAGAATTGTGTTGATGTCGATCTACTCAATTAATCAATCCAATCTATCACAAGGATAAACCGATTATTAATTGGATCCTCTTTTACCAAAACAAGTATTGTGCACACCAAAGATTATAAACCCATGTCAGGTCTTCAATATCTTATTTGTCTTCAAATCTTCTTAAATCTTCAATAAAAACCTGCACACAATCACTTGAATCTCTTGTGATCAATCACGCACAGAACGGAGTCTGTTAATAATGGATTATTACAAGATCGTCTTTAGAACTCACAACAGTCTAAAGATCCATATTGAAGCTTTGAACTAGTTTGAGTGAATCTTATATTAGAAGAGAATATTCTCAAGAATAAACAAACTAGGTGCAATCAGATTTCAACCATTGTTAGTCAATCAAATCAATCGAAAACAAAAGATAAACCGCAATTATCTAGTTTTCCACCAACGGTACACACTAGAGCTTCTCAATCCCATAGAAGAATTTAAACTGATCGGTCGTAAGAGATTTCGCCTAATTAGGTTACTCTCCTCTCCGAATAGGCGGCTACACCAGTAACAACAACAAAAGAGGAAGTCTGTTGTTACGAGGATTAGTTTGCAAGAAAGGCAAACTTCAAGTATTTATAGACAAGGAAGTTTGGACACCAAGGAATTTCCAAAACTGAAAATATTCTCAAGATATTCATTAAATCACAATTCGGTTTCCATAATTCCTGGAAATACTTTGTCCAAAAATAATGATCGAAATCTCTCAGAAAATCTAATTAGTAAATGCACATTACTAATTCTGGAATTTCCCTACAAAATGAAATTAATAACCTTAATTAAAAAATTCTTAACTTATTTATGTTTCGATCCTAGGATTCTCTTCCCTTAGCCGTTAAGGAATATCTTTGAACAATTAAAGAAATAAACATTCATAGCACGTGTTCAAAGTATGTCGACATCCTTACTTTGTAAGTTCTCTTTCACACTTATAACCTTGAAACCAATTTCTCACACTTCCAAACAAGTTTAGAATTGGTTCATCAGACTTTCAAGAGCTATGTGATTGATCAAACCAACATTCAATCACAATCATGGGTTTAACGGTTCTACCAAAACAAGTTCCGGTTCTACCTCCATGTAAGTACTGTGCATAGTCACGCTAGCTTTCCAAAATTCAGCTAACTAGGTACTAGTATCGTTTCCCCACATATATATGATGTCTAACTTATATGTGTTGCACATGTCCATAGGATCGGTTCCCCTTTCTACTATAAAACTTGTTGCACCCCATACAAGGATCGGTTCCCCTTTGTGATGTACTACACCTCTTACTAGGATCGGTTCCCCTTTCCCATATTTGGTCATACAAAACACAAACCCGATCATACCATCTCAGGTGATTACTTAAGATCGGTTTCACTAATAAAAGTCATACCAATACATAAGTCAGGCCTTTGTGAATAGTTCTACCAAGAACACAAACAAGTTGTGAGTGGTTATACTCAATCACATATATTGGTTGTTGAAAAAGCGGGGGTCTAACAACCACACCCAATATTTCATTTGGCAATCTGAATATACAAACTCCAATACACTTTCAAAAGAATCAACTATACAGTTAGACTCAATCTATAAAAAGTATATCAAAGAGTTTTATATCTCTATCTCTTGATTCAATCTGTAATCAGCAAATAGGGATTTGCGAGCCCGATTGAATATAAGAGGATTAACTTGAACGGTAACAAAGACCAATGTTCAAGTGTCAATCAATTCACTCAACAACCCAAAGGCCGGATACAAGGACTGATTGATCTTAACGCACAACCTGTGATATTTCTATTATATAAATAAAATATAATGCGGAAAAGAAAAACAGACACCAGAATTTTGTTAACGAGGAAACCGCAAATGCACAAAAACCCCGGGACCTAGTCCAGAATAAACACACACTGACTATAAGTTGTTACACCAATTTCCTACTACCTATTCGGATTAGATGTAATACCTTCTTCAGCACTTGTAGAACTCCTAGCAGAATACCGATTCTCTTTAGGAACTCTTCACACAAATCTTCTAGCAGAACCCGAGGTTCTCTTTAGAAGATACCACAACACGATTGATACGATTCGATATTTTGTTTGCACAAAACACCGGTTGGATTTCCCTTTAGATGTGAATCAAGGTTTTGGAAATCTTGTGTTTGTTTTGGTAAAAACAATTACTAGGTAAAAGTAATATCAAAAACAAACTTGTAGATTAGGGATTATTTTACTCAAGAAGAGAAACCTAATAACTCTACAACAAGAACAACTAGAATAAATCTAGAGATATCTTGTCTAAAACTTCTCAAGGATTTTTACGAGATGCCTCAATATAAGTTTTTCTTTCTAGTCTCCGATTTCGACTAACAAGTGTTGGTATACGATCGGAAACTAAAATCTATCAAAACCTAGGGTTTATAATCAACAACTCTTGAATGATTTTATATCAGAAGAGAAAACCTTAGAATGGACAAGAGGTGAAAACCTATATTACAAGTTGTATGATAAATCACGAAGATTAAATCCAACTTAGCTTTGTGATCCCTCATACAAATACTTTTATCTCACTCTTGTTCACGAAGAACAGAAGACATGGAAAGCAACATGCAGTGCTTACGCCAATTTTCCAAAGGGATGAAAAATGTGTAAACTCACGAACTCCTTATTTATAATGAACAATATCTTGGAAGCTAAGCAAAGTTATTTTCCTTTTTCAAGACTCTCCTAAATAAGGGAGTCTTTCCTAAGTTACAACTCTTTCCAAAATAATTAAATAAATAATTAATTTAGCAAATTGTATTTTTGTGAATAAATCACAAATTAAATTAGGAAAGAATCACAAACACTTGAATATGTCAATCCAAAATGTTTGGACCAATAGTCATCTTGCCTAGATAAGGAAACATCACCAATTTGACCAAAAATGCCTTTTAGTCACGTAATTGGGCCCAAGTCTGTGAACGGTTGCAAACAGCCCATGGATTGTTTCCTACTAACGAACTGTAACGATCACAGCAACACTTATAATTGTTACTTTAATAAATCACTCATAACTTCATCGTTATAACTCGGAATTGAGTGATTCTTGGCTCGTTGGATTCATAAGCTCATTCACTATAACATGAGATTCTTTATAGGGATAAAGGTTATTGTCTCAAAGGTCATGAATCAAATAACCTCAAGTATATGTACATAAATTTACATTTACCGTCATTGGAATTGTTCCATAGAGTGAGCATTTATCTTGATAGATTAGAAAGGTAGAATTGAACAAGAATCCAAATGAAATCAATCACATACCTTTGTTGATGAAGTACTTGTTGATGTCTTCTTAAAGTCTTCATTCTTCAATCTTCATCCTTTAAGGATAGCTTCGATTTAACTTCTTAGACCTAATCTAGTCCGAAACTATATTTAGTATGCTAAATCAAGAATGTATTTTGGCAACTAAAATTGACAACTAACTTGACATACCAACGCTAGTGGGTTCAACCGAGCAGTGCTCTAACAATCTCCCCCTTTGTCAATTTTAGTGACAAAACCATTTTACATATGGCTTGTACTTGTTAAAAGTAAAAACGACAAGCTTGATCTCCTTGGTTCTTCAACTCTTCATGTGTTCATCCTGTACTTGTTGAAGATCCGTCATAGTATTATTACACAACATCAAAGTTTCATTGTATCACAACTTTGACAATAATACTACGGTGATTTATATCACTCCCCCTTAGTCGATACTCCATCTCACATGGAAACCACTCCCCCTTACACAATGATCTGAAAACCATATGTATATGTGATGTGATTTTATATAGTGGTAAGTAGAGTTGTCGTTCACTCAGACTTGTTGAAATTGTTTTTAGGATTAATAAAGGAAAACACTAAAAATATACAAATTATGTCACAAGATGAAGAGACACTGAGACGCGGGATTTCACTACTTTTCATATTGTTGTGGTTCAGTCATTAACTCTAGATAATATAGCTCAAACAAAAGAAGTTGTGACTCTAGTTCTTTGCCAAAAATAGATTTCGTAAAATATTATTTGTAAGTTATAAGCATGACGCATCTAAAGTAATTAAAACTAAGCATGCGTCATCTAACAAAATAACAAGTAATTAATAGAAATCATAAAACAGTTAAATCTATGCAAAAAGTCAATAAAAGAATTAATTCATTTACCACAATCATGAAAAGTTGCTTCCTCCGTTGTCCCAGTGATGGGGTTTAGCTTCTCATGGTGAAAACACTCTCAAAAGATTTTTTATTACTCAAAAAGTGCTTACAATGGTGAAAATGGAGAAAATAATCAAAGCAGCTAGTTTGCAACGCTTTATGAGCGTTACAGACTTGCTGTACAGAACGGGCGTTGCGAACTGAAGATATACGTTACTGATGGACTGTTACAGACTTGAAATATACGACCCTAGAAAATGACTGTCCTTAACAACTAATGTTTTTCATGTTCATATTCTCTGCAGCAGCAGAAACTCCTCTCTGCAACTCGTGATTTGATCACTCTGTTGCTCTCTGTTCTAACCCCTAACTCTCCATCCCCCTCTCTGATACACCAACACCCTTTACATAGGTAACATCCCCAAGAAATCTCGTTCAATTACTCCCAATATTCTTCCATTACTCGGCAGTAAAGAACATATCCTCGGGAATATTTTCTTCCCTTTCTAGTCTTCTGACGTTGTCATCCAGTGACTAAATGCTTCAAACATGCTGCCAACACATGAAAGAATTAGGGGTGTCAACGGGTCCGGGTCCTCCCGGGTATCACTAGACCCGGACCCGGACCCTATTTATAATGGTCGGGTCTGGTTCCTAAACTTGTGGACCCAGAACCGGACCCGTTTAAATACTCGGGTACCCGTCGGTTCCGGGTACCCATTGAATCTTAATAAAACTATTTAAAAAACCTCAAAAACTTAATATAATTCTCTTTTTGGCTTGGATTTAAGTAATTTTTATAAAAATTTATTATTATTTCTTATTAATGTACTAAATAAAGGTTAAATGTAAGAGAAAAAATTTAAATGAGTAAAATATCAAAGCTAAAACTAGCAAAAATACTTGTAATTTTGCTAAAAACATGAATAAAAGAAGGAATAAACGGGTACCCGATACCCGCGGGTACCCAACGGGTATTAACTGTTTGGACCCGTTTAAATTCGGGTCCAATCGGGTAATTACCCGCCGAGTCCTAAGTAGCTAATGGGTCCAACTTTAGGACCCGGAACCGGACCCAAATATACCGGGTCCGGTTCCGGGTAATGGGTACCCATTGACAACCCTAGAAAGAATGAGTCAACACGCTGAAAACACTCGCAAACTCTCCAACACATCCCAACAGAATCCCGAGTATCATTCAACCTCTGTTTCACTTCAATCCCACGTTGCAGCCATATTGCTTCGAATTTGATGGACTTACCACTCCTGTTTAGATGAAACAGGCCCAACACAACAGATTTTATCGATTGAATCTCTCTAAATAACTTCCAAATCCAAAAAAACCTTCTCGGGTTTTCCAATAAAAATAGCACTTCCCTGATTTCTTCCAACGAACGCTCCATCCAATTTTAACTCAAAGCATTGATCATACCATGCATGTTAAGCTTAAACAGGCCTTCCAATGAAATTTCAGCCATTGAGTCTCCTTAGAACAAGCCCAAATGACGAACCCTAATTCTGTTCTTCCCTTTCCAAAAATTCCCGCCAACATAAATAATAATTCAAACGGAGAAGATGGGTGCTCAAGATGAATTTGGGCTGTACATAGCCGTGGGTGCCCCTTAGCCAATTCTGGGGTCTGTATAACAAATGTCCTCCAAGGGTGCCCCGAGCAACTTTTCGAGCCGAATTTTCCAAAAATGTTTATTTCCCCAAAATACCTACAAACACATAAAACACCATAATAAGTACGAAATCGAGTACCAACAGTACAGAAAATTGAGGACAACTTAGACACAAAAATGCGTCTATCAATATGTAGTAGAACTACACATTAATTCTCCCCCTTTTTGTCAATAAAATTGGCAAAGGTACAAGAACGGGATCCTAATGAAATTTCCGAGAAGAGACGTTTCATAGACTAAAAGAAAAAAAAATACATACCAACTTAATTTAAATGCAATCATGAAGCCGAAGCTAAATGCATTCATCAAGGAGTTTTAAGATGCAAGATAACCCCTATAAAATTCCACATCCGCACATCCCGCAAGATATTACCATTAAGCACAAGTTCAGAAGAACTCTCCCCCATTAGATGTTATTCCCGAAAGAACAACAAGAGTGACCTTACTCCAGAGATAAGGATTTATATATTGGATTTTAGAGAACCCACAAGGAGATGCGAACTAAGAACCAATCATTGAAAGTCTCTCATGAGATCAAGTTACTGAACAATAGAACTATCTCATGGTAATAATACACAATATGTAATCATGAAGATCAAATATTGTGATCATCTTTTCTAAGATACAAACTTGTATGAACAAGAAATGATATACTTAGAAGGAAGAATAATCTTTTCCATAAGGATTTACACCAAGAATGGTTACCATAAGAGTATGAAAAGGGATTCTTTGACATTAAAAACCAACATCCATGGCTTTGATGATTGCTTCTAACCTGTTATATTTAAGAATTTCAATCACAAATAAAGTTAGGTAATTAAGACTCATACATGTGGTATCTTACCATATTCATCTTAACCATAACTAGTTCAAGTGTCTCAAATGAACTACTTAGAGAGTTGTTCAATTGCTATGAGATCTTATGTAACTACACAAGACACAATTGAAACAAAGATGATTCGATTCACAAGAATCGGCTCATGAACTTTATAGCCACTGTTTGCATACTGCATTCCTTAGTAATTTAAATTTCATGTTCAGAGCACATCTTTAGATCATAACCCACTCAAGTTCGCAAACAGGTTCGCGGACTTAAGGCAACCGACAAAGTTTCCAAACTCAGCAGAAAATCTCAGCAAAGAGACTTCCGCCAGTTCGCGGACTGAGTTCGCGGACTTGTACTTACACGAACGAATTTGGAATCCCAATAGAAATTCTCGGTACAAGAATTTCCGTCAGTTCGTGGACCGAGTTCACAAACTGAGTTCGCGGACTTGGCAAAGCCAATTCCTCCGGTTTCTCTCAATCAATAAAGTTCGCAAACTTCGGATTAAGGAATAGGACTTATGCACATATGTGTTACCACACAATACTTATATCCATCATTGGTTATATTGACCTAAACTATCATTCTAACAATTGAAACATTCTTAGAGGACGTTATATAGTTATTACACTATTTCTCATCAAAGCGATTTTCAAAGTGATTGAAACATTATGACTTTCGTCACTAGGTAAAGATAAACTTGATTGAAGCGAAAGCTTACCAACACATGTTTCGAGGAATATATAAGCGAATTAAACTCAGCTCGAAACAATAAATTGTTTCACATATTCAGAAATTTCCCAACTTAATATGTGCGCCTCAATTCTTTTGCAATCCTCACCGCATTTATTAGGGCTTCTTGGCGAGGATGCACTCTCAACACAATCAGGTTGTGTTGAGGTGAGCAAAATCTTGCTCACTACAGGTATTTGAAACAAAATCATGCATGGACTCTAGGAATTTAAAAACTTCCTTGAAACTTTCAATAAATGTTCCATACCTTTTTAAGATGTTATCCCTTGTCAAACTCTTGTCTGGGAGATCTTTCTTAATAGTACTCGTTGCTTTATTAGTCTTCTTTGGTACCCATTTCTGAGCAGCTTTTGGAGCAACGTATTTCTTTTTCTCCCTAATATAATTGTGAAACTTCTTTGGGGGAATATTGAAAGAACTGATATTATGAGACTCAGTTTTTCTCCAGTTTGGAACATCAGATCTTGTCATCCTAACAGAATCATATCTGGTTTTATCTCGTTTAAAAAATCTCCAATTCCTTTGCAAGTGACCTGGTTTTCTACAATAAAAATAATGTTTAGTATAATGGAAAAAGTTATGTTTAGTATTACCTGAATGTGTATGTGCTTTCTTTGGAGCTTGGCATGATTTCTTCTTTTCGCCATCCGTAGTTGGTAGAGATACTTTAATTTTGTCAACCGTGGAAGGTTTTGGTTGAGAAGAATATTTAGCTTTGACAAATTTTACCTCTTT
This sequence comes from Papaver somniferum, assembly GCF_003573695.1. Lineage (NCBI taxonomy): Eukaryota > Viridiplantae > Streptophyta > Magnoliopsida > Ranunculales > Papaveraceae > Papaver > Papaver somniferum. The sequence goes on along the minus strand of NC_039358.1, from coordinate 147,807,798 downwards.
GCAAATATTAGGAGCGTCTATTCCTTCATAGCCCAATCCTCGTGGATCACGATGAATTCTACATGCTCCCAATATCGAGGTTAATTTATCTGAGCTGCTATTTCTAGACAAACTCTCTTTTAAGCTCAAGTTTTCTTCTTCCAAACTTTTGACCTTCTCAAGCGCAATAACTAGATCATTCTTGGATGATTCACATTGAACTTTGAAATCTTCTCGTTCCGAATCAAATAACAAGTTCATCTCAATGTTTTCCAAGTTATCTATCTTTGCTTGAAGAGTAATTTCCCGATCTCGACCTTCGGAAATTTCTTCTTTAAGCTTTCGTATTTCGTTGAGATAATCTCTTGCACCACTAGAATCAAGTTGGTCTTGCAAGTCTTTATTCCGACTACGAAGTCTGTCATATTTAACTTTCTCACTGAAAATGGTACTATCAGCTTCCGAAAGTTTTCGATGACATTCTTTAAGAAGATTATTAGCAACTGGATCAACATGGAACACTTCTTCGTCAGAATCAGAATCAGTACCGAAAGAATTTTTCCAGAAACTAATGCAACCTCGCCTATGAGCTCTTGAGTATTATAATATTCAGGTCGATCATCAAGAGTAGGCAAATCTGCTGCATATGCCGATTGTCTACGGCTCCAGCTAGGACATACTGAAGACACGTGCACGAAACCACGACAGTTATAGCATTGGACATCATCCTTAGGAGATGACACACTTTTAGAAAAACTCTTTTTCCCGTCTCTCAAGAATTTTCTAAATTGTCGTGGAGTAACATCCTTAGTATATGGCGAACCAGATTTATCCTTAGAGGATTCAGAATTGTTTGCATCTTTAAGAGAAATCACCTCTTTTCTTGCGTGTTCATTATCAAAGATCTTTAGCTTTCCAGCAAGAGTATTTCTGGAGAGTGTCGAAAGATCGTTTCCTTCTTCAATGGAATTTCTTAGACTCGTATCTTGATGGTAGAGACCTGAGAATTTTGCACAATATCTTTCTCCGGAATAGTTCTTCCTAACGCAAATGAGGAGTTAACTATTTGAGAAAGTCTTTGGTTAAACTCATCAAAGGTTTCATCATCAGACATGCGAAGGTTTTCCCAGTCAGAAGCTAGATTTTGAAGCCTTGCTTCTTTCTCTGCGGCATTCCCTTCGAATATGGTTTCTAAGATATCCCAAGCATCTTTAGACTTATTGCACGTAGTCACGTGGTGCTGAAGATCCGGGGTAATGGTATGTATGATGGCATTCAAACCATCGGAATTTTGCTTTGCAGCAAGTATCTCGGCAGGACTGTATTCACCAATGTTCTTGGGAACGTTTACATCTCCAACTTCCACAACGGGAGCATCATAGCCATTAACTATATATACCCATGTTTGAAAAGCACGTGCTTGAAGAAAAGCTCGCATAACAATTTTTCACCATAGGTAGTTTGTGCCATCGAAGTCTGGTGGTACGTTTATAGAAATAACACCTCTGTCCATAGAATCAGATTGCTACAAACACAGACTTATGAGGTCTCAGCGTGTTTGCCTGCTCTGATACCAATTGAAAAAGCGGGGGTCTAACAACCACACCCAATATTTCATTTGGCAATCTGAATAGACAAACTCCAATACACTTTCAAGAGAATCAACTGGACAGTTAGACTCAATCTATAAAAAGGATAACAAAGAGTTTTATATCTCTATCTCTTGTTTCAATCTGCAATCAGAAAATAGGGATTTGCGAGACCGATTGAATATAAGAGGATTAACTTGAACGGTACCAAAGAACAATGTTCAAGTGTTAATCAATTCACTCAACAACCCAAAGGCCGGATACAAGGACTGATTGATCTTAACGCACAACCTGTGATATTTCTATTATATAAATAAAATATAATGCAGAAAAGAAATAACACAGACACCAGAATTTTGTTAACGAGGAAACCGCAAATGCTGAAAAACCCCGGGACCTAGTCCAGAATAAACACACACTAATTATAAGTTGTTACACCAATTTCCTACTACCTATTCGGACTAGATGTAATACCTTCTTCAGCACTTGTAGAACTCCTAGCAGAATACCGATTCTCTTTAGGAACTCTTCACATAAATCTTCTAGCAGAACCCGAGGTTCTCTGTAGATGATACCACAACACGATTGATACGATTCGATATTTTGTTTGCACAAAACCCCGGTTTGATTTCCCTTTAGATGTGAATCAAGGTTTTAGAAATATTGTGTTTGTTTTGATAAAAATAATTACTAGGTAAAAGTAATATCAAAAACAAACTTGTAGATTAGGGATTATTACACTCTTCAATAAAGGAAGAGAAACCTAATAACTCTACAACAAGAACAACTAGAATAAATCTAGAGATATCTTGTCTAAAACTTCTCAAGGATTTTTACGAGATGCCTCAATAGAAGTTTTTCTTTCTAGTCTCCGATTTCGACTAACAAGTGTTGGTATACGATCGGAAACTGAAATCTATCAAAACTTAGGGTTTATGATCAACAACTCTTGAATGGTTTTATATCAGAAGAGAAAACTTTAGAATATACAAGAGGTGAAAAACCTAGATTACAAGTTGTATGATCAATCACGAAGATTAAATCCAACTTGGCTTTGTGATCCCCAATACAAAGACTTTTATCTCACTCTTGTTCACGAAGAACATAATACATGGAAAACAACCTGCAGAGCTTACGCCAATTTTCCAAAGGGATGAAAAACGTGTAAATCACGAACTCCTTATTTATAATGAACAATAGCTTGGAAGCTAAGAAAAGCTATTTTCCTTTTTCAAGACTCTCCTAAATAAAGGAGTCTTTCCTAAGTTACAACTCTTGCCAAAATAATTAAATAAATTATTAATTTAGCAAATTGTATTTTTGTGAATAAATCGCAAATTAAATTAGGGAAGAATCACAAACACTTTAATATGGCAATCAAAAATGTTTTGACCAATAGCCATCTTGCATATATAAGGAAACATCACCAATTTGACCAAAAATGCCTTTTAGTCACGTAATTGGGCCCAAGTCCGTGAATTGTTGCAAACAGCCCATGGATTGTTTCCTACTAACGAACTGTAACAATCACAACAACACTTATAATTGTTACTTTAATAAATCATTCATAACTTCATCGTTATAACTCGGAATTGAGTGATTCTTGGCTCATTGGATTCATAAGCTCATTCACTATAACATGATATTCTTTATAGGGATAAAGGTTATTGTCTCCAAGGTCATGAATCAAATAACCTCAAGTATATATACATAAATGTACATTTACCGTCATTGAAATTGTTCCATAGAGTGAGAATTTATTTTGATAGATTAGAAAGGTAGAATTGAACAAGAATCCAAATGAAATACCTTTGTTATGAAGTACTTGTTGATGTTTTCTTGTAGTCTTCAATCTTCAATCTTCATACTTTAAGGATAGCTTCGATTTAACTTCTTAGACCTAATCTAGTCCGAAACTATCATTAGTATGCTAAATCAAGAATGAATTTTGGTAACTAAAATTGACAACTAACTTGACATACCAACGCTAGTGGGTTCAACCGAGCAGTGCTCTAACAGTTGTTCATAAGATATGCAATGAATAACAAAACCAATAACACGTGGCAATTTCCTTTTCGGTTTACAAACAAGTTTATGAACTTACTTCCTTAGAACACATGTAAACATTGTTCCCTAGGATGAAATCATCACCTCATACCCATACATAATCACAATAGCATTCAAATGATTATGGTGATGTCTTATCTACAAATTTTAATGGTTAAGTAATAAACCTCGTATTGTATTCCTTAATACTATGTCTATCTAGAGTTCAAATATTCTTCACAGTTATGTTTTCAATATGCACGACTTGAAAGATACATTAGGGAATGAAACAGTTCAAGTCAAATATCACTAACCTCAAGTGGAAGGATGATTTTTGTCGTTGTAGCTCCTTGCTTCTTCACATCTTCAAGACTTCGCATGTAGTTGCAGGAAATCCTACACTACACCCCTCATATGATTTCATTGTTGATCAGCTCATTTTTAGGTTTACACTCTTAATTTTATTGATCAATTTTTGAATGTTCTTACAAGAAAGATAAAGAAGTCAAGAATGATCTCTGCTCTGAACTTTCTCTCTCCTATTTACTTGTTTCTTACTCAAAAAATAGATCTCCCCCTCTTTACAACTCGAATGACTATTTATAAGGAAATACATAATGGATGACAACTAATTTGTCCTTTATTTTCGGATATCCTTTATTTTCGGATATGGTTTGCGACATTCTCGCAACCTTACAAATGTTAACTTCGCAAGCTCTCTAATTTTCGCAAGACTATCACATCTTTCTCATGTTCCTTGCTGACGTTATTTCTGAAATTATTCTGCGACGCTATTGTGTTGTACCATTGATAATTTCGCTGAGACATAATTGTTGCGAGATTCTGATCCTACATCTTTCCTCTTATCATATCTTCTCTACAAAGTAGAGAATGATGTGAGAAATGCCGCAACTGCTTATCTTCTCATATTCTGTATTTATCACACGTATTCTTTCTTCCATTTATTTCTCGACACGTCTTTTGTAACCGTTACTTTTTAACCGCTTAAATCTTTCCGTATTAACCGTGTTTATTTTCTCGAGGAAAAATTCCCTCTATATATATTTCTTTTCACTCTCTTCTTCTTTCCTTTTATTCTCTCTGCAACTTTATCGTTCTTCTGCAAATTCCATTATTGCAACTTTTCTTCTTTCCTCTTCAATCTTTTTAAGTTCTTCTTCATCTTCAAACTAGATCTTCATAGTTCGTGATCTTCTTCGAGACAATCTCCCTGCTATCATTTTTCATGGATTCATCAAGGTTAGTCTTCTCTTTTCTTCCTTATGAGTTTTGCTGAAATTGATATATTTGAAATTAATCTTGTTTATTGCCTTATGTGATGTTGTTTATGTGATTCCCATACTCTTGTTATTTCAGCAAAAGCGGCTCCAACACTAAATTTACAGTTCAGAACCCTAACAATCCCAAATCACAGCATAAAGTTGTCGCACAAAAAGAAAGTCTGCGAATGAAGGTAGTAAGAAACACTATTATTGCCTCTGTTTCTTATCTAGATTGTAATTCACAGGGTGATAAAGATCTTCATAAACCTCATAAGAAATCTCGCCACCTCAAGACTGTTCCAACTTCTGTTCCCTTCCACCTACTCATTTCTTCCAAATCTCCTGCGACATCTTCGCAAGATAAACCTTTATCTCCAATTCGTGAAGATGCTACCTCTGATTTCATTTCTTCCAAATCTCTTGCGACATCTTCGCAAGATAAACCTTTATCTCCAACTCGCGAAAATGCTGCCTATGATTTCATTTCTCCAGTTGATCTTTCTATGATTGAAATTCCCCTTGTGGAAACCTCTTCTCTTCCCATGGAGAACGTTTCTCAACCTTCTATCTCTACTAGTTCTCTACCCAAGTCTCTTCCTCTGTCGAAAGAAACCGTGGAAGGGATAGATATTTCTTTCAAGGTTTTATCTGAGATTATGGATGATGGCAAGAAGTCTTCTACTGATCCCATCAAGTCTAATGTTTGCGAAATTCTGAGCAAGCATTTGGGTTCTGACAAAGCTGCTTCGCAGACAGCTTTAGAAAAAGAATGTAATGCTCTTCGTCTTGAAAATCAGAAACTTCAGAATGTTTTGCTGGATCGTGACAATCTTCGCAAGAAGAATGATGAATTAAGAGGTATGATTTCCTCATCTATGTCTTTAATTTGCCTTTTCGATGGTTTTATCCTTCCCATGTTTAATTATCCTTTAAATCCCTCTTTCGCATGTTAAGCATTAAATCAGAAACGAGTAATGGAGAGATATCAATTTGAATCTGCTGTTGAAGAAGCCCGTGTTGATAAAGAAGTCTTAATGGATCAATATAACCAATTAGATAACCTCTATTCATATTCTCTTGATCAAATAAATAATCTTACCAATGAAAATACCCAATTAGTTCAAAGACAAGATCTATTAAGTAATGAAGTATCTCGTCTTTCTTATTCTTTAACCAAAGCTAATTTAGGGATGGAAACTTTATCAGATGAGAATAAAACCTTATCTCAAGAGAAGCGAGTTTATTTAAACAAGATGGCGATATCTTCGCAACAACTTAATATTCTCCAAAAAGTATGTGCTGACCAAGAGAAATCTCTTCGCTCTTTAAGAAATGAACTTAAAGAAGTAACAAATCATCTATCGCTGAAAGAGATACACTCATTCAAGGTAGAATAGCTTTAAGTGTGAAGGCAAATCAGCTTAAAGAACAATATTCCAAATTAGAAGAATCTTATTCTTCTCTTGCGAAGAAAAATGCCTTCCTTGTTTCTAAAGAGAAAAATCTTCAGTCTCGACTTAAAGGTTTAGTTGGAGATAAATTTGATGACGCAATGGACCATTGGGAGAATAGTTGTCTATCCTTGATTCAACACCTTATTTCGCAAAAGGAAGGTAGTCATAATAGTTTGACTGCCTTAATTATCTTTTCTTTGTCATATCTCTCTGAATTCCTTATTTTAACAAATTTTGTATTCTATTTTTCGCAGAGTCTGAGAAGAATCTTCATTCCTCTATTTCTGACTTGGAGGCTAAATATGCTAAAATTCGCAAAGAGAATGCCTTGCTCGTCTCTACCCTTACTGGTTCTCGCGATCGAGCAGAAAGAAGACTTGATTATCTTGCTTATTTTAAAGATATTCAAGATAGGAATCATCAAAGAGCACTTCTTCGCCAAGTTCATCTCCGGGCTGAAGTCCTTGTAAATGACATCTTACTGTCCAACTCTCTTCCTCCTACATCAATTGATCCTCTATAGTAGATGATGATGAAGTTCCTCGTCCTGCTGATAGTGATTATGATTACGAAAGCGGTGCGGAGGATAATTTCCTGGAAGATGAAGAAGAGGTTCCTTCTAAAGAAGTATCTGCTGGTGTTAATCAGAATGAGAAAGAAATTTCTCCTGAAGAAGTAATTGCTGGCGATAATCAAAATGCTAGTCATGGCGAAGATCAAAGCCGAAATGAAGGAGAAGCTTGCGAGAATGTGGCGAAGAATTTTGTCATCTCCTGCTACTGATATTAATATTGAAGCTTGAGCTTCTTTTCTAGCTTTGTTTTCTTGAACTGTCTTATTTTTATCACTTTTGAGAGCTACATTTTTCAATAACTTTGAAGTCAACTTTTCCTTTTAATATTTTGTTGATAAGAAAGATAATGCTTCTTGTATATCGATTCCCATACTTGCCTCTCATTATCTTTCTTGCAAAATAATCTGTTGTGAATGCTTATCATTAATTTGTTTTATCATATGGTCTTATTTTGCCTTCCTAATTAAAGGTCTTATTATGCCATCTCTTGTCATTGCGACAAAATCGCAGGACGTCCTTGCATTTTCATACAAAAACCCATTGATCTTGTCTTAACCTTTTCTTTTGTATTATGGCCTCTTCAGGAATGTTGCGACAATATGACAGGCCTAAATATTCTTGCGAAAATAAATCCCCATGACATTGCCGTCTTGCGACGAAATCGCAGGACGTCTTCGCACTTTCATGCGAAAACCCATTGATCTCGTCTTATTTTTTTTTGTATTATTGCCTCTTCAGGATTGTTGCACAAATATGACAAGCCTTAATATCCTTGCGAATAAAAAGCCTCATGACATTTGCGTTAAGACACTTATCAGCTCCCTAATGGAGGGTGCCGCCCTTATCTCCCCCTGGTTGCCCCTTCAAGGAGGCGTACTTCTACCATACAAGGTTAGCTCCTCCCATCCAGTCTTAACAACAACCAGTTTTTTCGCAGCCTCTTATCCCTTTTCCTATAGGGCTTATGGTTACGAGACTGCACCCTAAGTGGGGTTTTCTTCAGGCCGAGTGCAGTATAAGCCAAGACTTGTCAAGAATGGCAAGGACGCTTCAAACGCCCCCGCCCCTTGACTCAACCGTGTACCTCGGCGCCTTGATCAGATTCTGCACTCCTTGAGAGAGTCCTTATTACCTTAGTCGCCCAACCTAAGTCATATGCTTAAGTTGAGAATCCAAGGTGCCTCTCCCGGATGGGCTTTATTGACCCCAAATCTCCATGACTCAGGTTCCGGTGGCGGTGTAGCCTTTCCCTGAGCCATGTAACAGGTACCCCCTAATATGACGTACTTTAGGTCTTACATTTGCCTCTTGCGAAATTTTATTCGCGAACTAGGGTGTACGCCATAAAGGTTCGCCCCTTTCTTTTATGTCATTGTTCTGTGGTTATCTCTGCGACAATTTCGCACATCATGATCTTCTTTTGATATGAGTAATTCTGCAATTATTTTTCAGAATTCATAACTTCTCAAAGCTTCTTACTGATAATATCTTTTCAAATACAACCTGTTCCATGGTCTGTCTAATCTATGACCAACATCTTCCTTCTGGATCCATTAATCTATAAGCTCCTGTTCCAACTATCTCCTTAATGATGTAAGGTCCATCCCATTTTTTCGCTAATTTTCCACCATTTTCTCGCTGATATATTGGTGTTTCTCGCAGAACTAAATCTCCTGGTTGAAATTCACGTATTTTGACACGTTTATTATATTCTCGAGCTAATCTTCGCTGATAATTCTCCATATGTTGTAAAGCTTTTTCTCTTTTTTCTTCTAATTCATCAAGTTTGTTTAAAATTAAACCCGCACTAAGATTTTTCTCCCAAGCTTTCTTTTTGTTGTCGGAATAACAACTTCTGTTGGTAACACCGCTTCAACTCCGTATGTTAAACAAAAAGGTGACATTCCAGTAGCTTCTCTTCTAGTTGTATTATAAGCCCATACTGCATTATGTACTTGTTCGCACCATGATCTGTGATGTCCTTCCAATTTCTTCTTTAATATATCTGCAATTGTTTTATTTGTTGCTTCTACTTGCCCATTAGCTTGTGGATACAAAGGAGTGGACTTTCCACATTTTATCTTGAATGCATTAAGTAACATTTCTATATTCTGCCCCTCAAACTGTTTCCCATTATCAGATACCAACTGTGCAGGAATTCCAAATCTGCAAATGATATTTTCGAATATGAATGTAAAGATATCTTTGTCGCGAATATGTTGTACTGCCTTCACTTCTGTCCATTTTGTGAAATAATCTGTTGCGACTATTAAGTATCTTCTTTGTCCAGTTCCTGGTAAAAATGGCCCCACAATGTCTATACCCCATTTTCCAAAGGGCCATACACTGGTTGAAGATGACAATGGTGCTCCTGGTGCATGTATTTTCTTTCCATGTCGCTGACAATCTTCGCAGCGTCTTGATATTTGTTTTGCATCTTCATGCATGTATGGCCAATAATAACCTTGCATTTTTGCTCTATGTGCCAAAGATCTTCCTCCACTATGATTGCCAGCATCTCCACTATGTAACATTTTCAGCACCTTTTCTCCTTCCTCTCGTGTCAAACATCTGAGTGATGGTCCACTAAAGGATTTTCGGTATAGCAACCCATCTCTTAATTCATAATTCGTTGCTCGGCTTTTTAACTTGTGTGTTTCCAATCTATTTCTTGGTGTTTCTCCTTTCGCCAAATATGCGTGAAGTTCCATTCTCCAGTCTGCGACATTGTTCATTTGTTCTTTTTCATTATCTATCATCATCACATCCACATCTTCCTCTTCTTTATTTATTGATGGTGACAGAAGTGTTTGTATTTTTATGCATCTCGCAGTTGGATCTGTCATCATGCTTGAGATGAAAGCAAAAGCGTCTGCGAGTCTATTATCCTTTCTTGAAATGTGCCTCCATTTTATCTTTGGGATTTTCGCTGATAATTCTTCAACCAGCTTCTTGTATTTCTTCAAGGATGGTTCATTTGTAGTATACTCTCCTTTTATTTGGCGAATAACTAGCTGCGAATCACTAGTGATCCTGGCATTTTCTAGTTTCATTTCTATTGCGAATTTTAAAGCATGTATCACAGCTTCATATTCTGTTTCATTATTAGTGGATGCAAATTCCAATCTGAATGAAAAAGCCATCTTTATTCCTTCTGGCGAAATTAAAACAATTCCAACTCCATTTCCTTCTCCATTTGATGATCCATCTACCAATATTTCCCATCTATTTGGTTCTGTTAATAAATCTTTTGGATCTCCATGTTCTTCTTCTACATCCATCATTTCTTCTACTGCTTCATCTTCTTCTAAAGGAAATTCTGCCAAGAAATCCGCAACAACTTGTGATTTTGGTGAAGACAAAATTTCATATTTAATATCAAAGTGGCCTACTTGTGCATTCCATCTCTCTACCCTTCCTGATCTTTTAGAATTCTTCATCACTGATTCAATTGGTACTTTTGTTAATACCTTTATCTTGTGTGCTTGAAAGTATATGCGGAGCTTAAATGATGCATAAACCAATGCTAAGATTAATTTTTCAATCTTTGAGTAATTCTTCTCAGCAGTATTAAAAGTTTTGCTAATGTAATAAATGGGTTTCTCCACTCCTGCGTCTACTCGCAATAACACAACACTTAATGCATGCGACGTTGTCGCAAGGTAAATCAATAATTCTTCTCCTGGTTCTGCCTTTTGTAAAATAGTTGTATTCATAAGATGTTCTTTGATTCCTTGAAAAGCCTTTTCACATTCATCACTCCATTTAAATTTTGCACCCTTCTTGAGTATATCGAAAAAATATTTGCATTTGTCTGATGATCGCGAAATGAATCTCCCCAGCGAAGCTAGAAGCCCATTCAACTTCTGTACATCTTTTATTGTTGCTGGTGTTGGCATGTCACGAACTGCTTGCACTTTTTCTGGATCAACCTGTATTCCTTCCTTTGATACAATGTAGCCTAAAAATTTTCCCGATGCAACTCCAATAGTACACTTCTCAGGATTCAATTTAATGTTATACTGCCGCATTTGTTCAAAAATCTCCCTCAAGTCTTGTACATGGTCTTTAGCTTCTTTACTCTTTACTAACAGTCCACGTATACTTCTAATGTTTTATGTATCCATTTTGCGAACACCTTCTCTACCATTCTTTGATATGTCGCTCCCGCATTTCGCAAACCAAATGGCATTTTCGTGTAACAATATAAACCTCTAGGGGCAAAGAAAGCAGTATGTTCTTGATCTTCTTCAGCGAGAGGAATTTGGTTATACCCTTTGTACCCATCTAAAGATGATACCCTATCATTTCCCGCTGCAGATTCCACCATTTGAGGAATAGGGTAACGGAAAACTATCTTTGGGGCAAGCTTTGTTCAAATCAGTGAAATCTATGCAAATCCTGATTCCCTTGTTTTTCTTTGGGACAATGACCATATTCGCTATCCATTCTGGGTATTTAGCTTCTCTTATAATTCCTGCCTCAAGCATTTTCTGTAATTCTTCTTCTATTTGGGAATGGTAAGTTGTTGCAATTTTTCTTATTCTCTGTTTAAATGGTCTCACATTTTTGTTAATCTCCAATTTGTGGCAAGCAATTGATGGATCTATTCCTGGTATCTCATCCATGTTTCCTGCGAAAATATTTATATTCTCGCAACAAGTTGACAGTTCTTTCTTCTTCTTCTATATCCATTTTGGTTCCAATTCTCAACATTAGAGGCTCCTCTACAGTCCCAACATTTATTTCTTTTGTTGGTTCTGCGGCAGTGTAACTGGGTTTAGGTTCTCCCATTGGTGTTGGTTTTATTGCTTTTATGGGTTCTTCCCCTTCTTCCGAAATTTCGCTGGGTATTCCTTTTCCTTCTTTTGCCCTTATCATATAACTCTAAATTCTTCTTCCTTCTTTGCTTCCTTTGCCAATTTTCTGCGAAATTGTTTCTTTTTGCTTGTTCTTCATAATGTTTTACTTCAATTTGATGACATAATTTCGCATTGTCAACATCTCCTCTAATTTCACCTATTCCATTTGGAGTGGGGAATTTAATACATTGATGCAACGTTGATACCACACTTTTATCGCATGTATCCATGATCTTCCTAATAACATATTATATGGCGATTCCATATCCACCACACACAATGTTACATATGTTTCGATTTCTCCAAGTGGAATTCGCACCACTATTTCTCCTTTAGGTTTTGTTGTGGATTTTCCAAAGCCGTGAACAAAATATGCTGAACTGGACATTTCTTCATCTTTAAATCCCATTCCCCGGAATGCATGATAAAATATTATATCAACTGAACTTCCTGTATCGATTAAAGTTCTGTTCAACATCCATTCTCCTGCGGATTTTATTGTTGTATCCTTCTCTTTTCGTGTAATAGGCACTGTGATGACCAACGGAGATGTATGGTTCAAATTTTCTTTTGGTATTTCTTCCGCCATGAATGCAATTTTTTGCTTTTCCCACTCTTTCAAGGGTGATATTTTTTCTACCGCTATAACTTTCTTTCCTTCAAAATTTCGTTTATGTATTCTTCCTTTGACGTTTTCATGAAATTCATTGATCAAGCTTTTTGTTATCATATTACACTCCAATCTTTTGCCATTTTCATTAATTATGCTCATCTTTCTTTTAACTGATTCACTGATTTATTTAATCACTTTCTTGATTTGAATATTCTCAATCAACAATCTTCAACTTTCGATCTTCAATTCCCTGTTTCTAGCGCCATTATGTAGTTGCAGGAAATCCTACACTACACCCCTCATATGATTTCATTTTGATCACTCATTTTAGGTTTACACTCTTAATTTTATTGATTAATTTTTGAATGTTCTTACAAGAAATATAAATAAGTCAAGAATGATCTCTGCTCTGAACTTTCTCTCTCCTATTTACTTGTTTCTTACTCAAAAAATAGATCCCCCCCTCTTTACAACTCGAATGACTATTTATAAGGAAATACATAATGGATGACAGCTAATCTGTCCTTTATTTTCGGATATGGTTTGCGACATTCTCACAACCTTACAAATGTTAACTTCGCAAGCTCTCTAATTTTCGCAAGACTATCACATCTTTCTCATGTTCCCTGCTGACGTCGTTTCTAAAATTATTCTGCGACGCTATTGTGTTGTACCATTGATAATTTCCCTGAGACATAATTGTTGTGAGATTCTGATCCTACATCGCAATACTTGTAATGTCTCATATCCTAATACTTTCAAGCTAACCTATACGAAGTTTACTCTAGTACATAATCAAGCGTCTCTTAACATGAGTTTTGATTTACTAAAATATGACAACCAAACTTGACATACCAACGCTTGGTGGGTTCAACCGAGCCATGATCTAACACTCGTCTTCTACATTGGCATCATCTTCATTTTCCACTTCAGCTTTCCTTTTATGTTTCATACTTGGTTGCTTTCCCTTACCCTTCTTGGATCAGATTGTACCTAAAATTTCTTATATTTGCAACCCTGATAGTGGCCATGGAGCTTTACCATTTTCTACCCCTCTATCAAAGTTTGTTCTATCATCTCTATACTTATGTTTTGTTAGCAGCCATCTTCGATGTCCCCTGTAACATATCTTCTTACTAAACGGCAGATAATCGGCAGTTGTTCCTTCTCCACATGTAGGACACGTGTAATACCCATGGGTAACACATCCAACTAGAGTCCCTAATGCCGAAAAGTCATGAATATCCCACAATAACCTTGATCTCATTAAGAATTCAGTTTTGGTGAATGAGTCAAATGTTATTACACCGTCTCATAACTCTTTCGGCTCATCTACCAGTATTTGTAAATATACATCAATATCTTTGCCAGGTGCTTTTGGGACTGATATCAACAACGTCAGAAATGAGAACTCCCACTTCATACACAACGAAAGAGAGAGGTTGTAAAGACAGATAATCATCGGCCAACAACTGTGAGCAGCACCGAAACATCCATTTGGGTTGAAACCATCAGTTGATATCCCAAGTGTCACATTCCTTGGTTCCTTGGTAAACTCCGGTGAGAAGCTATCCGCACAACGCCAAGCTGAAGAATCAACTGGATGACGCATGACGCTTATATCTGACTTTGCTCTGGAATGCCAAGTCATTTCCTCTGCGATCCACGGTTCGCTGTAAAACCTTTGCAGCTTTTTAATTAACGAAAAATGTCTAACTGTCTTTTGAGCAACTGAAGTAAGTTTCCTCTCATCATTAAAAACCTTCTTATACCTAGGTTCTTGACAAACATGGCACTTCACCATCGCTGCATGATCCTTCCGATATAAAATACAATCATTCACACATGCATCATAAGTTATGTAATCCATTCCTAGTTCTTGGGTCATCTTTTTCACCTCTGGGTAGAAGCAACTCCTTCATCAATTCTAAAAGTGCAGTGACTCCATTATCTGAAAACCCGTACTGGGTCTTTATGTTATTCAACATGATAGCAGCATACAATGTTGTCTTTCCTTTAGGATAAGAAGGGTACAACGGTTCTTTCGCTCGCTCATAAAAAGATTTTTTTTCCTTCTTTTGATGATTCCAGCATCATCATGAATCCTGATAGACACATTGTTGTGTCTAATTTGTCCTCAATGTCTGTATTTTTGGAACTCTATTTTTGTACTAATATTGTGTTTTTATGTTTGTTTAGGTGTTTTTGGAGAAAATACCCTTGTATGGAAAGAGTTGCTCAAAAAGTGATGATTTACACCCCAGGATAAAGTATTAAAGGCACCCCAGAAATGCACCGGAAACATCCCAGAAATATCCCGGAGGAACCCAGAAAAATTACTATTTCCACCCAAGAATTACTATTTCAGCCCAAATTGCTAAAGGGACACCCGTACAGGATTAGGGGGAGGTCATCTTCTTTATTTGAAAAATCAAAATTGGCGGGAAAAGCTTCCTTTCAACTGGCAGAATTTTCGATCCAATTTTGAAGGTGTTTTAGGGTGATTAAATGGCTGAAACTTGGTGAGATTGTTCCTAGGATATATATAAACCTATTGCAAGCGTTATGGTCGATCTAATTTTGCTAGAATCGGCTAAACAAGTCATCATCAGAGAACAGGGCAGTCACGGGTTTGAGAGGATTTTTGAGGGATTCGGACGTGTTATGATGATGCATGGAGGACTCTAGCACACTTTTGGACCGTTTAGAAGAAAATTAAGGTGATTTTTCAGCTGCAGACGCGTGATCAAACAAAACAGGGAAGAAAATATTTTTAGAATATTTTTCTTTAAACCGAATAATGAAGGATTATATGGAGTTATTGCGAGGGATTAAATGCTGCTGTTGGGTATAAATTAACTCCTTGGGTCGAGTAGAAGGGCGGTCGAGAGTTTGGGGTCGAGAGGAGAGCTCAGGAGGCGTGAATCAAGAGTTTTCAGAACTCTGTTGCTGTTGCTCCTGCTGCTCGTGAAGAACAGGGAAACGGCGACGGTTTATTCATCCGTCGTAACAGTTTCTTCAACTGGATTGCAACATTTATCTTCATTGTAACAGTTCCTTCATCCTCGTTTGCAACATTTATCTTTAGATTTGTAACGATTATCTTCAGCATAACAGTTGAGACTTGAAACAGTCGGTCTGTAACGCAAATGCGCCGTTGCATATTTCCTGTTTCATTGTTTTCTCTTCTTGTAAATACCAATTGAGCTTAATAAAATATTTTGAGAGGTATTTCACCATGATGAGCTAAACCCCAACACTGGGGCGATGGAGGAAGCCTTAATTCATCTATGTGGTAATTTTATTTAATTCTATATTTACTTTTTGCACTAATTTTAATTGAATTAAGATTTTAATTAATTATTTGTGATTTCATTTGATGGTTTATGCTTAGTCCTAGGGATTTTTGATATGACATGCTTAAGAAATACAAGTAATATTTTATAAAATCTACTTTGGCAAAGAATAGAGTTAATATTCATTTTGTTTTGAATTATAATTGCCTAGAATTAATTTCTGAACCATTTAAGAAATGAATTTGGCCGAATCCTAAGCCCCAATAACTCTCACCATTGTTAATATTTTATTGTATATATTTATTTATTTTTTATTAAGTCTAAAAAAATTATCCTTCACAAATCCGAGAGTTTGAACCTCATTACTACAACCACAGAAAATATTAAATCAAATCCCACTATCTATCCCAACATTATGATCTATACCTATAGCAGGATTAACATCTTCAAAAATATCTCCTACATTCTCTGCTACATGGCCAGCTACATTTCCTACATTGTCATTACTAGTGTTAACCCCATGTGCATGTGCTTCTACTCCTAAGCTTTCCCCATGAAAACGCCACGTTGTATACGTCGACTGATACCATTTCTTAGCAGATGATAGGAAATTTCACTAAGTGGCTCTAATATTTTACCATTCTTACATCTAACACAAGGGCATGAGTATAAGATATTCCCATTACCATTTCTTTCAGCAAATGCAATGAATGACCTAACACCTTCTATGTATTGAGGAGATTTACGGGGAAGTTGTATCCACCCTTATCAACCATGGATGACATATCCTAAAGAAATGTTTATGTTAAAGTTTGCATAAAATATATACACTACATCCATATAAAAAAAGGAGCATTATTTATGAATATATGTAGCAGGACATCAACAGAAAGATTAATGAATAATTTAAGGGCTTGTCAAAAAGAATGAACTTGTTTGAAAAAGATTAGACCTAACTTACTTACAAACTAAACCTTCAGCTATGAACTGAATCAAGCAAATTCTATTGTAAGTATCTTTACATAGTTCAGCTACATATAACAGTACATATTAATTGTTACCCATGCTGATTAAGCTACATATAACAGTATAATGATGCTTATATAACTGTACATATTCAAGCATATAACTAATTTTGATATACCTAATCCAAGCAGATTATAAATGCACCAAGCAAACTGAGAACTGGATTTTTCACATCCGTATACTCAGTTGTCTAATTTGATCATCAAGGACAACAAATAAAGAATAACTGAAGTATGAAAATCAGTCAAATAAAGAAGAGTTGTCTGATAAACAGTTGGTTATACCTAATTCAAGAAAATTATAAATACATAACAAACTGAGAACTGAAGTTCTTACATGCATATACCCAAAATCAAACAGCACAAAAATCATTCAAATCGAAAAATAAAAAACACCCAAATCATACAAAATTGAAATCAATGAACATCCAAATCTCACATACTCAGTTGACCTAAAATTAAACCCCAAAGTAAAATAGAATAATAGTAATTGCCATACCTAGGTATATTAATCTTAGCAATAACTCTCAGATCTGGTACTGTATTTCCAGCTCCAGTAACACAGGTGAAAGACTTCAATATCAGAGATGAAACCAAAACCTAACTATCAATCTAACTCTCAGATCCTCTATATTGAAATTAAATGACCGCAACTACTTTACTCTTCTCTTTCTCTACCCTTTAATGGCAGCAAAGTTTTTCTGAGAGAAAATCTCACAGATCTAAATGGATAGAGAAAGAGAAGATAAAAGAGAGAAGCAGATAGAGATAAAGACGAAGGTGTGGCTGAGAATGGTCAGGTACAGTGATGTACTTGGTTTTTGGAGGGATAATTAGGATACTTGCCGCTCAATTGGGGTCAATGGGTCCATGGAAAACTTGCTGCTTATAGAGCACTTGAATATTGGGGCGGAAAGAAGGGTCAATGTGTCACCGACCATATGCATGAGTGGCACGCTCGAGATGAAAACAGTTGTGACTCGCAACTGGGTCAGAGCAGTTGCAGAATTAGCAACAGAAATAAATTGTTGCGAAATTTTAGCAACAACAGTTTTTAGTTGCTAATTCGCAACTATTTTAGAACTGTTGCTCATGTGGGTTGCTAATACCTTAATATGGTGTAGCATAAGCGTATGGATTTGTGAGAGGAAAACACACTTCAACAAGCAGTCTTAAGTTAAAAATGAGTTTCAGGGAAGGAAAAGGGAATGTAGGGTTACGTAACCTTTATACACTTCAAAGGATTCACGTACACACAACTCATACCCTATAAAAGGCTGAATTGTCAATTTTAACCCTCTGTTTATTGATTAACCAGAGAAGACCTTTCCATTATCAATTAGATATGGAAAAATTCCAATCTTGCAAAACAGGCAAAGCTCAAAAAGAAAAGAAAGCAAATTTAAAACCATTGTTCTTTTTCAAAAGCCTGAGATGCACAGAATCTTGTCTCTTTTAATCAGGCACATGAGACAAGATGCACTAACCAACACAATTTAAGTTGTGCTGGGATGAACAATAATCTGTCCATCACATCTTTTTTGATCGGAATTCATAAAACCATGTTTCTCATAGCTTTTAGACCATAACTTTCTTTCCAGTGGTCTTGTCTTATCCTTGGAAACTAACTTCTTTGACGAAGATAAAATCTTACATACCTCTGCGGTCTTTTGAACAAGTTTAAGCTTGTTTGCTAATCGATTTGCTCTTCGTTGAAGTTTGTTGGCATGTCTCAATGTGTGTTTGTACTTGTAACACTTTGATAGTTCATGACCCTTGAGTGAACAATATGAGCATGTCAACCCTGGAATATGATTCTGGTATCCTATATGTGCAAGCTGCTAGACACACAGTAGAACCTGAAAAATTAGACAGAGAGTTTCCAACGGAAAGGTAATTTTTTCTTCCAGATTGGTTGAGTTCTCTTCTGAAAGAATATCAAGATTGATGTATGTATTGCTACAATTATCAAAATCAATATTTTCACACAGAAGTGCAACACTTGATTTTTCGTCTTCATTATAATCATAGTTGTCAGACATTTCATCAAGAGTTGCAGCAAGACCTTTGTTCCTAGTGTATTTCTTTCGATTTGGACATTCATTTGCAAAATGACCAAAACCTTTACACTTGAAGCACTGAGGCATATCCTCGACATCATTCTCATAATTATCCTGTTTTTAGGAGGAACACGATTATGGGGTTTAACTGATGACCTGGATTTATCTTTGGAGAACCGTTTACTTTTCTTCAAAAGAAGATCCCTAAACTGTCTAGTGATCAACGAGGCTGACTTGTCAAGATCTTCATCTGATGAATCAGCCTCAGAAAGATCATCTTCAGAGATGCAAGCACTTTTACTTTTATCAAGTAATTTAGTGTTCTTTTGTGCTTTGAAAGCAACATCCTTCCCAGATTTGGATGTATGCTCATGATCAAAGATCTTTAGCTTCCCAACCAGAGTATTTCTGGAAAGCGTTACGAGATTATTTCCTTCAACGATGCATGTTTCTTAGAATCGTACCAATATGGCAGGGATTTGAGACTCTTCATCACAATGTCCTTTTCAGGAATAGTCTTACCCAATGAAAAAGATGCATTAACAATTTCAGACACTTTGTGATTAAACTCATAAAATGAATCTTCATCTGGCATACGAATCCCAATCAGAATTTAGGTTTTGAAGCGTAGCTTTTTTTCACAAGTATTCTCTTCAAATACGGTTTCTAAGATATTCCATGCTTCTTTAGATTTTGTGCACGTAGTCACATGATGCTGAAGATCTGGGGTAATGGCATGTGTGATAGCATTTAAGCCGTCAGAATTTTGCTTTGCAGCACGGATTTCTTCTGGACTATATCTACCAATATCCTTAGGTATAGAAACATCGCCTTCTTTATTAACCGGAGGATCATAGCCATTAACAACATGTACCAATGTTTGAAAATCACGAGCTTGAAGAAAAGCACGCATAGCGAATTTCCACCATAAGTAGTTTGAGCCATCGAAGACTGGTGATACGTTTATGGAGATAGAATTTCTGTCCATAGAGTCAGATTGCTACAAACACATACTTATAAGGTCTTTAAACGTGTTTGCCTGCTCTGATACCAACTAAAAAAGTGGGGGGGGGGGGGGGTCGAACAACCTCACCCAATATTCTGCTTAGCAATCTGTATGGACTAACTCCAATTTCCTTAGAGAATCAACTAGACAGTCAGACTCAATCTTAGTATATCAAGGAGTTATATCTCAATTTCTCAATTCAATTCTTAATCAATCAAATAGAAATCTGCGAGTCTAATTGAATACAAGAGAAATTAACTTGAACGGTACCAAAGACCAATGTTCAAGTATCAATCATTTTCAATCAACAACCAAAGGTTGGATTTACCAATTGACTGCTTCAACGCACAAGCTGTGATATTTCAATTATATAAAAAAATATAATGTGGAAAAGAAATAACATAGACACCAGAAGTTTTGTTAACGAGGAAACCGCAAATGCAGAAAGCCCTGGGACCTATCCAGATTGAACACACAATGTATTAAGCCGCTACAGACACTAGCCTACTACAAACTAACTTTGGTCTGGACTGTAGTTGAACCCCAATCAATCTCACACTGATCCACGGTACAGTTGCGCTCCTTACGTCTCTGATCCCAGCAGGATACTACGCACTTGATTCCCTTAGCTGATCTCACCCACAATTAAGAGTTGCTACGACCCAAAGTCGAAGACTTTAATAAACAAATTTGTATCACACAGAAAAGTCTACAGGAATAGATAAATATGTCTCCCACAGAAATACCTACGAGTTTTGTTACGTCTTTTGATAAATCAAGGTGAACAGGAACCAATCAATAACCCGGACTTATATTCCCGAAGAACAACCTAGAATTATCAATCACCTCACAATAATCTTAATCGACTAACGAAACAAGATATTGCGGAATCACAAACGATGAGACGAAGATGTTTGTGACTACTTTTCTATCTTTCCTATCAGAAAAATTAATCTCGAGCCAATTTTATAATTGTACTCAATACGATAGAAACAACAAGCTCAGATCACGCAACTACAGAGAAAATAGTTGGGTCTGGCTTCACAATCCCAATGAAGTCTTCAAGTCGTTAACCTACATGGTCTAGGTAAAAACCTAAGGTTAAAGGAGAATCGAATCTAGTTTATACAACTAGTATCACACAGGAGGTGTGGGGATTAGGTTTCCCAGTTGCTAGAGTTCTCCTTTATATAGTCTTCAAATCAGGGCTTGCAATCAATGATACCTTGGTAACAAAGCAATAAATATTACCGTTAGATGAAAACATGATTAGATTCAAGCTAATAAAATGCATGTTCATTTAGGTTTGTGTAACCGTACCTAAATGTGTACACCTAGTTGGTTCAACAGTAGTTAACCAAATGGTTAACCATATGAGCACTTTCATATCAACCATATTCATCTTCACCATAACTAGTTCAAATGACTCAATGACATTATAGCCACGGTTTGAAAATTGCATTCCTTATAATATAAATGTTTTAGTTCATGAACAAACCAATTTTAGAAAGTAACACACTTAAGTATGTGTACGGGTATGCGTACTTAAGTAACCGGATTTGAGTTTGTTTTGGTTTTCAAACTCAGCAGAAATTCACGGACGTGAACTTTCCGCCAGTATGCGTACGGGTACGCATACTTAGGTAACTGGATTGAGTTAGTTTTGATTTCCAAACTCGGCAGAAATTCACGGTCGTAAATTTCCGCCAGTATGCGTACGGGTATGCATATTTACCCAGTCTCCATCAACCATTTAGTACAAACACAAGTATGCATACATTTAGCTCCCGGTTTTGGGCTTATACACTAATGTGCGAACACATTGTATGCTTATATCCAAAGATGGTTACATATTCTAAACTCTCTATTTCAATCATCGAAACATTCTTAGAGGATGTTATATAGAGGTTATTCACACTCTATTTTTCATCAAATCGATTTTTAAAAGATTGAAACAATCAACATGACTTTCGTCACTTGTAAAGATGAACTTGGCCAAAGCGAAAACTTACCAACACATATTTCGAGAAATTGATAAGCGAGATAAACTCGGCTCGAAATAGCAAATGTGTATAATCGAAGTATATATAGAAATACGACTTTTGTCTCAAGATAGGAGATAGAGTATATAAACTTTTAAGTGATAGATAAGTTCAAGTCTCCACATATCTTTTAGTCGATGAAGTTCCACCAGTTCCTTGAGTAGTTCTTCGTCTTTGTATGATGAACGTCGTGGAGTCTAGAGCTCAACTACACTTTTTATCCCAGTCCGAGACTTAGCTATAAGCAGACTAGAAATCAAGACTTATAGTTTTGGAAACTAAACTTGACAAACAAGCTTGAGATAACAACGCCTGCGAGTTCGACCGAGCAGTGCTCTAACAACCAGTCATACCAAATCATAAGTTGGGCATTGTGATTAGTTATACCAAGATACATAACATATGTTAAAATAAGTTCTACCATCCCACACATATTGGTCATCTAAAGATTTGTAATGAATAGCCGGACCAATAAGTTTGATGATTTTTCTTTCAATTCATAAAACAAGTTCATGAAATGTACTTCCTTTAAACAAATGTAAAACATTGTTTCCTAGGATAAAATCTTCACCGTATATAACCCATTCACATAATCATAACAATATATATAAGATTATGTCGATGTCACATCTACGAAGTTCAAAAGATAAGTGTTATGCTTCGTAGTCTAATTCCCTAATACTATGATCATACAATTATGATCATGTCACATCATTAGAGTATCATACAATATGTACAATATATACAGCTTCGCAGTTATGTTTTCAATATAGCACGACTTGAAAGATACATTAGGAATGAAACAAGTTCAAGTTAGTATTACTAACCTCAAGTGGAAGGATGATGCCGGCGTTGTAGTTCGCTACTTCTTCACATTCTTCAGGTCTTCGGAGTAATACTTGTATGTCTCAACATTCCTAGACTTTCTAGTCTAACCTAAATGAAGTTGACTCTAGTATTTAATCAAGCGACTCTAAATGAGTTTTGATACTAAAATATGACAACCAAACTTGACATACCAACGCTTGATGAGTTCAACCGGGCTATTCTCTAACAACAAGGATACTAAAAAAATTGAGTAACTATGTTAGTTTACTTGGTCTCAACTATTACGAAGTCGCGATAGTCAATTAATACAGAGGAAATTATGAGAGTATTCAAATATGGACTAGTTCCCGAACTTTAATTTGCCGAACAGTTTTTCTCGTTAACAAAATCTTGTATGTTTTGTTATTATTTTACTTTCAGCATTATAATTATTGTAATAGTTATAATTAAATAATATCATTTGTACGTTAATCCACTTGGTAAGATCTTATAGTTAGTTCGGTGACGAACTCAAACCATACACCAAGTTACATCTTGTTGAAGTAACTATTTGGTCGTTATTACATTGGTGGAACTACACAAGATGTGTATGTATAGGTTGATAAGAAAAGACTATGGTGTACTTGGTACCCTCGTCATTTCAATTACGAAATAAATTTCGAGGAGATGAATTTTATAAAGTTGATGGTGTTAGAGCACTGCTCGGTCGAACTCGCAAGCGTTGCTATCTCAAGCTTGTTTGTCAAGTTTAGTTGCCAAAACTATAAGTCTTGATTTCTAGTCTACTTATAGCTAAGTCTCGCATTAGGATAGAATGTGTAGTTGAGTTTTAGCCTCTACGACATTCATTGATTGAAGAGGAATAACTACTAAGGGGAGCTTGTGGAACTTCATCAACAAAAGGTATGTGAAGACTTGAACTCATCTATCACTTAAAAGTCTATTTCTACTCTATCTCCTATTTGGGACAAAAGTCGTATAGCTATATAGACTTCGATTATACACATTTGATATTTCGAGCTGAGTATAATTCGCTTAAATATTTCTCGAAATATGTGTTGGTACTAAGGTTTCGCTTTAACTGAGTTCATCTTATATTCTTGACGAAAGTCAAAATATGATCATGTGAAAATCGCCCGGTAACATCTTATATGATTTGTGTGAGACAGTCATTTGATGTAGACTCATAATGTTTCGTATTGATCTATCGATCACTTGAAAATCACTTTGAAGCTAATAGTTTGTGTGAGACAGCTATTGTCGTCTTCTAATAATGTTTCAATGATTGAAATGGGAGTTTAGAATAATTAAACATGATTGGATATAGCAAAATATACGTACTTGTATGCTAACTGTTACAAGTTAATCCAAGTCCGGGAACCATAGTATGCATACCCGTATGCGTACTGGTTGGTTAGTTGAAGTCCGGGAACTTAGTATGCATACCCGTATGCATACCGGCATAAGTTCAAGTTCGGGAATTCAACTGAGTTTGGTGGTGTGCGACAGTATGTGTAGCCATTCGCATACTGGTGAACCCAGACCAAGTCCGGCTACTTAGGTATGCATACCCGTTTGCATACTTGAGTGGGTTATGTTCTAAAATCGGCTTGTTCATGAACTAATACATTTATAAATTAATAAATGCAATCTTTTGCAAACCGTGATGATAATGTTCATGAATTGATTCGAGTGAATCAAAATCGATTTTGCTTCAATTGTGTCATGTATACTTCTATGAGAATATAAACAATTCAACAACTCTATAACTAGTTTCATTTGAGTCATTTGAACTAGTTGTGTTAAGATGAACAAGGTTGATATGAAAGTGTTCATATGGCTAACTTCGGTTAATTATTATTGAGCCAACAAGGTGTACACGTTTAGGTACGGTTACTCATATCTAAATGAAGTCACTTTTCATTTGTGTGTAACAAGCTAAGTTCGATATAACGGTTGAAAGATATTAGCTTCAGTCTAATCAGGTTTTCATCTAACGGTGAATATTGTATGCTTTGTTACCAAGGTAACATTGATTGCAAACCCTGATTTGAAGACTATATAAGGGAGAACTCTAGCAACAGGGAAACCTAATCCCTACACCTCCTGTGTGATACTAGTTGCGACTAGAGTCGATTCTCCTTTAACCTAGGTTTTTCCTAAAACCATTATAGGTTAACGACTTAAAGATTTCATTGGGATTGTGAAGCCAGACCAAACTATTTTCTTTGTAGTTGCGTGTTTTGATCTTGATTTATTCTATCGTATTGCGTACTATCTTCTCTAAGATTTGCTCGAGATTTAATCTCCGATAGGCAATATAAAAAGTAGTCACAAACATCTTCGTCTCATCGTTTGTGATTCCACAATGTCTTGTTTCATTACCATACGATTAAGATTATTGTGAGGTGATTTATATAACTAGGTTGTTCTTCGGCAATATAAGTCCGGTGTATCAATTGGTTCATGTTCACCTTGATTTATCAAAAGACGGAACAAAACTCAAAGGTATTTATGTGGGAGAAAGATTTATCTATTCAGTAGACTTTTCTGTGTGAGATAAATTTGTTTATCAAGTCTTCGACTTTGGGTCGTAGAAACTCTTAGTTGTGGGTGAGATCAACTAAGAGAATCAAGTGCGTAGAATCCTGCTGGGTTTCAGAGGCGTAAGGAACGCTACTGTACCTTAATCAGTGTGAGATTGATTAGGGCTCAACTACATTCCAGTCCGAAGTTAACTTGTAGTAGGCTAGTGTCTGTAGCGGCTTAATACAGTGTGGTGTTCAAATCTGGACTAGGTCCCGGGATTTTTCTGCATTTGCGGTTTCCTTGTTAACAAAATTTCTGGTGTCTTTGTTATTTCTTTTCCGCATTATATTTTCTATATAATTGAAATGTCACAAGTTGTGCATAGTTCAATCAACTAGATAATCCAACCTTTGGTTGTTGATATAAATTGATTGACACTTGAACATTGGTCTTTGGTACCGTTCAAGTTGTTTCACATAATAATCAGGCTCACAAATTTCTATCTGTTTGATTTGCTGATTACATTGTGAAACAAAGATACAACTCTTTGATATATTTCCATTGATTGAGTCTGACTGTCTAGTTGATTCTCTTGGAATTATATTGGAGTTCGTCCATACATATTTCCTAAATGAAATATTGGGCGTGGTTGTTAGACCCCCGCTTTTTCAGATGGTAATGATGGTAAATTAAGTTATTTTTGATGATGAATTTAATTTAATGATGAAATCTATTTTTCTTGGGTTTTGAGTATTAGGTGATGATAATGATGATAACCAAATGTGCATCAGAAAAAGAAGATGAAGATC
Organism: Papaver somniferum; assembly: GCF_003573695.1. Taxonomy (NCBI): domain Eukaryota; kingdom Viridiplantae; phylum Streptophyta; class Magnoliopsida; order Ranunculales; family Papaveraceae; genus Papaver; species Papaver somniferum. Next base: position 147,781,803 of record NC_039358.1, on the reverse strand, counting down.
TCCAAACCCATATCAATATAACATTAATGAAATCCATTTTGAAGACACTACTGAGCATTTACAACCTTCATCTTCTTCAACTGCTTATGTGGCTGCAAGAAAATGTAATTGCAGTAGCATTTTTCACCCTCAGACAATTATCAAAAAAACCATTTACACCTATTTGTACAATCAATTTATGAATTTTAATTAATTTAGACATAAAATCTCCAAATCTTCTTTTTAGCCAAGAACCTTAGATCCCAAATAATTGTTATCTTATTCATTTTGTATTAATCTCTTTATTCGCGGGTAATCCATCACCATAACGTGTTAACAGATGATTAGATGGCAAAGTTAGTAAATAGTTTTAAATCTAGTATTAAATTAGGTAATTTTCATATTTAACCATATTTTGCAACTATCAATGCGGTCAACTTTGGTCCAGGGACCCAATCCCTAGTTTAAAACTTTTTGGGGCCCAAACACAACACTAGTCATTTATTTGGAACCCAAAAGTCAAAATATCCCAAAGGTAAGCTCGTGTGAGATGAGCAGAGAAACTCATTATTAATAATTACAGCCTAATGTTTCTTGAAAAAAATCTAAGGTCGATAATATTCTTGTTCCCTTGTATATGTGTATACAAGTGAGATATTTTGTAAAAAGGACGTTGTAAATTTAGTGCTTAACTAGGGCTGAATCGTGGAATATGGAGTTGATGCACTAGCGTAGTAGACCAACCAAAGACCATTAAAAAGTGTTAGTTGATTTCGACCAACGTTTGAGTAATGCTGACTGTTTGAACCTAAAAACTAGGTACATCGTAAACTTGTAATCGATGTATTGAATCTTCACATGATCCACTACACATATCTCAATCTGCACAAAGATGTATTACAAGAAGAATCGTAATTAGGGTTTTAGCGGAGTTTCAGTGAACTCTTGATGAAAATTTCCACGAGATATTAACAATTCCAACAAGGGTTTTTCGTTAATTTTTTTCAACTCTAAATGGCTGTTGTTCTTGGTTCATCTCCACTCACTCAATTCTTCTTCCTCATCATCATCACCTCCTTTAGTTTCTTCCTTATTTAGATTCTCCACTTCACTACCATCTGTTCTAAGGAGAGTTTTAGATAATATTGTTTGTTTTTCTATAAGAGCTTCTTTAGCTGTTTTTTTTTTGTACTTCAACAACAAAAATTAGTTTCTCAATTTCTTGGAAGGTATTGTAGAATTGGGATTTTCTTTTGAGAATTTGAATTTAATTTTGATGACACTTTACTTCAAATTATGTATTTTTTTTTGTTGAAGCATTCAAATTGTGTATTTAACTGTTATTTAATTTAATGTTTGTATTTTGAATCAATGGTGTATCAGTAGCTTGACTTGGGAGTTTTTGTTGATTGCGATTCAACTAGGGTGTTTCGAGTTTTGATTTTAATAATGTGGTTCGTTACATACAATGCACAACAGTTTTCTGAAAAAATCCAATTAAGTTTTATAACATGGTTACTTACAAGGTCACTTCGTAGAAAATTCAGACAGTCAAACTAGTCTTTGTTCAGTCTACATCCTAATGCATTAACTGTATATTCTAGAACCTAGACCCTAGTTAGACACTAAATTTAAGATCCTTTTACAAATATCTCTATACAAATTAACACCAGCCTTAATTATATTATCAAACATCATTGGTGGTAACTATAGAGGTGTTGGTGTAGTGGTTGTAAAGGTGATGGATCTTGGGAAGTGGTGGAGGAGGCAGAGGCGTTATTATTGGCGAGAGGTGGTGAAAGCAGTACGGTAGAGGTAATAGGTGGTTATTACGATGGTGGTGCGTAGCGTGGTCATTGTGTAGTTCTGTGTCGTTACAACACAAATAATCGTAAATGATTTTATTTTAATATCAGAAACAATGATTATTGTGTGCAAAATTTACTTACTATCAAGCCCATGTCATTACGGGTCGTCTCCTCTAGTATCTTATCAAATTTTGCTTGGAAGAAAAGTTATTTTATAAAACCTCCTTTTTACTAGCATCTTGGCATAAAATTTTATATTTTTTCTTTTTGCAAAACTTTCAAAAAGCCCACGATTCCTCGACACTTTCCACACACCCCCACAAAAAAATCCCTCGACACTTAAATACCATATATTGTAGTTTCTTTCCCTTTAGTAAAGAGATGCAAAACAGATGACCAATAGCGACCAAGAAACGTACAAGGGAAGGTAAAATCTTTGTCTATGTCGCTTGGCTTGGGATGCGTAGTAGTATTGGACGTGATCAGACTTGAAAGGTGGCATTGTTAAACTATGAATAAACGTAAGTGTACTACACCTTCCATCATCTTGCCCTCTATGAAAATCAACACTGCATACATGATAAAGGGTTTCGTTAACCCACTCTACATATAGGGTGAAAACGATACGACACGACATAGTTAGTTCCCCACGAAGAGACTTTTCCCGCCGCATGGTATTCTTCGTAGTAATGGGGGAGTGTAAACAAAACCCAAAAAAAACACTAAACTAAAACAAACTCTTGAAAAACCCACCACCTCCACCACCACCGTTAAAACCTTCTTCATTTTCTTCAAAACCCCAAAGTTGAAGAAACCCAGACGTAATCTTTTAAATCTCTTCTTCTTAATTTTACTGAATAATCATGACTCGGCGTTCCACACGATTAACTCGTTCCTCAACAAAAGGTACTTTTCTTTCTGAAAAAGAATCTGGATTTTTTTTTACCCTAAAGTTTGATTTTGGTTGTTTATACTGTTTTCTTGGTTCTTGATTTGTATGGGTTTTTGTTTGTAATCTTTAAATAGCTAAAAGGACTGAGAATCAGTGTGATGGTGAAGAAGAGGAAGATTTTAATCCAGTTTCTGATTTGGTTGAATTTCATTCTTTAATTCACAGTGATGATGATCAAGGTAATTTTATTTCTTCTTCTATTTCTTGTTCGGGTTTAACATTTGGGGTTAAAATATATATAGATGGATTGTGAATAATTAGGTTAAGTTTTATTGGGGTTTTCGTTGAAATTTACTGTGGTTAAGGAACTCAGTTGCTGATAGTTTTTTTTTTTTTAATAATGTGGGTAAATCTTCTTTGAATGTAGTTGATGGTGATAAGAAAGAAGAGAAAGATGACAAAGTATTTATAAATTTCTTGGATTATAAGGGAAAAGGAAAGGAAGTAATTGAGAATAGTGGGGCGGATACTGATTCGGACCATTCTGATGAACTAGATGACTATTTTGTTATGGATTCTGAAGATGGGGAATCAGATGATTCATCTTATGCTCAACATGGAAGGAAAATCACAAAGAAGGCAAAGCCTAGCAGATCGGCGCAACCAATAGACTTGGATTTTTCTGCTTTTGCTCAACAAGATGCGGAAATGCGTATGGATGAAGATGGAGTAGCTCATTTTGTGAACCTGAATATAGGGTTAGAAGTTCCAAATGAAGAAATAAACGTACATATGAATGAAGCTGGAGAAGCTGTTGATAATAATGCGGCTCTTGTGCCAATGAAACGGAAAAGGCAGAGAAAAAGAAGAGGAAGAAAAGGTGAGGTTAGAGCACCATTAATTTGGGAGCTTTGGGAGGATGAGAATGACGATTGGATTGATCAGATGGAAGCAAAACCTGTTGCCTCAAGTTGTCAGGATGAAGAGATGGAAGCTACTGAGGCACCTTCTGATCTGCTCACGCCTCTATTGAGATACCAAAAGGAGTGGTTAGCTTGGGCCTTGAAGCAGGAGCAGTCTCTTAACAGAGGGGGAATCCTTGCAGATGAGATGGGAATGGGGAAGACTGTCCAAGCCATTGCACTTATTCTTGCTCAAAGGAAGATGTCTCAAACTGGGTTTGCGAACTCACCAAATGCGTCAACTGCTTTGCCTGAAATAAAAACCACTCTTGTTATTTGCCCTGTGGTTGCTCTTACTCAGTGGGAGAATGAGATTCACAAATTCACTCCGAAAGGGAGCATCAAAGTGTTAAAGTATCATGATAAGGGTAGACAGCAGTATGCTGATAAGTTTCATGAGTATGATTTCGTCCTGACCACATACTCCATCGTTGAGTTGGAGTACAGAAATAACATGCCATCTAAAGAACGCTGTATCTACTGTGGGAAGTTGTATGTTCACAAGGCCATGAAAAATCATCTGAAATATTTCTGTGGTCCTAATGCTGTGAAGACTGCAAAGCAGTCGAAACAAGTGACAAAGAAAGGAAAAGAAGGGTCAAAATCTTTTAAATCAAAACAAAAGCTTCCTGTCCTAGATGGTTCAAGTGAGTCTGAAGGTAGTACAGCAGAGAAGGCTAGAAAGAAGACTAAAAAGCGAGGAGACCAGAAGTCAGCGCCAGGGGTTAGTTCTCCAGCAGCTGGTCAAGCAGGTGTAGAACAAGATTCATCAACTAGGAGATCGATCTTGCATCTGGTGAAGTGGAACCGCATCATTCTGGATGAGGTTAGTTTTCCTTGTGTATACCAACTATTTTTGGAAAGCATTAAATCCCATTGACCTTCTATCCGTCTTTGAACAGTATTGCATACGAGAATCATTTTACGGGGTTATGGTGGTTATGCTTGGTCATTCTTTTGCTGTACTTTGTGAGTCTGGGTGTTTTATTAATACTTGTATCTGTTTAGTACTTTTATGCAGTACCAGCATTACCAAATAAAATAAGATGCATTAGGAGAACTTTATCATCTTAGCAAAACAACTATGAAGTGTTAGTTAAATTCAACTTTTGAGCATATCGAACTGCTAATAGTCATTTGTTGTTGTTGATGCAGGCCCATTTCATAAAAGAAAGACGCTGTAATACTGCAAGGGCAGTTTTTGCTTTAGAGTCTTCATACAGGTGGGCCTTGAGCGGCACTCCCCTTCAGAACCGTGTTGGGGAACTTTATTCGTTGGTAAGCTTTTATTTGTGTTCCATTCACCTGACAGGTGCGTACATACTTTATGCTTTTATGCTGATGAGCTCCCATAATTGGTAATCAGGTCCGTTTCCTGCAAGTATCCCCTTACTCATATTACTTCTGCAAAGATTGTAATTGCAAAACCCTAGATCATAGGTGAGTGTTGTACAGTATGTTATGTTGGTTGGCTATAGTTGCACTCTCAAGCTTTAGTTTTTTGTTTTCATTTTCAATCATAACATAGTTTTAATCTGCAGCCCTGATTCTCAGTGTCCAAACTGTGATCACAAATCTGTGAGGCATTTTTGCTGGTGGAACAAGGTGAGCGTTACAGTGCAGAACATTATTTTGCTCTTTTACCAACCTGGTTGATAACTTGCTATAAATCATCTAGATCTCGGTTGAAAAATTGGAAGTCAACAAGTTGAACTATCGCGACTTAGAGCTCAGCTATGGTTGTGTGCATTGAGTTCTCCATGGATTAATATATTTACTATTTTCTCTTTTTCTCTACATCAGTTTGTGGTTAATCCAATACAAAAATCTGGAAACAGCGAAGAAGGAAGAAGAGCCATGACTTTACTAACAGGCAAACTTTTGAAGAGTGTTGTGCTACGACGTACTAAGACAGGCAGGGCTGCAGATCTTGGTCTTCCTACAAGAATTGTAAGTTTTACTCTTTTGAGTTCTTGTTTTGTGTTCATATGTGCAAATTCGCTAGTCAGTTTAAGAGATTATCATTTATGTTTTCCTTTTTTTTCTAGGTCACCTTGAGGCGGGACACTCTGGATATTAAAGAAGAAGACTATTATGAATCAATATATAATGAAAGTCAGTCACAGTTTAATACGTGCGTAACTCCTTTCTCCTTTAACCATGTTCTTTTGACTTGCAAAATAACTAAGCAGCAGCACAGTCTTGTCTAATTCATTTTGTATGAATATTGTCTAGCCTACCAGTGACTTACTCTCCCTACAAATACGTGGATTCTTGGTTTCCTACTATTTGCATCAATAATGTATTCTTTCTCTGGAGAAGTTGAGAAACTTTGTTCTTGATGTGCACTATAGTTTTATTGGTCCCATGATTAACGTACTTGAGTTTTCCAATTTTCAACAATGTGTTTTCTCTCGTATCTTGTTGCTTTTGGTCCTCACCAGCTGCTACACAACTTAGTGGTCAATACTTTTGGAAATTGCATAATAAATGTTTTTGCTGAATATTCCCCACACAAGAATGTTGGTAGTTGCATTTATTTTTTGTCGTGGCACCTCTTTCTGTGACATGGCTTCTTTATTATGCTTTTATATTTACAGATATGTTGAAGCTGGAAACCTGATGCATAATTATGCTCACATTTTTGATCTGCTGACACGATTGCGACAGGTGAAGGCTGACTCATTGATTATCCTTTCCACTTACTAGGTTTCTCAAGTAGTTTTGAAGTTCCGTTTTTCTTTAGCAACCTCATTTATGTTAATCCGTCTAATTTAGCTATTCTCTGAAACTTCACAGGCAGTTAACCATCCTTACCTAGTGATCTACTCCCAGAGTGCAGCACAAAGGAATGCGATTGATGACAATGGTGGAGGCAAAGATTGTGGTCTTTGTCATGACCCGGTGGAAGATCCAGTTGTAAGCTATTTGAGAACTTTATGTTGAATAACCAAGTCTGTTTGGAGTGTTTCTAACATTACTACGGCTCCTGATTTTCGTATTAATATTTTTCGTCAGGTTACATCTTGCTGTGCGCAAGTTTTCTGTAAGGATTGCTTGACAGATTACTCTGCTGAATCAGGAAAAGTAACATGCCCTTCTTGTTCAAAACCATTAACCGCAGACTTCACAAAAAAGATAGATCCAGGGGACCAGCGCTCTAAAACAACTGTAAAAGGTTTTAGAAGTGCTAGTATTTTAAACAGACTTCGTCTTGAGGATTTTCAGACAAGCACGAAAATTGATGCCCTGGTATATATGTACACTCATGTTCTTTTATATGTTATCCATTTCCTTCTCTTTTCCTTTTCCTTTTTGACGTTAGAGTTTCTTGCAATTAATTGTTTGTGTAAGTCGGATGAGTGCACTGTTACGACAAATGATTACGATAGTCTTCCTTTTCAGATCACAGATATTGTTTATGTTTAGGATATGCATGTTTCTCAACCCTGAAACCTTAAGTTTTAACAAGAAAGCTTGTAAAAGTGGGTAGCTTGTCCTTCTGCTGACATATGTCTAATTGTTCACAAATAGACTGTTCAAGTTAGTAAGGGGAAATTCTCTTTAAGCACTGTTTGTAGTTTCTTTGTCAAATAGTTCAGCGGTAAAACTTGTCTGAAGGAATGCTACTTCTCCAATTGTCTAATAGTATAGAAGAAAATTAAATTGAATTATTAAATAAAGCAGTTAAGTACATTGCGGATGACTCTCAAGGTACTTGGAGCTGTAAGATATATATTTCATTTCTTTTCTTTAAGTACGCTTTATACTTAGTGGTGACTATTGGAGACTATGGAGTCATGGCTCAGTTATTAGACTCTTTCCTTAATATTGACTGCAGCTTATGTTTATATAATGTCTAGTTGCCCACTTTCCCCGCTGTCAACGTGCTAACTAGTATTATTTGGACATTTTTCAAGCGAGAAGAAATAAGATATATGATTGAAAAGGATGGTTCTGCCAAAGGGATTGTATTCAGCCAGTTCACTGCATTCTTGGATTTGATACATTACTCCCTCCAGAAGGTGAAGTTAACTTGCAAGGTTTAGTTTGGCGTTGTGAAAAAATTAAAATATTTTTCTTTGCTAACTTGTGCAACTTTTTCAGTCTGGTATAAGTTGTGTCCAATTGGTGGGGAGTATGACAAGGCCTGCCAGAGATGCTGCAATAAAAAGATTTACTGAAGAGCCAGATTGCAAGATCTTCCTTATGAGTTTGAAGGCTGGAGGTGTTGCTCTCAATCTGACGGTCGCGTCACATGTAAGTATTCTCTTTTCTGACATTAAGCTTCCATTCCGTTCTTGAGATTGTCTGTTTTTGGCTCAGTGGTTGCTCACCCATATTAAAATAGGTTTTTCTGATGGATCCCTGGTGGAACCCTGCTGTCGAAAGCCAAGCTCAAGATCGAATACACCGTATAGGGCAGTATAAACCAATAAGGTGGGTTCTTTGTATATACAGCTATTACGCTACTGTATAGTCGCTATATCACTTTTCTGGGATTTCTGTCTGACGTTTCATCTATTTGTGTAGAATTGTTAGATTCATAATCGAGAGCACTGTTGAGGAGAGGATTTTAAAACTTCAAGAGAAGAAGAAATTAATATTTGAAGGGTAAGTTTAATCTTGTTCATGTTGGGTTGAACTGGTATTGCAAGGATGATGCAGCTACATAAAACTGATACTTTTGCATCATGCTAATCTTTTACAGCACTGTTGGCGACTCTTCAGAGGCCTTGACAAAATTGACAGAAGCAGATTTGAGATTCTTGTTTTCCTAAGATGCCTAAGCATGAAGTAGGGCAACTTGTAGGTGAATTCTATTTGATAGGCGACTAATTTTTCAATGCAAATGGAGGATGGCCGTTTTTGGTGGAATGAGTTTTATATCTTGAAACCCATGGTTATCACTAGTTGTATGATTTTGTAATTAAATTTTGGGTACGCGGATCTCCATATAATTATGTTTCAGTGCTATATATATGCTTAGAACCCTTCCTCTTCCATTGATCTTGACCACACCCACTTGTGATCTTTCTTTTGATGAGCAAAATATAAAACTAGTTAAAGTTGGCAGAGTGATTCTAGGCACACCTGGGAAATCTCGGTGGAATTCGTCTCGAGACATCCATCTTTAATGGCAATTGCACCATTAATAGGTTTACACTAAGGTAAAACTAGATTTGTGCCCATGGGCATGTGTAAATGGCCGACTCTAGGATGTTATGGATTTTATAAAAAAACTAGACTGCTACAGGGGTTCTCAATTTCCACTAGGGATTACCAAATGAGTTGGTAACCTTGGTATTTAGCGACCACCCGTAAGGGCAGTTCTTACGGACTCCACAAATATGAAGTTAGTTTATTTTTGTTTGAAAAACGGGCAATAATTCTATGGATTTTTTGACTGCGGACCAACAAAAGCCGCACGTTTGATTTAATACCGCGCGGACCAAGAAAATGCGCAGCGGTTGAGATAAAACCGCGCGTATTGAGTTATTTATCCGTTGATGGATTAACATTATACGCCAGCGGTAAAACATCAAATGTCCATGGCCTTAAAACTGAGTTATCAAGATCTTCATCTGAAAATTCAGGATCAACAAGATTGTTCACAGAGTTGTCAACACTTTTACTTTTAAGAGTTTTAGTGTTTTTCAGTACCTTGAACGCAATATCCTTTTTGACTTTGGATTGCAGTTCATGATCAAATCTGGAAAGTGTTTCAAGGTTATTTCCTTCCATGATGACATGTTTTTTAGACTCGTATCTTGCGGGTAAAGATTGGAGGATTTTCATCACAATGCGGGAATAGTCTTCCCTAATGCATAACATGCACCAACAATTCTAGAAACCTTTTGATTAAGCAGAATGCACTATGGTGTTTATTCCACAATTCAAAAACTAATAAATATCAGAAAATCTTCCTAGTCATCAGTGGCGAATCCAGAATAAAAGTTCGATGGGGGCACAATTTCTTCTATCATAATAACTAAAAACAGACCCCTGTCGTACTAAACCCAGTTTCACCAATCAATAAACAAGCGATAACAAAATTAGCTAATTGAAGAAGAAGAAAAAAAGAGTTTGGTGAACAAAAATAAAAGATCGAGTAACGTAGAACCCTTGAAAATGGGATCGGTATAGTCGAAGATGATTAGTTTTATTTGTTTATACTTTTAAACTTTAGAAAATCAATTAATTTCCGGTAAAATAGGGTTTATTTCTATACATGATCCTTAGTTTTATGTTAATTTCATATTTATGGGTAATTTTCATATATATATATATATTTCTTGTGCGGGCACAAAGTAATTTTGCATGAAAAATGCATCCGACTTTTACATTCTCAAACATTTTATGGGGGGCCAGTGACCCCACTCGCCCCACTGTGGATTCGTCCCTGCTAGTCATGCTTTTCTAATCAGATAAATTGCTGAAGCAAAAATTTCATTTCATCAAATGAATACGCAGAATATACTTATGAATATCGTAGGATTCATAGTTTCAAAGTTGATATATTTTGTTTGAGCTTCACTGTCCTAGCTTGGTATGTACATTCTCTCTTTTTTTTGGAGCTTTATACTTTATGAATATATAGTAGAAAAGCAAGGTGGCGTCCAAGTAGTCATTGAACAAGAGTGAACAAATTTTACTTCTTTGGACTGATATTGCAATTTCTTTGTGATTTTCTGCTTTCCAAGCTGCTTGACTGCAAATACACAAAAAAATGAACTGTATGTTACATGAACAACCGTGAGTAAGAATAACATATCAAAAGTTTATATTTAGTAAGAGAAACATACATAATCATAGTTTTGTTGAAGAATTCACCAAATACCGACTTCTCAGCGTCATCAAATTTTGAGTAAAATGAAGATGTTGTTAGGTCAGATAGTCAATCTGATTTTTGTTTTTTTTTCAAACTGTAATCGGATCCAGTTACAAAATCTGGCCTATTGGTTTCACTGTCTTGTTTGCTCTTATAGTCACTCCAATTCTTTCTTCTGGTATGGGTGTGTGTTGAGTCTGCTCACATGACTAACCAAGACCTATTTCGTTCAATTCAACAATTATTTGTAAAGCTTTCTCTACATTTGCAGCAGTCATTTTTTGCTTCTTTGCTCTTGTAATCACTCCAATTTGTTCTTCTGGTATAGGTGTGGTTGGATATTTTGACATCCCAATCGAAAAACTAGGATGGCTACAATTAATTTCGTTTACGGTAGTGTTGATAATGGTAAAGGACTCATTGTCATTCAAATAATCACTGTTCAAATTCTTGAGATTTATAAGCTGCAGACCCACACGTCAAAAATCGGGGGTCTAACAACCTCACCCAATATTTCGATTAGCAATCTGTATAGACTAACTCCAATATACTTTCTAGAGAATCAACTAGACAGTCAGACTCAATCTAGAGAAAAGTATATCGAGGAGTTAATATCTCTCTTGATTTGATTTTACTCAAGCAAATAGAAATCTGCGAGTCTTTATCAAATACAGGGATAATAAACTTGGATGGTACCAAAGTACAATTTCCAAGGATCAATCAATTTCCAATCAACAACCAAAGGTTGGATTTCACAATTGATCGATACAAACGCACAAGCTGTGATATTTTAATTATATAACGAAATATAATGTGGAATAAAAATAACACAGACATCAGAAGTATTGTTGACGAGGAAACCGCAAATGTAGAAAAACCCCGGGACCTAGTCCAGATTGAACACCACACTGTATTAAGCCGCTACAGACACTAGCCTCCTACAAACTAACTTCGGTCTGGACTGTAGTTGAACCCTAATGAATCTCACACTGATTCAAGGTACAGTTGCGCTCCTTACGTCTCTGATCCCAGCAGGATACTACGCACTTGATTCCCTTAGATGATCTCACCCACAACCAAGAGTTGCTACGACCCAAAGTCGAAGACTTTAGCAAACAAATCTGTATCACACAGAAAAGTCTACAAAGATAGATAAATCTGTCTCCCACAGATAAAACTAAAAGTTTTGTTCTGTCTTTTGATAAAAATCAAGGTGAACAAGAACCAATTGATGAACCGGACTTATATTCCCGAAGAACAACCTAGTATTATCAATCACCTCACAATAATCTAAATCGTATGGTAGCGAAACTAGATATTGTGGAATTACAAACGATGATATGTTTGTGATTTCTTTTTATCTTGCCCTATCAGAGATATAATCTCAAGTCAATTATTCCAAATGAACTCGTACGATAGAAAATGGCAAGATCAGATCGCTCAACTACAAGAGAAGTAGTTTCGTCTGGCTTCACAATCCCAATGAAGTATTTCAGTCGTTAATCGACAGGGTCTCAAGAAGAAACCTACGATTAAAGGAGAATCGACTCTATCAAACTAACTAGTATCACACAGGAGGTGTGGGGATTAGTTTTGCACAGTTGCTAGACGTCTCCTTATATAGTTTTCAAATCAGGGTTTGCAATCTAGTTACCTTGGAACAAAGCATCCAATATTCACCGTTAGATGAAAAACCTGATTTATCCAAGCTAATATCTTTCAACCGTTAGATCGAAACTTAGCTTGTCACACACAAATGAAATGTATTCATTTAGGTTTGAGTAACCGTACCTAAACGTGTACATTGGTTGGTTCACAAATGGTTCACCAATGGTTAGCCATATGAGTGCTTTCATATCAACCCTATTCATCTTTGTCATAACTAGTTCAAATGACTCATAAGAACTAGTTCAAGAGTTGTTCATTGCTTAGGTCTTTATACATAGACACAATTAAAACAAAATCGGTTTGATTCATTTGAATCAATTCATGAACAATATACCCACAGTTTGCAAAGATTGCATTCCTTATAATTTATTGTTTTAAGTCCATGAACTACCGATTTGAGAAATAACCATCTTGGGTACGCGTACGGGTATGCGTACCTAGGCTACCGAATTTTGAGTTGGTTTTAGTTTCCAAACTCAGCAGACTTTTTCGGGTGAAAAAGTTCCCCCAGTACGCGTACGGGTACACGTACCTAAGGTGACTGGTTTTTGAGTTCGTAAACTTCAAACCCAGCATAATTTCACGGGCGTGAACTTCCGCCAGTATGCGTACGGGTACGCATACCCAACCTGTCTCCTTAACCAATACCGCATGCACACATATGCACGCACTTGGTTTCCAGCACATGGATTTATACACAAATGTGCGAACACACTAAATGCTTACATCCATAGGTGGTTACATATTCTCAACTCTACATTTCAATCATTGAAACATTCTTCTATAATGTTATAATAGTCGTTAGACATAAAGAATTGATTATCGTCATCAAAGCTATTTTCAAGATTGAAATGTCATCATGACTTTCGTCACGGGTAAAGATGAAGATGGTTAAATCAAAAGCTTACCAACATGTATTTCGAGAAAAGATAGGCGAGTAAAATCGGCTCGAAATAACAAATGTGTATGTATGAAAACTATCATACTTATACGACTGTTGTCTCAAGAGTAGGAGATATAGTAGATAGACTTTTGAGTGACAAGATGAGTTCAAGTCTCCACATACCTTTTAGTCGGATGAAGTTCCACCGGTTCCTTGAGTAGTTCTCCGTCTTTGCAAGATAATCTCCATGGAGTCTGGAGCTCAACTATTCCTAACTATCCTAGACCGAGACTTAGTCATAAGTATACTAGAAATCAAGATATATAGTTTTGATCACTAATATTGACAAACATGCTTGATATAGCAACGCATGCGAGTTCGACCGAGCAATGCTCTAATAACACGCTCTTCATTGATGAATCTATCATCTTTCTTACTTGCTGTTAAAAATAATTTGAAGAAGAAGAAATCATTGATCAACTTTACCAACATGCTCATAGTCAGAAAGAACTCAAACCTCTACATTGTAGTTAAAGTTCATTCCACAGAATGAACTCCAACCTCTATATTGTAGTTAGAGTTATTTCTGCATCATATGGAATGAACTCTAACCTTTATAGTGTAGTCAGAATTCATTATACAAAATGAACTCCAACCTATAAACTCTAACTTTTGAAGCATCTACATTAACAAAGTTCATTTAACATAATTAACTCTAAAGGATAAACTTTATTTTTCACTATGAATGAATTTTACAGAAAGAAAAAAAATGTTTTGAATTTTTACCTAGATCTACACATTGAACGTTATCAAAAGGAACTCCGTCAATGGTGATGGCTGTCAAAAACAACGAAAATTGTTCTTCATTCATCGTATCGAGGAGATTAGTTTGAATATAACTTCCAACGACTTCAATAGAAATATTTTCAACAGATAAGATAGGAAAAATGTTCCCAGGCTCACCAGAACCTCCACCATCTCCCATTCCTTCATTCACAACATCTGTCATTGCTCTTATTCCCTCATCCACATCATCTGGTGTTTCATCAGCTTGATTCTCAGAGATCCCAAACTCACCAGAACCTCCACCAGCTTTCGTCCCTTCATTCATAACATCTCGCATTTCAACATCTTCACTTACATCATTTAATATTTTGCTTATTTGCTCATCTAATAATGCACTGTTGTGTTCAGAAATGAAAACAGTACGCATGAATTTTGATTTTCTGCCATGTATTTTGCCATATTTTCGTCCTTTGCTGGCAATACATCAACTTAAGTTTGCTTAGAAGCGAAGTGATAGAAAGGCATTCCATTTTTATTTATTTTTCAAAAGTTGTCTTTGAAGTTGTTGCTTCTGCAAGTGCAGATTCAAGTTCTTTTTGCTTAAACAAAAGATTCCCCATCTCTGCAACATATTTTCTTGTCAAATGTTTTATCTCTCGAGCATGTTCAACTCTTAGGTTCTCTATCTCTTGACCATGTGTAGGTTTCAAACTTTTTATCTGAGTTTCCATATTCATGAGTTCTTCTCAAGCAATTCAACTTTTGTCTTGTCTTTTTGTTATTAGAGTAGCTTGTTTTCAATATCAATGTATTCTTTCATGAGTTTTGGTGATATCTGTACACATCAAAATCCAAATAGTTAGACATTATCAATAATTTTATAGTCAGAAGTATATATTATATAATTATAATGAGAGTTCATTTCACACAATGAACCCCCAATTACATCCTTATTAAACATTTATCAAGGGTCGTCTATAGTCGTAATTCATTCCAAAGAATGAATTCCAACTTCAAAAGCATCTACATTAATAGTCAGAGTTCATTCCATGGAATGAATTCCCAGTTGCATCATTATTAAATATTTATATACAAAATTCATTCCAGAATGAACTCCAAGTTGAATAACAGTAGCATCTTAATTCTTTACCTCTTCATAATCTCCAACATTCATTTCTAAGTGTTTGCAAATGGTGTCAATGTTCCACCTTGCAAATCTTGGATAGTAGAGCTTATCTTCTACTGTTTTCAGCACCTTCCACCTCAGTGTAATTCTTTTTGAATGCTCAACAAACCAAAGCTGTAAAACAAGAATTACACTAGCAAATTATGAACAACAATTATAAAGAAATATATAAATAAACCGCTAAACAACTATGAAAAATCATCTAACAGTTTTGTATCTCACCAACAAGTAAAGGTAACACCCTTTAATAAAACCTCTTCTCAAGCTTTCTATCAAATGCTTGTATATGAGATGTGGCAAAGATACTCTACCTACTGACTCTAGGCAACCTAGGTACTTGGTGTGGATGGAACCTCCATCACTAGTAAGAAAAACGCTGACAGGATAAAAAAGTTCAAACATGGTTATTAGACGTTTTACTCTTAGTCAACTCAATGATTTTTCTTACAAATCCTTGTTTTTTTATATCAAAATCATATTTTCTTACAAGTCAGGTTTCTTGAGTCTAAGAAAGATTATTCTATTCCTTCTCCAGGGATACATAGGATTCCAAACATTAGGGATAACTCTTCACGTGAGGATCTTAGAACATATGTTTCCCCCTAGTTTGAAAATGAACGCATCATCATTTCTATCACGAATAAACTAATGTGAGTTACAGAGAATTTGTGCACCTTTTTTTGTCTTATTCAATTCAGCAGCAAAATGTTGTCTTCCAGGATTACTTGGATTACATTCCCCAATGGACTACTATACAAAGCTTCCTTTAAAGTCTCTTGGTTTACTAGTGCATTAATCCTATCAGCAAGTAAACTGAGTGCAGCAAAGCTACACTTTATCTTCTTTTTTGATTTAAAAAAGGTAATTAATGGGTCACTTCCATAATATTAAGTCTATAATAGCAAAAGAAGGACAAACACTTAGCTGCTAGAAGAAGATAAAGTGTTCGTTCTACAAAATGAGCTCTCAAAGAAGAAAGCATTCCAGAGTTCATTCAATAAAATAAGCTCTGAAAGAAGGACCAACACTTGAGACTTCATTATGTTCCTTGAACTCTCAAAGAAGAAAGAAGTTGATTTTATAGAATGAATCGTACCATCTAGATCTACATTTTGTCTAGACTTCATTATCTTTCGTGAACTCTCAAAGAAGAACGAACTGTGTAGCATCTATATCTATAATTTTTTCTAGTCTTCATTCTCTCACATGAATTCTCAAAGAAGAAGAAAGTTCATACTACAAAATGAACTCAATCAAAGAAGGGCCAACACTATATCAAACATCGAACATCCAGATCTACAATTTTCTTAGACTTCATTTTATTCCTTGAACTTCGACAAGATATACCCTACCTATATATGCTACCTGTAATTGAATCAACATGCAACAACAAAAAAGATGATGAATATGCATTCAGATGAAAAAAATCAACTACAGAAGAACATTCAACATCAAAAATCAATTTATAGTACTTCAATTTGGAGATTTAGGTTTTTTTTCTTCTTTCTTTTTTTTTAAATAGGAAAGTATTTCATTAAAAATAATTATTAAGATACATCTAGTTTTTCCTGGATCAGAGAAGATATCCACATTGGTAAGTTCTCCGACCAGTATGTAGCACTACTTAGAAGTTTTGCATCTTTGGATAAAAGATGAGCTACTTCATTTGTCTCTCTTGGGACATAACGACATTCCCATTTATTAAATAACTTAAGCAATTCTAAACATTCATTTATAATACTATTGGTAGTCCATTGAACATATGTTTTTTTTTCTTCTCGAATCGTACTTTTTGTTGGTTTATTTGATTTGGATTTTTTTGGAACTGGTTCTTCTTCAGCTTCTTCATCACAACTAATTGATTGTTTTCTTCTTCTTCGATTATTGATTGTTCTGTTGTTTTTTTCTTCGGTTTTTTCATTTTTAGGTTTTTTTTTTATTTCTCGGTTTTTTCTTGGTGATTTTTATTTGTCGATATTTTTTATTTCTTTTTTTGTTTTGATTGATGAATTTAAATGAAGATGAAGAGAGGAGACAAGGAAAATCGAGAATGAACAAAAGATAAAGAAAGGAGACAAAGAGAATTGAGAGAAAGGTTTTTCAGATGGAAAATGAAGAGACTAAAATCTAAATACTTAAAGGCCTAGATAAATAAAGCTCCCACGTTGAACAGTGAGGAAACCCTTAATTCCTATTGGCCGAAATAGACCTTTTTTGAGTTTTGTGAAACGAGCATTTTGGTGAGGACACTTGGCAACATATGATTGTCTAGAAAAAATTAGGGAAAACAAAATAAAAAGAGAACCCATGTCTTGCCGTGTTTTAAACTCTAATATTTTGCCACAAAGGAGTCTCATTCTCATATTTACATTCATTCATTGAGTTTCCTAATATACTTTCATTCATTGAGTTTCCTGATATAGATGTGTTTCTTGATTACGGATTATTAATTGATATAAATTACATTCCCAATAAGGCATTCCTAGCGATGGATCTATATCATTGTCGTTCTTTTCGGTTTACTCTCTCAATCTCCAAATCTTTAGTTTTTTGTATCTTCACCGGCTTGGCAGTTCTCGACAACAAGATCTACGGTTAATTAAGAACTTACAAAGGGGATGATAAGCTTATATACTAGGTACACTAATCGGTTATACCAATCTTATCATCTTTTTTTTTTGTATTTTTTTTACATGTAAGTGTCTCATTCTTCTCATCGATAGCAAGACTTCGATCTTCAATAAGATTTTGGTTTATATCAAACTTATCAGGAAGAAACATAAACATAGCTACTTGAATTCGAAACAAGAGATTTCAGTTTTGATTAGAATTTCTAACTCGAAGCAAGAGATGATCTCAATTATGGAAGATATCAAAACAAGGTTTGGAATTGAAACCACGTAAAAAGAATTATTTGACTCATATGATGATGGCTAATGTTTGATATTCTTATTATACCATGAATGCTCATGAGCTTCGATTTAACAGAGGACCTGAAGTTTGGAGAATGTTTGTGACAATAACTACTGGCCATCAATTTCAAAGGTTGAATTGATAACAGTTGATTTTAATAAGCTAACTTTTAATGTTTTGATATAAGGCCTTAGAGCCAATATGGTTGATTTTTGTGCTTTTATCATTGGATGGGAGACTAATTAATACATTTGTAGGATGTTGAGATATTTGTTAGGATGATGGAATAGTAGGTATGTTTTGTTTTTTTGTTGTTCTCAAGATTGAAAGGTGTTGAGATGGATTAGAGTAATCAAGCTGTATAGAAAATAGGTATGTTAAGCTTTGGATAGAAGAGATGGAAAAGGAAGCTAGATTTTTTATTTTATTTTTATAAGTTAAGTGCGTTCAAAAGATTAATTTTGGGAGTTAGTAATCTTTACATCATGATGAGTAGAGCCATCGATTGTAAGGATGGTAGCTTCCATCCTAGCATTTGATTTATCTACTTCTAAAGCATAATTAATACAAGAGGGAGGTGTATTCCTCCAATTCAGGATATGTCTGAAAGATTTGGCTTTCTTGGCCAAGGCATCTGCCACATTGTTTACAGTTCTAGGGACATAATAAAAACCTAATTTTTTTTTGACAAAGTTTAAATTCGCTCTTGACTTCATCCATTATGGATTGATTCTGCCATTCAATTTCAGACTCTTTCCCATTCAGATAGTCAAAGAGATTTTTGCAGTCGCCTTCTACCAAAAAGTTGGACAATGACGAAAAGGTCGGTTAGGAACTTTTTAGCATGGGTTTCGAAATATTGTTTAAGGTAAAATGCCTAATACATATATTAGATGAATGCAAAAAAAAATAAAAAATAAATCACAAATTTCACTTATTTTTTTCAAAATGATTTTCAAAATAATTAATAGAAAGAAAAAAACACATATTTACTATTTTTTTCCACTTATTTAATGCAACGAGACGGGGTGGGACGGCACTAAATAAAAAATGCATCGTCACAGGGTGGGTCAAGGCCCAGCGCACACCAAGTTAAAAATGTATCGTCACGGGACGAAGAAAATTCCCGGACACACCAATTTAAAATTGAAAAAAATGCCCGGTGCGTAGCACAATGGAGAATATTTTATAAGAAATCTGCACATATTCTCCACCTATTTAATGTATTTGCCCCGCCACACCAAGTCAGAAAGTATTGTCATGGGACGGAGCGAATCTCCGCGCACACCAAATCAAAAATGCATCGCCACGGGGAAGGGCGACGCCACGCGCAAAGCAAGTTAAAAGGAAAAATACATAAAATCTGCACATACTCTCCACCTATTTAATGTATTTGCGCCGCCATACCAAATCAAAAATTCATCGTCATGGGGCAAGATGAAATCCCGCGCGCACCAAATCAAAAATACATTGCCACGGGGAGGGCGAAGCCCCGCACACACCAAGTAAAAAGAAAAAATATGTCCGATGCGTAGCACGGTATGACATGCCCCAATAGTGAAGCACCACAGTGGCGCGTTACTGAGAATGAAGCCTAGCGGATGGAGCTGCACATGCCGACGGTGCAGTGCCAACATGGCTGAGACAAGAAAGGCTACTTAGAAAATGCAATACGACGTGATAGTGTTGCATATGCTTATTCAGAGTTATCCCATCTCAAGAGAAGAGTAAAGGATGAAATGCAAAGTCATGGCATGACTTTGACATCGTTCCAAGCACTGGCCAAGACTTGGATGATGCATATGCAACAATGGCGTTGCCAAATGCGCCATTGGTGATAACTGTTCACCAAAAGAGATGCAAGTGATGCATATGAAGCATGAAGTTGAATTAAGCAAGTCAAGACTCAGTTGGCACAATATTTGGATGTTGACATCCAAATGAGCTAAGTGCGTAGCAAGTGAAGTGAAGCGTAACCATTGCCAAATACTTGGCAGAAGTGCAAGTTTCATGAAGCGTAATCATTATCGGGCACTTGGCGTAGGCCAAGAGTGAGTGAAGCACAATTATTATCGAACATTGGCAGGGCCAAAGTTCAGTGAGGCATAATAATTGTCAGACTTGAGTTCAAGCTGTCAGTTGCGAGTGTGTGTGCATCACACGCATGCCAAGAGTAAAGAGAAAGTTAGAGACGATTATAAAGGAGATTTGTAACCGAGTTTGGCATAGCCTAACCGTTGGAAACAGGTGTAGCGCCATTGTGCAAGCCAGCACCAAAGTTAGCAGTTAAAAAGTTGAACTGGCGGTTAGGGGAACTGCCCATGGACAGATGGATGTTCATGGGGCGTGCAACAGAGTTGCATACAGATTGGCCCTAGTTTCTTGGAATTATAAATAGCCAGAGAAGCCTTACAAATCAGGTTGTTCAAGAGTTCAATAGTTCGAGTATTGAGGAACCACATTTGCAGTAGAGAATGATTCTGCATTAGACTTAGAGAATAAGCTTGTAAAGTCCATTGGTTGGACGATTTTGTATCTTCCCCTTAAGCTAATAAATGTGAGTTTGTTGGCTAATACGTTTGGCTTTGGTTTACTGTTGATTTGATAATACTCCCCCAACTCTGTGAAGCATAAACATGGCAGGAACCTCTTTACAGTATGGTGTTAGAGAACTGCAAGGTCAAACTCGCATGCGTTGCTATCTCAAGCATGTTTGTCAATGTTAGTGATCAAAACTATAAGTCTTGATTTCTAGTCTCTTATAGCTAAGTCTCGGACTAGGATAGTAAGTGTAGTTGAGCTCAAGGACTTCATGGCGATTCATCATACAAGTAGAAGATCTACTCAAGGAACCAGTGGAACTTCTTGACAAAAAGGTATGTGGAGACTTGAACTTATCCGTCACTCAAAAGTCTATCTATTCTATCTCCTACTCTTTGAGACAAAAGTCGTATGCTATATATATATAGACTAGATCATACACATTTGGTATTTCGAGCCGAGTATACCTCGCCTATCTATATCTCGAAATATGTGTTGGTAATCTTTTCGCTTCGACCAAGTTTATCTTTACCTAGTGACGAAAGTCATGAATGTTTCAATCACTTTGAAAATTGCTTTGACGAGAAATAGTGCAACAACTATATAACGTCCTCTAAGAATGTTTCAATGATTGTAATGAGAGTTTAGATTACATAACCAATGGATTCCTTGAACCGAAGTTTTCGAACTTTGTTGATCAAGAGAACCGGAAGTATGGTAAGTGCCAAGTCCGCGAACTCAGTCCGCGAACTGCCGAAGTTCTCAAACCCGAGAATTTCTGCTGGAGTTGACAAACTACTTGCGTGAGACAAGTCCACGAACCTAGTCCGCAAACCCAGTCTGCGAACCTAGTCCGCGAACTGGCGTAGTTCTCGAACCCGAGAATTTCTGCTGGAGTTTGTAAACTCTATCCGGTGTCTTAAGTCCGCGAACCTAGTCTGCGAACTTGAGAAGGTTATATATCTAAAGATAATTTCTGAACTTAATCTTAAAATACTAAGGAATGCATTTGCAAACCGTGGCTATTAAAGTTCATGAATCGATTCGAGTGAATCAAATCATCTTTGCTTCAATTGTGTCTTGTGTAGTTACATAAGATTTCCTTGCAATTGAACAACTCTCTTAACTAGTTCATTTGATTCAATTGAACTAGTTATGGTGAAGACGAACATGGTTGGTATGAAACGCTCATATGGTTAACCTCTTTGGGTAGACTATTGTTGAACCAACAATGTACACGTTTGGGTGCGGTTAACAAACCTAGAAGCGTACAATCATTTGTGTAAGACAAGCTAAGTTTTCGATCTAACGGTTGAGAAATAATAGATTGAATCTAAATCAGGTTTTCATCTAACGGTGAATATTGATTGCTTTGTAACTAAGGAAAAACCCTGATTTGGAAGGCTATATAAAGGAGACATTTAGCATTGAGAAAACTGATCCCCACACGTCCGTGTGATACTAGTTTCTCTGCTAGAGTCGATTCTCCTTTAACCTTTGGTTTTCTTCTTCTAAAACCAGGTTAATGACTTAAAGACTTCATTGGGATTGTGAAGCCAGACCGATACTACTTTTATCGTAGTTGTGTGATCTGATCTTGCATCTTCTAACGTAACAGTACAATCATATTGATTGTCTTGATATCGTGAGAGTTCTCCGATAGGCAAGATATAAAAAGTAATCACAAACACCTTCCTCTCATTGTTTGTGATTCCACGACATCTTGCTTCGCTACCATAATATTAGGATTGTTGTGAGGTGATTGATTAATCTAGGCTGTTCACCGTATTATTATCAAAAGACGGAACAAAAACTTTTAGGGTTTTTCTGTGGGAGACAGATTGATCCTTTGATAGACTTGTCTGTGTGAGACAAATTTGTTTATTGTTAAAGCCTGCGATTTTGGGTCGTAGCAACTCTTAGTTGTGGGTGAGATCAGCTAAGGGAATCAAGTGCGCAGTATCCTGCTGGAAACAGAGGCGTTGGGAGTACAACTTTACCTTGGATCCGTGGGAGACTGATTGGGGTTCAACTATAGTCCAGTCCGAAGTTAGCTTGGAGCAGGATAGTGTCTGTAGCGGCTCAATACAATGTGTATTCAATCTGGACTAGGTACCGGGGTTTTTCTGCATTTGCGGTTTCCTCGTTAACAAAACTTCTGGTGTCTGTGTTATTTCCTTTCCGCATTATATTTGATTATATAATAGAAATAATACAAGTTGTGCGTTTGAATCAATCAATTGGAAATCCGAACTTTGGTTGTTGATTGATATTGATTGATCCTTGGGCATTGGTCTTTGGTACCGTCCAAGTTATTTCTTGTGTTTGATTATACACTCGTTGATTTCTATTAGCTTGAGTGAATCAAAACAAGATAGAGATATTAACTCCTTGAGATACTTTTACCTAGATTGAGTCTGACTGTCTAGTTGATTCTCTAGAAAGTATTTTGGAGTTAGTCCATACAGATTGCTAAGCGAAATATTGGGTGGTGTTGTTAGACCCCCGCTTTTTCAATTGGTATCAAAGCAGGCAAACACGTTTAAGACCTCAAAAGTCTGTGTCTGTAGCGATCTGACTATATGGATCATAAAGTCTCAATTGACGTTTCACCAGGATTAAAAAACAACCGCAGAAAAAGGTCTGATAAACTGGTCACTCTTCCAAAAAAGTTGGATGAACAAATCCAGATCTACTCTGGTCTTGTTGCAGAAATTTCAAGTCTTAAGAATTTGCTATCCAGTAAGATTCTCTCAGTGAATCTGAGAAAATCCAGTTGTTCCTCTCCAAAGAATAGTCACCATTCAGATAACAATCAACGATCAGTTGATAAGAAAACTGATATGACTAGGAACCACTCAGACAAACATCAAGGTTCTATCCCATATTGTTGTTCGTCAAATCAACCTCCACAAGTTTGTACGTCAATTTTGAAGAGTCTGAAGATTGCGAGTAATCCTTGTAAGAAAAGTAAACGATCTTTTGTTACTCTAAAAAGACGTACAAAACTATCAGAAAATTCTAAACAGAAAAGTACTGATGGTATGGGTAATCTTGTTTCTAGTCTTACATCTTGCGTCCAATGGTGTCGTGACAGTAGTTGTAGCCTTTTTCTACATGTGATAGGCGACTCTCCATTGTGTGTATCATCTATCAACTTTAAAAGTAGAAGAGATCCTATATCCAGAAAAAAAGGACGTCTTCAGATTGGTGGTTATTCTCCACAAATTGAACCAGGAAATCCTGATAAAACTCTGAATATTTCTTTTTGGGAAAAAACAATGCATGAAGAGTTGGATCAATTTCACAGACAAACCGCGTGGGATCTTGTACCATGTCAGTTCAATATCAATGCTATTGGTTCTGATAATGCCATCATTGTTGATCAAGGATCCTCACGAACTAAAGCTTTTGTGTGTGACGAACCGTTAGTTCCAGTAGAATGTCCTGTGCTGTTGAATCATAAGCCCTTGGAAACAGGTTTTTCCAGAATCAAAAAGGGGAGGATCTCTACTCACGTAACAAACCTTGAAATTTCACAAAGTGATAAACAAGGGGAGCTTTTTGCTCACAATGTCTCCTACTAATCCTAGACGTTCGCATCCTCATTCTTAACTTGAGAAGATGGGGTTTGTTGCGTCCTTTTGACTCAAGTATTTTTTTGGTAAGTCTTGATTAAATATAAATAAGGATTCTTTAAAACTAAAGGAACCCTTGTCTAGGGTTTGGAGCAGTTCGTAAACGTTGTGATTTTCCAAAGGAATACTGTTTCATGGCTCATGTGACTAGAGGTAGCGCAAGCAGGAATGCAGCTGAAGCAGCTAACGTACGGAGGTGTACATGAATCTCATCCACAAGGGTGAAGAGAGTGAAGACTGTAATTAATGGTAAAAATCCTTCCTCAAACTGGTTTGTATCCTTTTATCAGTGTGATGATAGTTTCAGGAACCTGGTAAAAGAGTTCATCAACAAAAGAAACGACTTAAAATCTCAAATCGCTTCATCTTTGGAAGTGCTCATTCACTACGAATAGATGATGTCTTTAACAACGAACACCGTACGTAAACTGAAAAGAGAACTTAGTATGTTGACGGTTATTCCCAAAGAGTTGGAAGAATTGAACAATCCCATTATCAGTGGAATTTTCAATAATGAGAAGGAGTTTTCTGTAGATACCTTGAGGAAAATCTACTATGCCTAGTAAGTCTTCTTTTTGGCTCAGTTGGAAGAATAACTAGTGCTTTGAATAGCGATGATTGTGACTACACATAGCTATTATTTTCATCTTCTTGTTTTTAGGTTTTTTGGTTTAAAATTCTAAAACTATTTTGAGGATGATGTTTTGCAATATTTTTGATTTTGTTATATTGCAACTTGTTATGCGATATTTGTGTTTACGTTCGTGAACTTTGTTGTCCCATATTTTGTCAAAAGTAAAGTCGTTCATGATCGGTATTCATGTATTGGTTTAAGAATTAATAGACTTTTGACATATACAAAAGTTAAGCCTATATTGTCAACCCTTGACGGAAGATAGGTTAAAATCTTTTGTATCCAAGGATTATTGCTATTGTATATGTTTGTGCAAAAGAATGAATCCTTGTGTATTCCACGGTATTAATCTTCACTGATCTATATTTTGTAATACTGTGAGGTTCCGTAATGTGTCTTATGTTGAGCACGATACGACTAAGTTGATTAATTTTTGATTAGCTTGGTTGGTTGTTTCGTAAGATACTTTATGTTGAGCATTTGTGAACTAAATTAATCATCTTGTTTGGTTATTTAGTTATTGCTCCGTAAGTTCTCTTATGTCGAGCAAAACAAATTACAATTAAATTGATTACATTTGTGATTAGTTTGATTGTGTGTTCCAATTAGATTAATTATGAGATCTCTTGTAATTAGTCTAGTTGAGTTTTCATATATTCCATGAGTTTTTCTTTTGTTGAGTATATGAACGGCTATTTTAATCATTTTCTAATGGTTATGTTAGTCGTTGCTCCGTAAGTTTACTTATGTTAAGCACAATGAATTAAATTGATCACTTTTGTGGTTAATTTGATTATGTATTCCGATTAGATTATTCATGAGTTTACTTATGAATAATTTGATTGAGTGTTGGATATAAAAATCATTCTCATGGTTTTGTTGTCCAATAAAATCCTTCGTTTCTCTTGAAATTAAGGTCGCTCGTTGTTGTTCCCTTGGGAATGACATCTAATGGAGAAGAGTTCTTTTGAACTTGTGCTTAATGGTCATATCTTGAGGGGTGTGCGGCTGTGGAATTTTAGAGGGGTTATCTTGTATCTTTAAACTCCTTGATGAATGTTGTTAGCTTCGGCTATATGATTGCATCTAAATAAGATGATGTGTGTTTCTTTCTCTCAGTCATGAAATGTCTCTTACGGAAATTTCATTATGATCCCGTTTTTGTACCTTTGCCTGTTTTATTGACAAAAAGGGGGAGAATTAATATGTAGTTCACACTACAAATACATATGGTTTTCGGATCATTGTGTAAGGGGGAGTGGTTTTCATGTGAGATGGATTATTGACTAAGGGGGAGTGATACATATCACCATAATATTATTGTTGAATTTGTGATACAATTGGACTTTGACACTGTGTAATAATACTATGACACTGTATAACAATGATCGAGACCGATGCTTTCTCATTGTTATAGCTACGGATCTTCAACAACGGTGATGCTAAACTTACAACCTTTGGGATCATTAGAGTACTTGGAAGTGACGAAGATTTCGAGGAATGTTGAAGATTAGACATGTGGAATAGGATCTACTAAAGTTTCATTATCTTTTTTGTATTCCATATGTATTGATAGTTTTGTCACTAAAATTGACAAATAGGGAGATTGTTAGAGCACTCCTCGGTCAAACTCGCATGCGTTGCTATCTCAAGCATGTTTGTCAATGTTAGTGATCAAACAATAAGTCTTGATTTCTAGTCTCTTATAGCTAAGTCTCGGACTAGGATAATAAGTGTATTTGAGCTCAAGGACTTCATGGAGATTCATCATACAAGTAGAAGATCTACTCAAGGAACCGGTGGAACTTCTCGACAAAAAGGTAAAAGGTATGTGGAGACTTGAACTTATCTGTCACTCAAAAGTCTATCTATTCTATCTCCTACTCTTTGAGACAAAAGTCGTATGATATATATATAGACAAGATAATACACATTTGGTATTTCGAGCCGAGTATACCTCGCCTATCTATATCTCGAAATATGTGTTGGTAAGCTTTTCGCTTCGACCAAGTTTATCTTTACCTAGTGACAAAAGTCATGAATGTTTTAATCACTTAGAAAATTGCTTTGACGAGAAATAGTGTAGCAACTATATAACGTCCTCTAAGAATGTTTCAATGATTGGAATGAGAGTTTAAATTACATAACCAATGGATTCCTTGAACCGAAGTTTTCGAACTTTGTTGATCAAGAGAACCGGAAGTATGGCAAGTGCCAAGTCCGCGAACTCAGTCCGCGAACTGCCGAAGTTCTCAAACCCGAGAATTTCTGCTGGAGTTGACAAACTACTTACGTGAGCCAAGTCCACGAACCTAGTCCGCGAACCGGCGTAGTTCTCTAACCCGAGAATTTCTGCTGGAGTTTGTAAACTCTATCCGGTGTCTTAAGTCCGCGAACCTATCTGCGAACTTGAGAAGGTTATATATCTAAAGATGATTTCTGAACTTAATCTTAAAAGACTAAGGAATGCATTTGCAAACCGTGGCTATTAAAGTTCATGAACCGATTCGAGTGAATCAAATCATCTTTGCTTCAATTGTGTCTTGTGTAGTTACGTAAGATTTCCTTGCAATTGACCAACTTTCTTAACTAGTTCATTTGAGTAAATTGAACTAGTTATGGTGAAGAAGAACATGGTTGGTATGAAACACTCATATGATTAACCTCTTTGGGTAGACTATTGTTGAACCAACAATGTACATGTTTGGGTTCGGTTAACAAACCTAGAAGCGTATAATCATTTGTGTATGACAAGCTAAGTTTTCGATCTAACGGTTGAGAATTATTAGCTTGAATCTAAATCAGGTTTTCATCTAACGGTGAATATTGATTGCTTTATAACTAAGGCAAAACCCTGATTTGGAAGGCTATATAGAGGAGACATTTAGCATTGAGAAAACTGATCCCCACACGTCCGTGTGATACTAGTTTCTCTGCTAGAGTTGATTCTCCTTTAACCTTTGGTTTTGTTCTTCTAGAACTAGGTTAACGACTTAAAAACTTCATTTGGATTGTGAAGCCAGACCGATACTACTTTTATCGTAGTTGTGTGATCTGATCTTGTATCTTCTATCGTAACAGTACAATCATATTGATTGGCTTGAGATCGTGAGAGTTCTCCGATAGGCAAGATATAAAATGTAATCACAAACACCTTCGTCTCATTGTTTGTGATTCCACGACATCTTGTTTCGCTACCATACAATTAAGATTGTTGTGAGGTGATTGATTAATCTAGGTTGTTCTTCAGGAATATAAGACCGGATTATCAATTGGTTCATGTTCACCTTGATTATTATCAAAAGACGGAACAAAAACTTTTAGGGTTTTTCTGTGGGAAACAGATTGATCCTTTGATAGACTTGTCTGTGTGAGACAGATTTGTTTATTGTTAAAGCCTGCGATTTTGGGTCGTATCAACTCTTAGTTGTGGGTGAGATCAGCTAAGGGAATCAAGTGCGCAGTATCCTGCTGGGATCAGAGGTGTAGGGAGTACAACTGTACCTTGGATCAGAGGGAGACTGATTGGGGTTCAACTATAGTCCAGTCCGAAGTTAGCTTGGAGTAGGCTAGTGTCTGTAGCGGCTTAATACAATGTGTATTCAATTTGGATTAGGTCCCGGGGTTTTTATGCATTTTCGGTTTCCTCGTTAACAAAACTTTTGGTGTCTATGTTATTTTCTTTCCGCATTATATTTGATTATATAATAGAAATAATACAGGTTGTGCATTTGAATCAATCAATTGGAAATACGACCTTTGGTTGTTGATTGATATTGATTCATCCTTGGGCATTGGTCTTTGGTACCGTCCAAGTTATTCCTTGTGTTTGATTATAGACTCGCTGATTTCTATTAGCTTGAGTGAATCAAAACAAGAGAGAGATATTAACTCCTTGAGATACTTTTACCTAGATTTAGTCTGACTATCTAGTTGATTCTCTAGAAAGTATTTCGGAGTTAGTCCATACAGATTGCTAAGCGAAATATTGGGTGGTGTTGTTAGACCCCCGTTTTTTCATATGGGTTACGTTGTTTGGCAGAGAAAATCTAAGTAAGTCTTCCGTTGCATACTCAAGATAGAGTTGGTTGTTTGCATTGGTGCAAACTTATAAGGTTGAAATATGAGTGGGTGATAAGAGATCACTGAACCACTGTATTGTCGGGTTATACCTTCGCGAAAAATTGCTTGGAGCATTTGAAGGCGTGACAATACGGTATCAGAGCACAAATTGCTCTGTTTTAGTTTTGTGTTGGAATATTTTCTCTGTTTTGCTCGAGTTTAGTTGCTGAAATTGCAAGAGATAATGGATGGTAAGAAGAGTACGCTAGATGCCTTAACTGATAGGGTAGCGGACTTGGAAGACAATATTGGCGATGAGGTGCGCCATCCTAACAATGCCAATTATAATGCAACGGTGTTGGCTCACATTCAGGCTCTTGATGAGTATGTTGCTGATATGCTGGAGTCAAACCAAGAAGCAACTAAAAAGCATACTGATTTGGAAGGCCAAATCAATGCTGTTAAGACCATGTTCACAGGAGCCTTGAAAGGACTAACTGATGAGTTAAGTGTCTTGAGGCGAATGGTGGGTGTAATTGGGTCAGATCAAGCTACTGCGGGTGGTAGTGGCAGTGACTTTATGAAGATTAAAGTTCCATAACCTAAGGCGTTTTCTGGCGCAAGATATCCGAAGGCATTGGAGAATTTCATGTGGGATATGGATCAATACTTCAAGGCCGCCAGAACCCCGGAAGAACAAAAGGTTACTCTCGTTAGCATGTACCTGGAGGGTGATGCGAAATTATGGTGGAGAACTAGAACTGATGATGACCTTACTGCTGGTCGTCCAGGCATCGTGACATGGGATGTCATGAAAAAAGAATTGAAGAGTCAATTCTTACCAAGCAATGCTGCTTGGATATCCAGAGAGAGCTTGCGTAAGCTGAAGCATACCGGTACACCATGGGAATACGTGAAAGTGTTATCGTCTCTGATGCTAGACATTCGCAACATGTCGTAGGAAGACAAGTTGTTCAATTTTACATCTGGTTTGCAGCCGTGGGCTCAAGCTGAAGTGAGAAGGCAGGTGTTGATGGTGGATTTTCAACAAAGGGAAAAACCGTAAAATCATAAGGCATGTTTTTGACACGGCTTTCAGGCATGCAACGATTCATATTTTACGAAGCCATGATGAATATGTTTTCGAAAAACCCCACCAGCTGAGCAATTCGATCCCTGGCATTTCATCATGACCTTTATGCAGAATAACATAATTGGGCGGTTCTCCGTAGATTGACAGCTTAACGCCTTCAGGACGTCGGTGACACTCACTGTTCCCTGACTGCATGAGAGAGACCCACCTCCACATAGAAGAATATTTGGGCGGGGGATGCCTTCAGGACGTCGGTGACACTCACCGTTCCCTGACTATGTGGAGAGACCGTGTATAGATTCAGGCGGTTCTCCGTAGATTGAGAGCAATAACGCCTTCAGGTCGTAAACAACACCGTGACTCCCTGACTATGCACCATTCAGAATGGATGTGACGCTTTAACTGGCTAATATCTTTTATGCAGTAGATTAATTCTGCCGTGACATTCACCACTGAATTCCCAGAATGATCTATTATTGCTCCTATTCCATGGTCGAATCCACGGCCTGATCCCATGGAATGACAATAACAAGTGCTCCTATTCCATGGTTGAATCCACGACCTGATCCCATGGAATGGAAATAAACAATTTCTCCTATTCCATGGTCGAATCCACGACCTGATCCCATGGAACGACAATAACAATTGCTTCGATTCTATGATCGAATCCACGACTTGATATCATAGAATAGCAATAAAACAATTTTACTATCTCATTACTCCGATTTCATGATCGAATCTACTGATCTCATGAAATGGTAATAGATAATTTTAATTACTCTGATTCTATGGTCAAATCCACGATCCCATAGGATGGTAATGCTTGTTCTATTATTCTGAATTCGTAGTTGAATCCACAGCTATCCTATGAATTAATAATGAACAACTATTCATTTTTTATTACTCAGTTTCATGAACTATTCTCCACTGAATTTCATAAATTAGTAATAAATACTCAACAACCGGGCATCTAAACAATCACTGAGTAAGCCCCACAAAAATGGTGCAAGTGTACTCGACAATGATGCACGGCTGAGCACCCGAATGCATGAACGAGCATCCAAAAATATGAAATAATGAGGAATCCTTCGCAGAACATGAGAAAACAATAAATAATAATAAAATAATAAGAGGCGCTCAGGGTGGGCCCACCAGCCAGCCGTCCGGTCGTGCCCTAGCCATGGTCGGTCCATGCCTCTCCCATTATTTTGTTTATTCTTTGTTATTTCATGAACTCATGGAAACTCCTTGGTTTTAGCAACTTTCCTTGTTTTTGCAAAACTTGTGAATTCTCCATAACTTCGTGGATTCACAAAAAATATTATAAAATAAGAAAAGGTGTGCGGGACCGGACAACCCAGCCGGCCAGCCATGCCCGATCCGTGGTCGGTCCCATACCTCACAATCCTTAGATTTTTATAATTATTGTTCCCTAATATCATGAAACTCCTCTATTTCAACAAAAACTCGTGGATTCTCCATAACTTCAAGGATTCATGAAAAATAATAAAATAGGGAAAGGTATGCGGGACCGACGACCTAGCCGGCCGGCGATGCCCTAGATGTGGTCGGTCCCACACCTTGCAATCCCTAATCTTTCATAATTATTATTTTCCTCAATTCATGAAACTCCTGGGGTTTGAGCAAAATTCATGATTTCTTCATATTTTCTCAAATATTGCTCAAATCACGATAAACCAAAAGACAACATAGTCACATGACTAGCTAGCCTCTCACGACAATTCTAAATATTAAAATATTTTATTTTAATATTTTCAAAATATTGATGAATTGAGCATACATGCTCATTCCAATAAAGATCGAGAATTCTCAGTCAAGATGAAACTCTTCTGAAAATTCATGATGTTGCTCGAACGCGCATCAGAAAATACTGAAACTCTCAGTATGGAAACACATACACCACGACAACACGTGCATGCCTTCATGACCAACCAGAGTCATTCCTAGGGCTTGCACAAATCCGGTCCCACATGTTTTCATAATTCTGACCTAATTCGCTCAATTGCTCATACTGGGCCCGAACTCTCTCCAACCAACTGGGGAATCCTTCAAATGACCAACAACTGGTCCCGTGATCACCAAGAACCGGTCCCATGCTCTCTTGGTCGGTCCCTATCTCTCATCTCTAGTTTTTATCATCTAATGCTGAATCCAGCAATATTTCAATAAATGATGAAACCGGCATTTAATCATCGTTCTTCCACCAACCCTCAAACTGACTGAGAACCCTGGTGTGTGCTCACTCGAGCACTGGGCACCACATGGACGCTCATCATCCCATGTGGTCGGTCCCTCTTCACTCATGACAAATTTTCAGTAATTCCTTAATTGTTGAAGGATTGATCAAAAATTAGGGTTTCGAACAAACGTTCCACGAATCACCATTCTGATCAAGTTCAAACACAAAATTATGTTGATTCAGCAATCAACATCCAAATTAATAATATTTGGTAATTCACCAATATTTTTGATTAATATTTTATTGGGTCACGGCACCATTAAATAATTCATCGAATTGAGCAATACTTGCTCAGTTGCTCGAATATTGATCCAACCATCAATATTCGGTAATTCATCAGTAGTTTGTCGAATTGAGCAACACTTGCTCATTTGCACGTCAAATTACCAATATTTAGTATTTTGTTGAACTGAGCAACACCTGCTCAGTTGCACGTCAGATTATAAAAAATCATTAATTTGTCGAATTGAGCAATACTTGCTCAGTTGCTCGTCAAATTCTCAATATTCAATAATTTGCAGAATTGAGAAATACTTGCTCAGTCGCTCAAGTACTGGTCAATAATTCACTGAATCTACAATATTGACATCATTTCAGAGAACTACATGTACGACCCATGAATCGCTGAGCATTCATCACTCATGCTCTATTCAACAAAATCTAGACCCATTGTCTAATTAGTCAGCAACTGACTAATCAAAACACTTCTTCCTTGCAGACTCCACGATTTGTGAGACATCAATCACGTCACAAATGGGGGGATATCACTTAGGGTTTTGGTATGGTGGTCTACGGCACGTGGATTCATCCACAACGAGAAATGTGCGTAAGTCGTGTAAACGGTTGAAGGAGTTAGCAAAGTAGTGGGTGCACGATCAGTCAAGTCTCCACACGACGTGAAACTGACTTTACCACGATCTTCCATTTCCCCACTCTTTCACTCAAAGAACCGTCACACTTACAGGGATCAGTGGTACATCATTCTTCCAATATAAATAAGTCTAAATCGAGGACATCAAGAGGATGGATTATCATCATTATCTGTCAACAACTCGATACAAACTTATTCACAGAACTCAACTTCAGCAGTTCAGCAATATTGCAGAAACCTTCAACACACCCACAATCCTCGATCATCACTGATCCTACACAATTCTCAGCTTCTCTCCTACAGATCAACCCATATCCCTCTTTGCGACCGAATTGACTCTGGAACGGCCATTGTCTTGGTTTAGGCCGGAGTCCTACAGATTGATTTCCCGAATCTAAGTACCCCCTTTGCAGCGGTGCATCTGTGTGAGGTTCAGCAGTTTGCTCGGTCGAAGAGTCTCGACAACACGCTCGACTCTCCACTTTCCTAGAAAACCAGCAAACCGTTTTCCCCATCCACAGATTGGCGACCACAGTGGGAGATTAATCTCTCGGTTTCAATCTCACATTCTCGCAAAATGGCTGGTCTTAGGTCTGGGTTAATTACAAATGCAAATGATGCTAGCACTAGCAACAACGATAACAATGAAGATATTCCGGAAAACATCCTCGCTTCCAACAACGATGGAGGTGATACTACTCCTCCTTACACCAACAACGAAAATCATCCTCTCTTCGGCCGACGTCCTGAGGAAGTCAGGGAGAATCCTCCTACCGTAGCTGATCTCATGAGGTGCAAGAAACCCTTTCCAAAAATCAGACTAACATGGCTGCAACACAGAAGGAGTTGTTCAATTTTCTCAAGACTCTCACTGACAAGATTTCATAGAAAACTCAAGAGAAAGAAAAGGCCAAAGAAACATCTTCGACTGCTAATCCTGAAGCCACTCGGATCCATGTGGTAGATGATAACGAAGTCCAAAAGGCTGCAGACAATCCACCAACGAAGGAACCTGCAGGCTTCATCAACCGTGAAGTCCTGGAACTCTTTATAGAGGATCAATGAAAATACAAGACACCGATTCATCGTCATCAACTTCCATATCCTGCTGCTACGCAAAATATTCCTCTCCCAAAGAGCTACACTTCCCCAACGTCCACACTACAACGTAATTGGGAACGCTCGAGAACGTCTGTCGATTCATGGAGGCATTAGGAGAGCATGAACACAACAGAATGATCCCAATCTACAGAGCCTTGCTGGAGAATCTGCGATTCCATACTTTCTCAGAACTTCATGAAGCAGCCAAGCAATCAGTAACTACCGCGCATGCTTTACTGGAAAGAGAAAGACGTAGACTGAGAACCTCGTGATACTCAGCGTCTCTTCAACAGACAATACAACCTCCAAACTTCCATGAGCGTTGTTGTTGAAGCATACTTTTCCAATCTCCCAGGATCCTTCGGAAGCGCAAATAAAGGATAACCAATCCTGAAATGCACAAACCTCAACCATGCATCAACAAACAAGGAAATGATCAGAAAGACTCAAAATTATCTCTTGTCATTGAAGAAGTGATCGATTTACTAAAAGTCTGGATTCAAGATGGTGCAACCAAATTGACATTCATCAGGAGACAACCAACTGAAGAAGAAATGAATAATCCCAGGGGAAAGACATGTTCAAAGTACCAAATTACATTGTGTCAGACATCCGATCTATCTCAGAAATACTCCTTGAACCTTCATCCACAAACAAGAAGATGCACGACTGGGGACTGCTTACCAGTCCATCTCAGAGGAAATGAATTCAAAAGAATATTGATCGATACTGACACCGTCATCAATATCGTTCCACTGAAAACCCTGAGAGCCGCTGGCAAACTTTGACGAGGTTGAAGCAAGAACCTGAGAAAGAGGCATAGACATTCATCAAGAGGTTCCTCACTCAGGCAAGTCTCATTCCTTCCATGTTTATGCCATTTATTTCCTCACATGTTATCCTGGCATGGGGACTCAATTCTGTTAGCAACTCTGCAATACGTCATGAATGGTAGCTTCACCGCATTAGTATTTCACCAAGTGGTTGAATCTGACACCGCTTCGAATCGAGCATCTCACCGAGACATTCACTTCTGAGAGATGACGGAAGCATCGAAAAGAGCACTTTGGGAATTTCTCCACAGACTTGTAGGAATGTCCATGTGTATCATAAATTTCTGATGTCTGCACAAGTGTTGAATCCCGCTATAGCAGTGGAATGCCGAATCAACAAAATATACACGGGCCGAGACGATCAAGCCTAAGACATCTGACACTTCAACACTCAAGCATCTAAGAAGCCTTCGAATTGTACTCCCAATCAAAGAGTACACCTTCGATAATAACGCCTCTAACTTCAGCACAGTATCTCAACGTGATACACTGGTTCGATATGATCAAAGTATAGGTGAATTACAATCGATAAGCCTTCACTATCCCATGATAAGACTTCTGAAGCAGATGCAACATCATTCATCAATGGATGCTACAAACTCCTTCAACTCTGCTAAGTGAATGAGGGATGCACCGGGGACTTGATTTTATTGGAAATATCAATTCAATATATTTCAATAAATGTTATCCACATAACAAGTCATTACAACCTGATTCCATGAAACATCGTCAAACGGAGCCTCTCTACATCACAAGCCCCTGCACGACTGGGGAACTTCCTCTCTTCACCAATCATATCCAGAATGAAGACTGTTGCTGCTATCTACCGCGCAACAAAATCGATTCCATGAAGAAGCCACTTCACAATAAAGTCATATCAGGAGAATTTGGATTGAAATTCTAATACACCTTCATCTTAGGAATGCTCGACTCACCAATTAGTTCGTGCATGTAAATGATCACTGGATGGAAGAGCAAAGACTATCATCTTCGGTCTCTGTATCAACTCAAATCATAGTATCGACATCAACATGTGTAAGAACTCCATTCATGGTCTCAGCATCAACAAGAATTTCTGTAGAAAATTCAATTGTGGTCTCATCAGCCTCAGACACAACATCCGGCTTCATCAACTATCCATTCTCTGAAGCGTTAATCTATGGATCGTACTTCTTCAAGCTCTAATGATTCATATCAAGATGTTTATACCTTAAAACATGGTAACATGAAGGTCTTCCCAAATCTTACACGACAGACGGGCATAAACCAAAGTCTTCTACAAGAAGTTCTCATCGCCTCCACAAAAGAGATACAACACATTTCAGGCCATGGGTTTACAAAAACGTACCAATGGGTGAGTAATGGGACAATGCTTCCTGAACGAAATATGTTCGCCTATGTCTCTTCTACAACATACCAAAAGGGCGCATTAATCGGACATACGAGCTGAAAGATATGGCATTTACCGTCAGGTCTACGAAATCTGAAAATTTTGTACGGGATTACAAATTACAAATGTGCACGCTTCGTTGGCTGACCTCTGCAACTCCAAATTGAGTGATTCTTTGCTCATGTGATAAATCAGTCTCTTAGCTTCAAAAGTTGGGGTTAATCATTGAATTCCGACGTCGTATGAGGTTCCTACAGCTTCCATAGCATACAACATGTAAGCAACAATTCTCAGACGGGATTCATAACTTCCACAGTCGATCGGTGTTCACCAGGTCTTTCCGTTAAGTCCTTCATCAAGGTACCTCCAACTTCGACCACCTATGTCTTTAAATCATTTTTTCTACCTGAGTCCTCTATCTAGGTCTCGCCAGAAGAAGGGAAAACGAAAAGGAGAGATTTGACAAAATACTAGGGATTGACGGTTCACTGATCATGCCGATTAGTTTCACAGTCCAAAACCCGTGGCAGCAGACTTTCATGTGTTGATCGTTCATCATAAAGTAATTCTACCACCGGTACATGCAACCATGGTCATTACATCACCCTCTCTTGGGATCAACCTCAGTTATGGTCCCGTGACCAGGGTTTCAGAAGCGATGTTTCTACGACTGACAGAAACAAGATGGCACTACAAGCACCATGTATCAATCAAGGTTTCCTGATCTCAAATGAACCAATGACATTATAATCCTTCACTAACCATTCAATACACAAGCGAATGGTCTAAAGACACAATATGAGTGTTTTGGGACAAATCCGTCTGAAGTAATTTTACACTTCCCTGTACAAAGAGACAAGCTGGGAGCAATCAGTGAAGAATCTAGGGATGGGTCATATACCAGTCTCTTCGTAGGTATGTCCTCTACAATATATCCAAAATTCACAGCAATTGGAGAAACGAGCAAAGAGATGTGGCCAAAACATTGGACTACATACCAGCTGAAAAATTTCTGGAAGTCTCCTGGAAGTTTACTGTTTCGCCTTTTTCATGCCCTAAACACGCTCAAAACTCAAAAAGCTTCTCTTTAAAAGCTTGGAAATTTTCTGGGCTTGAAGATACATATGCAGATCGCGAAAATACGACTTCGAACGAATATTCTACAGTGTTTTGGTTAAAAGGCTGAAGTCTGAAATTTTCGGGTGACGTATTTCAGCAAAATTACTCGTATGCTCACATGAATTCTCATTCATTCATTCACAAATCATAAATTTCATACTTCTATGAAGAGATTACAGGAGATATGCTTACTAAGGGAGTCTCTAAATCATTTGAAGGCTGGGCAATGCCGGAATCTCCATTGGCAACGCCGCTATCTCCATTCGGTTCGGAATTTCGGGAATTCTCTGTATTCCCATATCCCAAAGAAGAGCACGCTTCATCAACGTGCTGCTTATCTACAATGATTTCTTCCTGAATTCATCAACAACAATTATTATTATTTCATTCAAGGAGATGCCACAATCACCTGCACGAAAGAGATACTTACATCGATTTCTTCATCAGATTCCTGAATTGTTTGTCCGGGAACAAGTTGAAGATGGAGAAAAAGTATGAAAAGAAATAACAAACCTTGGTTTCGTGATCCTAATTGCACGGTCAAAGTCATGACACAAGGAGCGCTAACAACTCACCAAAGAAACAGCTGGGGACTGCACGTCATTTGCTAACCTCCTGTAGTCCTTACTTCTGGGTTCTCCGCTCCCTAGACTTTCTTCCTCCGTGGAGTCTACATTGATCCAGGATTTCACTATACGATCATCCTGGGGTAAAACTAATGAAATAACCAGAAGTACAACTCAGTATGAAGGATCTCTCACCATCACTCAGAGGTCCCAGGGGTACCATTTCTTAAAGTTTCATCCATACAGATGTCATCTCTGGAAACACCATCTTTGGAAGTATCATCCTGAGAATCAGTCATTCTTTCAAAGTGGCTATTTCAGCACATTGTTCATACAAAGCGCAGGATTCGACAAAACAATGAATCATGGAATAAAGGTGCTCACAAACACGCAACAAAAATGGTAATCCTCAACTCTTACCTATTTACGGTTTAACGAACTTAGTGATTATAACGTAAAAACCTCAAAAAAAACTTGCTCGCTTCTTCAAACTTGCCAAGACGAGCAAAGTTCATTATTTAAAGTCAACACCTGACTTTTCATGAAACTATGAATAATTCACATAACCTTTCATGTGAACATTCGCTGATTTTCTACATGTGCGCATACAATATAAAATCGCCAAACTCATACATACATTATGTCATCACGTACACAATTGTTTGCTTTCAGCAATTGCTCAAGAATCATAAATTGATTTTCATAAAATCGTGAACAACCCACGTAAATTTTTACTGAGTGAACATCCACTGGTTTTTCAAAAATTGGACAGACGTCCATTCTACAATTGCGAAAACTCACATACAGATATTATTTCACCGTGAATAATTGTCTACTTTCAATAGTTGTTCAAAATCAAAACATTAATTTTACAAAAATATATAACGCGAAACTCACGTAACTTTGAAAATATGTATTTTCTTGGTCCCTCTCGTGAGCATCCGTCTTTGAAACGAGAGTATATTTTCAAAAATAAAATTTTTCATGAAAGCTCATAGATAAAATTTTATTACTAACAGACGCATGTCTATTCAAAAAAAAAAAAAAAAACTTTTCTCTCGTACGAGCATCCACCTTTGAAATGAGGGTTTATACACTTTGTGAAATCATACATATTTAAAAAATAAAATTTTGGTTTTCATGAAAGCTCATAGACAAAATTTTATATCATTAGACTCAGGTCTATTTGGTTTGTTTCTTAAACTAATGAACGAACGCATGTTCTTAAAACAAGCATTTCCTTTTTGGGGTCGAGCCCGTAAACGCTAAACTGACCAAAAATGGACGTCCGACCGACCAAATCAAATCAGCAGTGCATCATCTCTCCGTGCTCATAGGATGACACTCTATCACACTATCAGAGTCCTCACCCGAACATTTGCTTGTCCATGACACCATTTGGGAAAATTGAGGATTCTGAAAACACCTTTGTAAACTGAGTTCAACCACCGATCTCATCGACTGAAAATCACCATTTAATGCTTACTGCGGAACATGACTGTCCCTCACTAAGCAGGGGACTTAATGTTGATGGTGGATTTTCAACAAGGGGCAAAACCGTAAAATCATGAGGCATGTTTTTGACCCGGCTTTCAGGCATGTAACGATTCATATTTTACGAAGCCATGATGACTATGTTTTCGAAAAACCCCACCAGCTGAGAAATTCGATCCCTGGCATTTAATCATGACCTTTATGCAGAATAACATAATTGGGCGGTTCTCCGTAGATTAAGAGCTTAACGCCTTCAGGACGTCGGTGACACTCATTGTTCCCTGACTGCATGAGAGACACCCACCTCCACATAGAAGAATAGTTGGGCGGCGGACGCCTTCAGGACGTCGGTGAAACTCACCGTTCCCTGACTATGTGGAGAGACCGTGTATAGATTCAGGTGGTTCTCCGTAGATTGAGAGCAATAACGCCTTCAGGTCGTAAACAACACCGTGTCCCTGACTATGCACCATTCAAAATGGATGTGACGCTTTAACTGGCTAATATCTTTTCTGCAATAGATTAATTCTGCCGTGACATCACCACTGAATTCCCAGAATGATCTATTATTGATCCTATTCCATGGTCGAATCCACGGCTTGATCCCATGGAATGGCAATAACAATTGCTCCTATTCCATGGTCGAATCCACGGCCTGATTCCATGGAATGGCAATAAATAATTGCTCCTATTCCATGGTCGAATCCACGGCTTGATCCCATGGAACGGTAATAACAATTGCTTCGATTCTATGATCGAATCCACGACTTGATCTCATAAAATAGCAATAAAACAGCTGTACTATCTCATTACTCCGATTTCATGGTCGAATCCACTGATCTCATGAAGTGGTAATAGATAATTTTAATTACTCTGATTCTATGGTCGAATCCACGATCCCATAGGATGGTAATACTTGTTCTATTATTCTGAATTCGTAGTCGAATCCACAGCTATCCTATGAATTAATAATGAACAACTATTCATTTTTTATTACTCAGTTTCATGAACTATTCTCCACTGAATTTAATAAAGTAGTAATAAACACTCAACAACCGGGCATCTGGACCATCACTGAGTAAGCCCCACAAAAATGGTGCAAGTGTACTCGACAATGATGCACTACTGAGCACCCGGATGCATGAACGAGCATCCAAAAATATGAAATAATGAGGGATCCTTCGCAGAACAGGAGAAACAATAAATAATAATAAAATAATAAGAGGTGCTCAGGGTGGGCCCACCATCCGGCCGGCCGGCCTGCCCTAGCCATGGTCGGTCCATGCCTCTCCCATTATTTTCTTTATTCTTTGTTATTTCATGAACTCATGGAAACTCCTTGGTTTTAGTAACTTTCCTTGTTTTTGCAAAACTCGTGAGTTCTCCATAACTTCGTGGATTCACGAAAAATATTATAAAATAAGGAAAGGTGTGCGGGACCGGGCAACCCAGTCGGCCGACCATGCCCGAGCCGTGGTAGGTCCCACACCTCACAATCCTTAGCTTTTTATAATTAGTATTCCCTAATCTCATGAAACTCCTCTGTTTCAACAAAAACTCGTGGATTCTCCATAACTTCAAGGATTCTCCATAACTTTAAGGATTCATGGAAAATAATAAAATAGGGAAAGGTATGCGGGAGATCTAGCCGGCCGTCCATGCCCTAGTCGTGGTCGGTCCCACACCTTGCAATCCCTAATCTTTCATAATTATTATTCTCCTCAATTCATGAAACTCCTGGGGTTTGAGAAAAATTCATGATTTCTTCATATTTTCTCAAATATTGCTCAAATCACGAAAAACCAAAAGCCAAAATAGTCGCACGACTAGCTAGCCTCTCACGGAAATTCTAAATATTAAAACATTTTATTTTAATATTTTCAAAATATTGATGAATTGAGCATACATGCTCATTCCAACAAAAAATCGAGAATTCTCAGTCAAGATGAAACTCTTCTAAAAATTCACGATGTTGCTCGAACGCGCATCAGAAAATACTGAACTCTCAGTATGGAAACACAGACACCACGGCAACACGTGCGTGCCTTCATGACCGACAAGAGTCATTCCTAGGGCTTTCACAAAACCGGTCCCACATGTTTTCATAATTCTGACCTAATTTGCTCAATTACTCATACTGGGCCTGAACTCTCTCCAACCAACTGGGGAATCCTTCAAATGACCAACAACTGGTCTCGTGATCACCAAGAAACGGTCCCATGCTCTCTTGGTCGGTCTCTATCTCCCATCTCTAGTTAACTTTCCTTACAAGTCCTTTACTTTCCTAGTTTGTTTTGATTTCCTTTTTCTGTTCAGTTTAGTCGGTTCTTGTGAACCTATTTAAAGGCTTTGCCTTATTGTTTTAAGGACATCTTATTATCAAGTTTGATTATCAATCTTTTTACTTTAGAATCTAGATCCTAGAATCAGATTTTAACTAAGTTCTTGGCGGAACTTCATCTATCTTCAAAACCTAAGCAACTAGTTTGCTATATCCTGTTCTGTGCTACACTATTTGGTATCAGATACAACGTTTTTGGATTTCTATCTAGAAACAGATCCTTCTCAGCTTCCGCAACAACACTCAGAACCCTAATTTGCTTTTCAATGGCAGACAAAACTCCTACCCTAGCTGAAATCGCAGCAGTTTTAACAACTATTCAAACCTCTGTTACCTCTCTTCAAACATCTGTTAACTCTCTGGAAAACAAGTTTGATATCAATAAAACTGACGTAACAAACAAGCTTGAAACTATTGAAACAAGATTAATTTCTCATGCCGAATTTATAAACAAGTTATTGGTACACACCGGATTAGAAGAGAAAGGCATGCCGAGTTTAACTGATGATACACACGAAGGATAAAAGAAGTCTGGAGAAACAGAAGATGATAAAACAAATAAAGTTAAGGACACTTCTTTTGTTCAAAACACCTCTATTCCTGGCCATGTTTCGCATGTCATCAAACATACAGAACCGGTGGAAGGTTTTCTTAATACTCCAAAAAAACAATTTAATGTGACTATCAACCTTGATGAAGATGATATAGTCGAACATCAAGAATTTCAGAAGTGGACGGATGAAAAAAGATTAAACTCTACTTTGAATTCTTATGGAAATCTACCAGAATATAAGTTAAAGGCTGATATACCTAGTTTTCATGGTGGTTTACAAATTGAAGGTT
Organism: Papaver somniferum; assembly: GCF_003573695.1. Classification (NCBI taxonomy): domain Eukaryota; kingdom Viridiplantae; phylum Streptophyta; class Magnoliopsida; order Ranunculales; family Papaveraceae; genus Papaver; species Papaver somniferum. The sequence continues at coordinate 147,739,108 of NC_039358.1, read as the reverse complement.
TGCTGGATTGGTTTTATGAAGTCGAATCCTTTTTCAAATTCATGGACGTCCCTGACTCTTCTAAAGTAAAACTGGTCGCCTATAAATTGAAAGGTGAAGCTGCAGCTTGGTGGGAAACCCTATGTGAAGATCGAGATAAATATGACAAACCTCTTATACGTACTTGGATACGAATGAGAGAATTATTACGAGCCAAGTTTTTACCAAAAGATTATAAGCAGCAATTGTTTATTAAGCTTCAATACTGTCGACAAGGAGCAAAATTGGTCGAAGAATATGTAGCAGAGTTCTATGGTTTAGTTGCTCGTAACCAATTAAAGGAAACTGAAGAAAAATTAGTTGCACACTTTGTAGATGGGTTGAACAATTTAATTCAACAAGGGATGACACAATCAGCTTTTACAATGGTTGAATCAATACAACAAGCTCTTAAGGTTGAGAGACGTGTACTCAGTACTTCTCGCCAACCAACTCCAAGACAGGCTCGTTATCAAGATTTTTACAAAGCTGCCAGACCATATAACTCTTATGGTTACCAGGGTGAAAAAGGTTCAACAGTCGTTGTTGATCCATCTTCACAAGGATCAACTGTCTTTGTTGATCCACACGACAGAAGTGCAAACCAACAATATCAGCAACAACAAACTACTTTTGTTCCTACAGAACCTGCTCCTACAATGCATATATCATCTGCTAAGCCACCTCCGATTTCTCCACAGCGAAATTTTGTTCGAAATACTCGAGGTAATCAATTTCCACAAGAATTTACTCCTTTATCTAAACCCTCTAATCCTTATTCAAAGTTTCGAGGAGATAAGTGTAACAAATGCAACCAGACTGGTCATACTTCTAGTGAATGTCGAAAGTTTCATGCCTACATTAATGAAATTCAAGAAGAAACACAAGCAAAAGAAGAATTGGGAGATGATGAGTTTAATTATTTGCAAGAACATGAGACTTATGATGAAGATTTTCTTGGTGTAATTCGTCCATTGCTAATCACTGAACCATGTCCTACTCAAAGACATAGTATATTCAAATCTCATTGTCTCATTGAAAGAAAACTTTGCAACATGATCATTGACAGTGGAAGTACGGAAAATTACGTTTCTATTCAATTAGTTGAAAAACTTGGTTTACCTGTTACTACTCATCCAAATCCATACTCAGTTGGTTGGATAAACACTTCTTCAACTCAACAGATCACTCATCAGTGCTTGGTCAAGTTTTCTTTCCCTGGATATGCGGATTATGCCTTATGTGATGTTATTAATATGACTACAGCAATCTTACTATTGGGAAGACCTTGGCAATATTATATTCGTGATGTTCATAATTGTTATGACAACACTTATACTTTTGTTCATGAAGGTTTTACTAAAGTTTTATGGCCTTTACAATCTTCTTCTTCAATCAAGGAACCAACAAACAAGAAGATGACTGCAGTGGTAGCTACAATTGTTCATTCTTTGAACACTCATTCTTTGAGATCTCATGAAGTTACTAAACCTATGGTGGAGATTCCAGACAAGGTACAACCTTTATTGTCTTTTTTAGTGACTTATTTCCTGCTGAGTTACCCAATGTTTTGCCTCCATTAAGAGATCTACAACATCAGATAGACTTTATACCTGGAACTTTATTCCTAATCAACCTCATTATAGGTTAAGTCCTAAAGAACATGAGATTTTACAAGGTCAGGTTGATGATTTGTTACAAAAGGGTTTGATAAGACTTAGTAAAAGTCCTTGTGCTAGTCCAGCCTTTTTAATAGACAAAAAGGATGGTGGTCATCGTATGTGTATAGACTGTAGAGCATTAAACAGAGTTACTATACCATATAGGTTTTCTATACCAAGAATTGATGATATGATTGATGTGCTTGCTGGTTATAAAGTGTTTACAAAGCTTGATTTGTGTAGTGGGTATCATCAAATACGAATCCGTGAAGGTGATGAGTGGAAGACAACTTTCAAGACAAAAGAAGGCTTATATGAATGGTTGGTAATGCCTTTTGGTTTATCTAATGCTCCTAGCACTTTTATGCGTCTCATGAATCAAGTTTTGCAACATTTTCTTGGAAAATTTGTCATTTTTTATTTTGATGACATATTAATCTTTAGCACCAGTGAAGAAGAACATCTTACACATTTATCTCAAGTTTTTAAGGCACTTCAAGGCAATGTTTTGTATGTGAACTTAAAGAAGTGCACATTCTTTACAAACAAAGTCACTTTCTTAGGCTATGTTGTGTCAGATACTGGTATTTCTGTGGATGATTCTAAAGTTAAGGCAATTGTGGATTGGCCTACTCCAACATCTATACGTGAAGTAAGAAGTTTTCATGGGTTAGCTTCTTTCTATAGAAGATTTATGAGAAACTTTAGTACTATTGCAGCTGGTTTGACAGATTGTTTTGAGTGTGATACTTTTGAATGGACTGAAGAAGCAGATAAGAGCTTTAATCTTCTTAAAGAAAAATTATTCAGTGCACCTTTTCTTGCCATGCCAAATTTTGATAAACTTTTTGAGATTCATTGTGATGCTTCTGTTGTTGGCATTGGTGTTGTGTTATCTCAAGAAGGACATCCAGTTGCATATTATAGTGAAAAGAATTCAGATACAAGGAAGAAGTGGTCAACTTATGACTTGGAATTAATTGCTCTTGTTCAAGCTCTTAAGAATTGGCATCCTTATCTTATTCACAGTGAGTTTGTTGTTAACACTGATAATCAAGCTCTCAAGTTCTTAAAAACTTCAGCAAAGGTCAATAGGATGCATGATAGGTGGTTATCAACTATCAATCAATATACATTTTCCATTAAACATCAAAGTGGAAAACTTAATCAAGTTGCTGATGCATTGAGTAGGAGAGCTCATCTTCTTGTTACTCTCAAACATGAGAGTTTAGCTTTTGACTTCTTAAAAGATCTCTATAGTGAAGAAAAAGAATTTCAGAAACTCTGGGAAAAGTGTGGTTCTTCAACAGGAAGTGTTGATGATTATCTCATTCAAGATGGTTTTCTTTTTAAAGGGAATCGTTTATGTATACCTCAGTGTTCTTTACGTCTTCATTTGATCCAAGAATTACATGGAAGTGGCCTGGGAGGACATTTTGGACGTGACAAAACTATTGCTTTAGTTGGGGAACGTTATTTTTGGCCTTCAATTAAAATAGACATTCAAAAGTACGTACAAAAATGCATGGTCTGTCAGCAGTCTAAAGGGAATGTTCAAAACACTGGTTTATATACTCCACTTCCTATTCCTGATGCACCTTGGGTGGACATTAGCATGGACTTTGTGCTTGGTTTACCACGTACTGCAAGGAGGAATGATTCTATTATGGTAGTTGTTGATCGTTACTCCAAAATGGCTCACTTTATACCATGCAAGAAAACTACAAATGCCTTAATGTTGCTTATTTGTTCTTCAAAGAAGTAGTACGTATGCATGGAATTCCAAAGACAATTACTTCTGATTGAGACACTAAGTTTTTGAGATACTTTTGGAAGTCTTTATGGATGCGTCTGGGAACTAAACTTCAGTATAGTACAACTGCTCATCCTCAAACAGATGGACAAACTGAAGTTGTCAATCTATCTCTAGGAAATCTGATTAGAGCAAAGGTTATTGGCGGAAAAGAGAAGCAATGGGACAATTTCCTCCCCAACATGGAATTTGCTTATAACACTTCAGTCAATCGATCCACAGGTAAGATACCTTTTGAGATTGTTTATTCTAAGGTTCTTAATCATATTTTGGATCTGTTGGTGCTTCCTAAGCTACGTAAATCAAATGCTAAGGCAGACAATTTTATTGAGAAAGCTTCACTCATACATCAAGAAGTAAAGTCAAAGCTTGCAGATTCAAATAACAAGTGCACGGAAGATGCAAATAAACATAGAAGACTTAAGACTTTTGATGAAGGAGAATTGGTTATGATTCATCTCAGAAAAGAAAGATTTCCTACTGGTACTTATAACAAAACTAAGATGAAGAAATATGGACCATTCAATATTTTGAAGAAAATCAGTGATAATATATATGTTATTGATCTTACATCAACTTGGAACATCTCTAATATATTCAATGTGCAAGAAATTTTCACTTTTCATGGAGAGAATGAAGTTCTTTCTATTCATTAACTCGAGGACGAGTTTCTTTCAAGAAGGGGGACTGATGCAGTGCATCTTTCTACGAATCAACCATGACAGTTGACCCCTGAAGCGTGTATCAACTATGACAGTTGATCCCTAATACGTGTATCAACTGTTACAGTTGATCTCATCCATATGTTTTAGTTAACTTGCCTGGCAAGTCCTTTACTTTCCTAGTTTGTTTTGATTTCCTTTTTCTGTTCAGTTTAGTTGGTTCTTGTGAACCTATTTAAAGGCTCTGCCTTATTGTTTTAAGAACATCTTATTATCAATATTATTATCAAGTTTGATTATCAATCTTTTTACCTTAGAATCTAGTTCCTAGAATCAGATTTTAACTAAGTTCTTGACGGAACTTCATCTATCTTCAAAACCTAAGAAACTAGTTTGCTATATCCTGTTCTGTGCTACACTAACCAAAGTTAGCAGTTAAAAAGTGGAACTGGCGGTTAGGGGAACTGCCCAAGGACAAATGGTTGTTCATGTGGCGTGCAACAGAGTTGCATACAGATTGTCCCTGGTTTCTTGGCATTATAAATAGCCAGAGAAGCCTTACAAATCAGGTTGTTCAAAAGTTCAATAGTTTGAGTGTTGAGGAACCACATTTGCAGTAGAGAGTGATTCTGCATTAGGCTTAGAGAATAAGCTTGTAAAGTCCATTGGTTGGACGATTTTGTATCTTCCCCTTAAGTTAATAAACGTGAGTTTGTTAGCTAATACGTTTGGCTTTGGTTTACTGTTGATTTGATAATACTTCCCCAATTCTGTGAAGCATAAACCTGGCACTAACCTCTTTGTAGTATGGGTTATATTGTTTGGTAGAGAAAATCTAAGTAAGTTTGTATTGGTGCAAACTTATAAGGCTGAAATACGAGTGGGTGATAAGAAATCACTGAACCACTGTATTGCTGGGTTATACCTTCGCGAAAAATTACTTGGAACATTTGAAGCCGTGACATGGGCACAACTCTAATATGAGAGAAAAGTTGTAATGCTTTTTGGTAGGTGATTGGGTCTAAGGCGGTAATGAGTATGGGAGAGTATTCCTGTACATTTTACACTTTCAAAGAATTAAGGACCAAACAGAAATTTCCCCATCTATAAATGCATAAACCCATCTAGTGATGCCACGTCAGAAATACCATCGGATTCCAAAAGTAAAAGCATTTGCCCTCTTCTTCTTCTTCTTCTTCTTTTTTATCACACTGGGTTAACCTTCGTTTGGTTTTCTACTTTTCTAGTCTTGAGTGAAGAAGTAGGGAACAGGAGGAGATATGAGCAACGTTGCACAGATACCAACTTCTTTCGGACACGAACTTAGGGCTTGCCTTCGTTGTAGGCTTGTAAAAACTTACGACCAGGTTTATTTCTTTCTCGAGCTTTACCTATTCGATCTTATTATGTTTTCAATGGCGGAATACTTTTTCTTGCGATTTTAGGTTTTGTTTCTGATTACAGTTCAGGGAATCGGGATGTGAAAATTGTCAATTTTTTAATATGGACAAAGATCATGAAATGGTGGGCGAGTGCACTACCTCGAATTTTACTGGGTAGGTTCTCTTTGGAAGTATTGTCTTTTCATGAATCTTTATCATCTTTTGTGGTTATTGAAATTTTTTGTTGTCGCAGGATAATATCTGTCATGGATCCGACAAGAAGTTGGGCTGCTAGATGGTTGAGAATCGGTAAGTAAAATAGAATTGTTTTGAGGTTTTCCAAATTTGTGTACCTTAAGCGCATGTAGAAGATTATATGAGACAGTGAACTTGCTTCTCTCATGATTAGACATCATACAATTGTACTTCTTTGGTTCTGTGCATTTTTGTTGATTTGTTTACAACAAGGGAGATGTTCACCTGATCATCTCACCATCTAGTACTGCTAGCTTTAGAGTTAATTGGGAACAAGATTGATATTTTGAACCTTTTTGAGCTTCTGATGGTGAAACTCTTAATTAAGACGTAAAGGTTTTCAGGTCATGTAGCTAAAAGAATAAATGATGATTCGACGAACGTTTGAATTTAGAATAAGAAAATGAGTACTATTTTGGGGGAAGGCTAAGAAGGGATTGAACTTTTAACCTTCCTGCACTAGGTGATAGATATTACATCCTATTTTCAGATATGCATGTGTAGTTAATCCTAACTCTGCCTCGAAGCTAGGTGTCCAGTTACAGACCTGCACGCCAAAAACCAAAGAAGGTGATGTTTAATTTTTCACGTTTACAAACCAGAATGTGCATCAAGAAATATGGATTGGTTTCATATTCTGAAGTTTTGCTTGTCAAGAATATCTAAGATGGAGAGTCATGGCATAGATGAGGACACATCTTCTTTGTTATTGGGAATCCTTAGATAAAATTGTCATCCTCACTCGTGAAAATACAATGTCTATTCAAAACTTGCTCAGTTCTGTGCTTTTACATTTGCAACTTTACTAGAATAGGATGAGAACAGAACCGTTGTACACCGCTATTCCTAAGTGAATATAGTGGGTTGCTTTTTTATCTTTATTTGTTCCATCTGGTTCATTAGAAATTTTTTAAAGATCCCAATGAGCCACTGGCACACTAATGAAACAATCCTTTCACAATATCAGATAGTGGACTGTCATTGCAATTTTTGACTTTTTGTTTTGAATTGCTGTTGCTACATTCCTGATCACCGTTTTTGTCCTTCTTTTCGATTTTTCTGTGTCTTCTAACCTTGTTTAGTGGGAGTTAGATTATTTAACCCATATTACAGGACGCAAGAGATTTAAACAGAAGGATCCAACAGAACATCATAGTAACTTTGGATCATGTTTCTGTCAATGGATACCTTGCCCTGTCTGATACCGGCAACTATATTCTGATTGGTGGAAACAAACCCCTCAATGAACTTTTATGGGTTCATTGTATGCATTTAGTATGCTGGATATAGAACTTTTCTGGGTTCTTGGCTTTGTTCACTGGTTTCCCTTAAGCGGTTGATTTATATAATAACAGTTTTAAGAGTTACATGCTGATTTGTTTTTTCCAGGAAGATTCGTTCCTGGTTGCTACACGCTTGCTGTTTCAGAGACGCTTTCAGGAGAATTGCAGGTTAGCTTACAGTTTGTACTTTGTGCCATTAAAACCATCAATTTCAACAACATTATTCATAACTGGCTGTTACAATTGTCGACTGAGCTCAGAACACCTTTTGATTTCTACTTATTTACTGAGTTTTTTGAGTGACTTGCATCCAATCGTTCGACATGTAACCATATGTTATGTTTTTGGAATCTTTTAAGTAATGTTTGTAAGATTTTAATTTTTTAGTTGAAGGCAAAACAGAACAGAGATGTATTTCTTAGTTATCTTCTGTCTAATGGCAATTAGTGATGTAAACTCGTTGCCGGTGTGTCATCTGTGGTAATGTGGCAGAGTTAACCTAATAAACTCATTTTGTTTACTCTTTGCAGGGAATTTGCGATGAACATAATATCCCGTACGTCCCCCCAAAGCGTTCTTGATTTAAAGATGGATCATACTGGATGTATGAAATGGTGTTACGTTTCCTGATTTAGAGTTAGAGATGGACCATACTGCATGTATGAAATGGTGCTTTCATTGGATATGTAGTTAGGTACTTAATGTGCTTGTTTATCTGTCTACGGTTGTTTTACTTACTCGCTACTACTAGGAAATACTGGTGATGTTTAAGTTTTCAGTGACTCCAGAAACATCCCTGTATCTTACTTACGCTTATATGGTTATGGAATTAACTTTAAGAAGGTGGTAACTTGAAATTTCGTGTTGTGATTAGTTAGATGCGTCTAAACAACCTCACAACCTGATTTGTGGTGATGAATACTGCTCCACAGCTCTGCAGCCTCTGCTGTTTTATTGATGTTGTACTAGGTAAAGAAATGGCTGTATAAGCCCGCCAGAAAATCAAGGAGTAAGACCAGGAAGTTGGGACCTGGGAGGAACGAACTGAGATAGAAGCCAAAATGTATACATCAGTGGGAGAGTGATCTCGGCTTGGGGTTGTTTTTTTTCCCGATAGGTTCCAGTTTCAAAATCTGAAATGCCATCACTAGTAAAAATCAAAAGTAAAAATCTGAAATGCATGGCTGCCCCTCCTTTATCAAAAGTAAAAATCAGGACTGGCATGCCCCCTAGGCAATTTTACCGTGCATTATTATCATCAATTTTACTTCTAAAGAGAGAGTAAAAGATGCAACTCTAACCCAGATCTTGTAAGAGCAACATAGCTATCAAAATTGGGAGTTTCCCATGCAAACTGGAACACATAATCAACTTATACAGAAAGAATAACAAAACTCTGTACCCAGTGTATACCATGAATTTGTAATCTCTTGCTGCAAATATGACCATGTATGGTCCAAGGATCTAAATAAACAGGATTTCAAATTTTGGTTTTCATATGACAGGCTTATTTCTGTGTTTATCTTTATACCAACAAACATCTGGTGTGTGCTATATGTCGAGAAGAAGTCTGCGAGGGTCCTCAACGACATCTTTGATACGGCATAAGAACAAAGCTGCCTCTCTCTCGTCAATCAGTCGGTGATCATATGTCAGTGCAATGTACATCACTGGCCTTGGAACAACATTGCCGCCAACTACCATCGGACGGCTCTTGATTGAATGCATACCCAAGATTGCCGACTGCAAAATGAACATCCAGTTGTTGGACTCTTTTTCAGTAAGAATAATCTGCAAGCTGAACATTAAGGCTCCCAATGCTGGTACGCCAAATAAGTCTACTTAAAATTGGCAAAAAAAAAAAAAAAAGGTCAGTGATATACCTGTGGAGGGTTGATTATGGGAGTGCTTAAAAGGCTTCCATATACACCACCATTGGATATGGTAAAGGAGCCTCCTGTCATATCATCGATAGATAGACAACCATCATTGGCCTTCTTTGCCAGCCTGTTAATCTCCTTCTCAATGTCAGCGAAATTCATTTTTTCAGCATCCCGGATAACTGGAACAACCAGACCCTTCAAAAACAAAATGAATGGGTAGGGAAAACGCTCAGTCAATAGGAAATATATCCTGAAAGGTGCTCGTCGATTTCAGAAGAACTACACATGGACACAGTAAATCCGATTTAAAGTTATGTAATACCAAAAAAGAAGAAGTCATATTCAGAAGATGACAAACCTTTGGAGTACCAACAGCAATACTAATGTCAAAATAGTCTCTATAGATGATATCATCGCCGTCAATGACTGCGTTGAAAATTGGCTGATTCTGGAGACCACTGACAGCAGCCTGGAGCAAAACCGAAATATTGTCAACTGAAATACATGTATCTTCCTATCCACAATAAAAGATCAGGTAGTACCTAGTACCTACCTTAACAAACCCTGACATAAATCCCAACTTGACTCCGTGTTTTTCTACAAAGGCATCTTTATATTCAGAACGAAGGTTCATCAGGTTAGTCCTGCATTACCATGAACATTAAATATGAAACCAGTTGTCATGATATGTATCAGTTTATGTAAGAGTAAGGTATCCAAAGGGGATAGACAATGGAAGAGACAAAGGTACAGAGAGACATGAGGAGAACCTCATGGTAACCCATACTTCTTGCAAGGAGAAAATAAAATTTGACTCACATATCAACTTCATTAGTCGTGGTCAGCTGAACAAACGTGTTCTGTGATTCTTTCAGGCGTTTAGCAACTCTCTTTCTAAGCCTTGTCATTGGTACCTGCAACGATGACCAGAGTGACTTAAGTAATCAAAGATCCATGTGCTATCTTCACAACTTTTTTATTGTTGAGAAAAAGAAATGTATTACAGCCTCTATGGTAAGGTATAAACAAAAATGACGAGACATATTTACATAAAATGGAAGAAGTCACGTAACTTACTTTTATTTCCCTTTCCTTGGGAGGAAGAATAGGCACTGTAGCTGAAGTTGTAGACGGTGCTGGGGAGGGTGTTTTAGGTTTGTCCTTGGCAACAACAGTTTCTACTGAAGGCTTTATCTCCTTTTCTGCAGGAGCTGATGGCTTTGGCGTCTCTTTTACAGTATTCTTCTCCTCAGATGGAGCAACATGTGTCACATTCGCACCCTCACCAGATTTTGAAATGACTGCAATTTTGGTCCCTGGTTCTACGGTATCACCTTCTCTGGCTACAAACTTTCAATCAAAAAAGGAACTTACCAACATAAGCATTTAGGAACAAAAAATAGAAAATATTTGGGATTTTTAACAAACTGCCACACTTGCAAATCCCGATTCAAGAAAATGCCACCGTTTTTTCAGAGTTTATTAAATGCCATAACCGTTAGTTTTTCCGTCAGGACCCACACACTCGGTCTTTTTCGCTGACTCGATCAAAAGAATCTGTCGTGATTTACATATTTACCCTTCAAAACCCTATTATACTAGAATTGGTGATTGTTGTTATTTGTTGATCTCGGTGATGGATGAGAAGAAACAGTAGAGAAACGGGTTTGTGATGTTCTTGAGAGAAGACAATGGAGAATTTCAGGGGGAAGTGGAACTTGAGTATGAGTGGGTTCTCGAAATCAGATGGGTTCAGAGATGAAGAACAAGGGTTTGAAGAGCTTGTAAAGAATAGAACATGGGTTTGTGTTGGAATCGTTGTTAGAGAGAAAGAATGATGATGGTTGCTGATGGAATTTACATAAGAATAGGGTTTGATTGGGTTTTGCTGTGAAGTTGTCGTCGCACCGAGGAGAAGAAGAGGAATTGGAGATGAGGTTCATGAACTGCATGAGATCGAGCTCAAGGTATTGCTGTTTTATTGAGGGAAATGGATATGAGAAATTGCAGTTATGAAGCTACATGAATGGGTGTTGCAGAGTGTGTATACAATAGATGAATGTTAGGACAGAGATTTAAAGCTACAATTTACGGAGAAACTGAATTGGTTGCTGCTCAAATGGTCAAGAACAAATTGAAAGGGGTTCTGAGTTCTGGTACGAATTAGGAGATGGGTTTGCTCGAATTGCAATATGATGCCAACAAAGATGGTGGAGCAGATCGGAGAGATGATTCTGGTGGCCTTGAATTGATAAGAACTGTTTGAGTTGTGTTGGCTGAGTTGAATCTGTAATTGATTGAATTAGTGCAAAATCTGTAATTGATTTAACCATCTTACGACTCATTGATCAATGGAGGAGATGAACAAATATTAAGAGTCGTCTTTGATGGATTAGGGTCGATGGGTTTGTGCTAAATTGAAAGTTTGGATAAATTAAGCACCAAGAGAACATGGAATGGTGCTACTGCTTCCGTTGTTTTTGATGATGAATAATGCAAGACTAAGCTATTATTGTGTGTCTGAGAAGGTTTATGAGTATGGGTGTGTATGGAATTCGAAGTTGCAGGTCCAAAGAGAAATCATACTACAGGGAAATGTGCTAGCTTCCAATTACAAGTTTGGCACATAACATGTTTGACGAAAGGCCTAAGAGAACGAATTACCCACTGGATTATCAATGGCAGTAATTATGACGTTAATTCGGGAATTCTTTGCAAGATTTGTGGCTCCAATTAAGTTATTCTTCTTACCATGTATTTGTATATATTACTTAGAATAGTTAGCTAAATAGTCAATGGCATTAGCTGTATATTTTGTTGCCTAATTTAGGTTGTACATTATTCTCATTTAAAGACGGTGATATCAATAGAGAAGGCATTCAGCCATTTCGCGTACATGATTGTTATGGATTTGCTGCTGTGGTTGTAGATGACAGTGATGGTTTTATGATCTCAATGGAATGTAGCCACCGGTGGTGATGGTTTTTGAATTCTCGGCTTTTGTTTCGAGGGCACAAATATCATTTACTAAGCTGGATAACTGCCACCTATGCACTAATGGATGTTAACTGTTCTTTTGAAAAAAACGGGATGAAAAAGGTCAAATGTATGGCATTTAATAAACTCTGAAAAAAACGGTGGCATTTTCTTAAACTTCAAATTGGAAGTGTGGCACTTTATAAAAATCCCCAAAATATTTTTGTACACAAGATACAGCGACAGCAAATAATTTACCTTCTGGATAACTCCAGCTTCAGGACTAGCGACGTCTATGGTTACCTAATGCATAATCACAGATTCAGGAAACACAGTTTGTGAAATAGACGCTATTTGAATGATTGAAAATAAATCCTGATATGTACCTTGTCGGTTTCAACTTGAGCAATTGGCTCATCGATTTGAACACTATCACCAGGTTCTACACCAAACGTATTACATATAAAAGCAAGAAATATTCCATTGCATAAATATATTAATCAAACATACATAACAGAAAATCTTATATGAGCAAAGATGATGATGAGAAGTTATGACATACTTTTCAAGAAAGCTGCTAGAGTACCATCTGTTATAGATTCTCCCATGAAAGGAAGAACAGCATCAACAAGGTCACCTTCAAAACAACAAAAGCAGAAGACGTTCCGATCACACTGCTCGAAAAAAGTATGAGTACAAAATTATATATCAAAATCAGGAATAGCTACCAAGAGGAGTATGTGAACATCTCGCCATTATCTGAAGAGAATGACCTAGTCCACCCTTGAAGCTTTGAATCTTTTCGAAGTAAGCAACCAAGCTCCCTGCATCCCATGCAAAATTTCCCGTGTTGAGTTACGGCACATTCCATATGAAAAAACCAAGTGGATTAGAATTACGGTATTAAACTTCTCTTATGACTGATAAGTTCCACTGAGAGCTGACCTCATAGACTTTGAAGTAACTGTAGTACCTGCAAACACAAGATTTAGGTGATCAAAATTTTATCCTTGAACCAACAGTATATATGTATCTTCACACCCAAAGCCACCAAAGGACTTACCAGGTAAGATCTGGCAACTGAAGTTCTGCACGTACTTAGATCCTCTTCCAAGAAGTATGGCCTGCACAGGAAATTGTGAAAATGCATACCAATAAGAACCCTCTTCCACGAGAAAACACAAAACATTAAGCAAGTCGAGAAACCATCAAAACTACCTCCCTCTCCCTAGAATTTAGAAATCTACAGCTTCAGAATTTTGACTTGATAATGCAAAAAGAATTACCATAGCAACATCTTGTATGATCTAACAAATGAACTCATGATGCAGCTTCAGATTTTAACTTTATAAATCATCAAACTAACAAAGATAAAACTTGTATACCTCATTGCTTGCTGCTTCGTAAGTTCTTGTTGCAGAAGATGCAGACTGGCGTAGTCTATGCAAAGACTGCCCTATAGTCTGATAAACAATTTAACAAACATAATCATGAATGATCCTTATCAAATATGACTAACGTGACCACTTAAAAAATCAACAGAAAACAACCTAGTTTAAAAGGAGAGAAAAAAAAAACTACTAAATCTTGATTCGATGAACAATGCAAAAACAGATGAAGCTTACAGAAGAAGCATTAGAGCCTTCAGAAGCGATTCTTCGCCTAATTGCTAACATCTTTGGAATTTCTTTTCTTTCTCCCTCTCCTATATTTTTGCCCTGACTTGGTGGGTAATATTCAACCTTACCCGAGTTTTAGAAATGCTATCAAAATAACACAAACTCGAAACCCTTGTTCTCTGTATTCGGCTCTGTAGCCGCAGTCTCCTCTTTTCTTTTCTTTCCGTTTCTGTATATAATGCTGCGAGACCTAGCAAATACCAGTCCACCTCGGTCCATATCCTGGCTCTTTCCTCACTTCGACCACAACACCACATTTTACACAGATTCAAATCATTGACTCCACCGGCTCTATTCAAATCATTTTATGTCTTCCATAGCAAATTCATTTCAGGCTGAAACCCACAGCACCACTTCTTATTCTCAATTCAACACTTCCCTACTTCCGGCCACAGCAATCGTCTCCACCATCAGCACCATCGACCAAACCCAGTTCACTTATCTGAGTCCCAACTCCAGGCAACACCTGCATTAACTGCAACAAAGCAGAACCGGCTCAATCATCTTACAACCACGTCAATTGAGCCCCATCCATGGCAGTTTCACCACCTAGTATTTTAGATAAGTCGTCATAAGAGATTAAAGGGCCTTATCAGGCCCTAAACAAACTTTTTAGATACCATCAAAACTTCACTTTGTAAAACGTCCTAATTTTAACTCTAGCTCTAATAGCTAGATATCTGACACTCGAACCACAAAACATCACTTAAAACTGTGTTTTTGTAGAAATGTTAATAAGGCATATATAGCTAGGGAGGGAATGTTGGCTGAGAACTCGAGTGCGTAATCTTTGTGCATTTTCAAAGGGAAGCAAATGGCGCGACACTTTGGCCACCTTTTATGTTAAAACTTGCTTGTCCCTGCTCGGCAATGTATCAATTGAGTTGAATGGCGCGGTCTGGCCACCTTCGCTGCGAAAACTTGCTTGTCAAAAGTCATCTTTTGTCGCTACACGAGAAACCATCTTTTGAATTTTATCTTTATTAATGTATCATGCCAAAAGTCAGTTGTAGTTCGATAGTGTTTGTTATCTTGATTGTGCCCTTATAGTTGTGGTTTTTTGAATGGGGGCAGTAGTAGTGTTAACACAGACAATGGCTTGTTTTGATGTAGTAAGATTTTGATTGTACGTCAAGTAATTCATCCTCTTACAGCTCTTAATCGGGTGGTTTGAATGTTGTGATTGGAAAACTTGAGCTGTTTAGTTTCTCTGAATGCTTGGAAGTTGATTTTCTGTTAAAGGAACAAATTTACTTTAATGTTATATAAATGGCACTTGATAGTGTTTTTGCCTGAACAGATAGCTACGAGAGTGCAAAACTTTAGTTATCCCTGCCTAATTAGTTGATAAATGCAAATTGATATAGTTATTAGAACGAAGTTGCAGGGATAAATAAGTTCTTGAAATAGTTAATGACGAGTTCAAAAAGCTATTGATCTATCAAGAGTCATTCTCTCACATTTCTAATTTTGTTGCGAGTTTCAAGTTTGTATTAAGTAATGTCGATGTAATGAGTTCCCTTCATGCTATTTTCTAGATATTCACATTATCAGCTCAGCTGTGCCATCCGAAAAGATGCCACTAGCAATTGCAGAATGCCTTGCTGTTCTAAGGCCTGGCGGGGTGCTCCTATTCAGAGATTAAGGTAAATCTTTTTAACTATGATGGAATTTTGATTTAAACGAGAATTTTCCACCTAAACAGTCGCTGTTAGTGTTAAAAATTTCATTTCAAGTTCTACATAGCTCTTTTCCCCTATTTTTCTTTGTGTGACACAGGTTTCTGGTCCTTGCTGGAAACTCTTTTCTGTTGAACCTCAGGTCTTTATGACATGACAATGCTTCGATTTCCGCCAAACCGAAGAATAGGATTAAGGGAGTACCTGCGATCTTATTTCTTCTGCCTTGAAACAGTGAGGGACCTTTTGGTTGCTGCAGGTTCTATTGAGGTATTTGTTAAAAGTGAAAAATGCCTTACCTCTTTTAGTTTTATATTGAACTGCCGCTAAGAACCTATCATATAGCTTTTCTGCTTCTTGAGCTTTTCATAAGAAGAAAATGTAATAACGTAGTCTGAACAATTTAAATATTTAATACTTAAGCATCATTGAATTTTTATTGATTTTGGAGCGCGCAGATTAAGATTTTATCCCATGTTGTATCTGTACCAGACGCTTCTAAATGTAGTTCTCTTTATTTTGTTTGCGAGGTAAACAGGTTTTTAAGGAATCTGAAATCTGGAGAGTACAATATCAACATGAAACAGTCGACCATATCTGGCTGATATAATCAGTACTACTCTGCTTTACTACCTCTTTTCAAATATCTGGCTGATATAATCAATACTACTCATGCATTACATACTACATCATTGGACTCCACCTCCACCAGACACTTTAAAAATCAATGTGGATGCTTCTTTTCATAAGCCTTTTCATTTGGTTGGTATTGCTATGTTAACTAGAAATTCTACAGGGTCATATGTTGCAGGAAAAGGAGTTCTTAAAAGATTAAGTCATGTTCATCAGGCTGAAAAGTTGGGCTTTACTTAAAGCTATGCAGTGGGCAATGCAACACAACTGGAACAAAGTAATCTTTGAGTCATGTCCGACTGTAAAAATGTAATACTTTCTGTAAATGAAGGTTTGCTTCCTTGCTGGAAATGTTCTCCCTTGATAAGTAAGTGTATGCAGCTGTGTAATAATCATAATAATTGCTCGTGTTTATGTCCCTTGATAAGTAAGTGTATTCAGCTGTGTAATAATCATAATAACTGCTCTTGTGTTTATGTCCCTTGAGTTTATAATAGGGTGGCTTAGCTAAATCTGTCCTTAGAGGTTTGAATCCTGGAGAATGGTGGCAAGTTCCGTCAACAGCTCTCTTCATGTAAAACTTGCTACTGATTTAACTTTTCTTTAATGTATAATATTTTTCTCTTTGTCAAAAAACAAAACTAGAGTTGGTTGCAAAACATTATAAAGGTCTGCTAAAAGGCAAATTTACTGTGTATTACCATCACTTCCACAAAAACAACTTGTTATCCTTCTAAAGAGAGATGCCATTTATGTTGGTTAAACTTCAACATCGAAGTCACTAACAAGCTGGTTAGGACAATATTAGGAAATTAATGTAATCCTAAGGGAATTAGAAGTCATCTAGTTCTAAGAAAAGGAAAGACATGTAATAAGGTAATAGGACTAGGAAAAGGAAATCATAGTTCTATATATATATGATCACCAAAGTTGTGGTTGATCATATGAGCAAGATTAGAGCTTGTGTTTAGTTTTGAGAGATTTTCTAAACATCAATAAAGAGAATTGTCTTTATATAAGCTAAGTTTCATCTTGCAGTTGCCATTAATTGGTATCAGAGCTTGTTTCTGAGCCATGGAAAACGAAACCACCATTGTGGGTGCAAAACAGTTCACGCTACCATCAATACAAGTTCCAATCCTCAACGCCACAAACTACACAGTATGGGCCATGAGAATGAAGGTACTGATGAAAATCTACAAAGTTTGGGAAACAATTGATCCTGGTACATTGGACCCAGACAAAAACAATGTTGCCATTGGATTACTCTTCCAAGCAATACCAGAATGTCTTGTTCTACAAGTTGGTGAACATGAAACTTCAAAGAAAATTTGGGATGCAATAAAGGCACGTAATCTCGGAGCTGATCGAGTTAAAGAAGCCCGTCTGCAAACCTTAATGTCTGAATTTGAAAGAGTGAAGATGAAAGACACTGATACTATTGATAGCTTTGCAGGAAAGCTATCAGAGATATCCTCAAAAGCTGCGTCACTTGGACAATCCATTGATGAAGATAAACTGGTAAAGAAGTTTCTCAATAGTTTACCAAGATCCAAGTATATTCATATCATAGCTTCTCTCGAACAAGTCTTAGATTTAAAGAAGACTAGCTATGAAGATATAATTGGAAGATTGAAAGCATGTGAAGAGAGAATCCTTGATGAAGAAAACAATGGAGAAACTCAAGGAAAACTCTTGTACACAAACTCTTACCAACAAAACTCTGCGACAAGAGGAAGAGGTCGTGGAAGAGGTGGTAGAGGAAACAGAGGCCGAGGAAGGGGAGGAAGGTTTAAGTCACAAGATAGAACAACAAGTCAGAATGATCAAAACCAAGGGAAAGAAAAGAAGGATAGATCAAACATTATTTGTTACAGATGTGATAAACCAGGACACTTCTCCTCTGTATGCCCTGAAAGAATACAAAAGATGGAAGAAGCAAACAAGAATGAAACAAGGGAAGCAGATACAGCTCTTTTCATGCACGAAGTTGTATTCTTAAACGAAGGGAACCTAATACCAAAGAACTACGAATCAAAGGATGGAGAAGAAGGAATCTGGTATTTAGATAATGGAGCCAGCAATCACATGACTGGTAAGAGACACTACTTTTCTGAACTCAATGAGAAAATCAAAGGACAAGTGAAGTTTGGGGATGGATATTCTGTAGAAATTGAAGGGAAAGGATCAATTCTATTTCAGAGCAAGACCGGAGAACAGAAGCTTGTCACAAACATCTACTTCATCCCAAACTTACAAAGCAACATTCTAAGTTTAGGACAAGCTACAGAAGTTGTATGTGATGTTAGAATGCGACAAGATTATCTAACAGTTCATGACCCAAGTGGAAGACTTTTATTTAGAGTCTCACGCTCACAGAATAGACTCTACAAGATAAGTCTCATGATTGGAAGGCTATTGTGTCTGAATATGAAACTGGAAGATCAGACATGGAAGTGGCACGCAAGGTTAGGACACATAAGTTTCAGACCCTTAAAGGCAATGTCTCAGAACAAGATGGTTCGAGGGCTACCACAGATAAACGATGAATCAAGGATCTGTGAATCATGTTTAGTTGGGAAACAAACGCGTCAAGGTTTTCCAAAAGCAACAACATTCAGAGCCTCAAAGCCATTAGAGCTTCTTCATGCTGATTTATGTGGTCCTATTACACAAAAACCCCTTGCAAATAACAAATACATATTTGTTATTATAGATGACTTCTCAAGATATATGTGGTCTATTCTTATGAAAGAAAAGAGTGAAGCATTTGACAGATTCAAAGCTTTCAGAAATCTGATAGAAAAAGAATTAAAAGAGGAGGTCAAAATGCTTAGAACTGATAGAGGAGGAGAGTTCACTTCCTTAGAGTTCAACAAGTTCTGTGATTCAAATGGAATCAAAAGGAAACTCACGGCATCATATACACCACAACAAAACGGAGTGGTGGAGAGGAGAAACAGGACTCTAATGGAGATGACAAGAAGTTATTTAAAGGCTATGCAGGTACCTAATTATCTATGGGGAGAAGTTGTACGACACACCACATACCTAATAAACATGATACCTACGAAAGCTCTGAAAGACATGACTCCATATGAAAGTTTGCGAAAGAGAAAACCAAACATAGATCATTTAAGAGTGTTTGGTTGCAAAGCATACGCAAAAGTTGATTCTGCAACTCTTAAGAAACTGGATGATCGATCTCAGACTCTTGTGAATCTAGGAGTTGAGCCTGGATCCAAAGCTTACAGATTATTCAATCCAACAATGAAAAGAGTGATAGTGAGTCGAGATGTGGTATTCGATGAAAAAGCAAACTGGAACTGGAAAGAAACTAATGATGGACCAAGTAGGGATCCAGGAATGTTTCACATGAGATGGGGTCAAGTAATTGATGAAGGCGAATGACCCATAATCATCAATACCAATGGAAACAATGATGTTAATCAAGAAGAAGAAGAGAATAATGAAAACACTGAGAATAACGAAGAAGAAGAAGAAGAAGAAGAAGAAGAGATCGATGAAATAACTCAACCCATTTCACTGCGAAAATCAACAAGACAGATGCAAAAGCCACAGTATCTGGAGGATTATGTTCTTCAAGCTGCAGAAGAATGTGAGATTATGCTACTTTCTGTTAATGATGAACCAAGTAATTTTCAGGAAGCAAAGGTCTCGACTAAATGGACACAAGCATGTAGAGAAGAAATTATTTCAATCAACAGAAACAAGACTCGGTTTCTAGTTGATAATCCAGGTGGGGTAAAAGTGATTGGTCTTAAGTGGATCTTCAAAATAAAACGGAATGCTGATGGTACTGTCAACAAATATAAGGCAAGACTTGTAGCTAAGGGATACGTTCAAGAATCAGGCATAGACTTTGATGAAGTTTTCGCACCAGTTGCTAGACTAGAGACAATTCGTCTCTTAATAGCATAAGAAGCATCAAACTCATGGGAAATTCACCACTTAGACGTTAAGATAACATTCTTACATGGTGAATTGCGAGAAGATGTGTATGTTGAACAACCAGAAGGTTTTGAAGTAAAAAGACAAGAGCATAAGGTTTATAAGTTATCAAAAGCTCTATATGGTCTAAGACAAGCTCCTCGAGCCTGGAATACAAAGTTAGATCAAATATTAAGAGAAATCAGATTTGTTAAGTGCTCTAAAGAAACATCAGTATACAGAGGAGAAGAAAAGGGAACGCTTCTTGTGATTGCAGTCTATGTAGATGATCTATTTTTGACTGGCAACTCCCTTAAGGTGATCAATAAGTTCAAGAGAGAAATGTCATCAAAGTTTGAGATGTCAGACCTCGGAAAACTCACTTATTACCTTGGCATAGAAGTCCATCAAGGAGCAGATGAGATTCAGATTAAACAAGAAGCTTATGCAAGGAGAATTCTGAAAGAAGCAGGACTTGAAACTTGTAATCCAACTAAGATACCAATGGAGTTTGGACTTAAAGTTTCAAAGGCACAAGAAGAAGCTGAGATTGATCCAACGAGTTATAGAAGAAATGTTGGATGCCTTAGATACTTGTTACACACAAGACCATACTTGGCTTTCTCTGTGGGAGTAGCAAGCCATTATATGCAGAGTCCACGCAAGTCTCATGGTGATGTAATAAAGCAGATATTGAGATATCTAAGAGGAACAATCAGCTGTGGATTGAAGTATGGTCGAGGAGGATCAAAAGGAATTGTTGGGTATAGTGACAGCAGTCATAATATTGACCAAGATGATGGAAAAGGTACAACTGGTCATATATTTTATCTAGGTGAAGCACCTATTACATGGTGTTCACAGAAGCAAGACACTGTAGCCCTCTCATCATGTGAAGCTGAGTTTATGGCTGCAACAGAAGCAGCTAAACAATCAATATGGCTTCAAGAACTGTTGGGTGAAATCAAAGAAAGAGAACCTGAAAAAGTTCTCATCAAGATTGATAATAAGTCTGCAATTGCACTCACTAAAAATCCAGTGTTTCATGGGAAGACAAAACACATTCACAAAAGGTATCATTTCATACGAAAATGTATCGAGAAGGAGATCGTCAACGTTGAACACATACCTGGAACTGAGCAGAAAGCAGATATATTGACAAAGGCATTAGCTCGGATCAAGTTTGAAGAAATGAGACAACTGATTGGAGTACAAGATATGTCACGGGTAAGGTTGAAGCTTAACGGGGAGAATGTTGGTTAAACTTCAACATAGAAGTCACTAACAAGCTGGTTAGGACAAGATTAGGAAATTGATGTAATCCTAAGGGAATTAGAAGTCATCTAGTTCTAAGAAAAGAAAAGACATGTAATAAGGTAATATGACTAGGAAAAGGAATTCATAGTTCTATATATATATGATCACCAAAGTTGTGGTTGATCATATGAGCAAGATTAGAGCTTGTGTTTAGTTTTGAGAGATTTTCTAAACATCAATAAAGAGAATTGTCTTTATATAAGCTAAGTTTCATCTTACAGTTGCCATTAATTTAGAGACAACTACCCCAGGAAATTTGTCAGACTCAATTCGAGATTAAAAGAAGCAGCTCTGATTAATAACATCAATCTGTTACAAACCAGATCTTGTAAGAGCAGCGTAGCCATCAAATCTGGGAGTTTCCCATACAAACTGGAACTCAAACTTAAACAGAAAGAATAACAAAACTCTGTACCGAGTTTTTCAAGTACACCATGAATTTGTAGTCTCTCGCTGCAAATATAACCATGGTGGAGACCGCGATTTCAGTATCTGCTAAGGATCTAAATAAACAGGATTCAAAATTTTGGTTTTCATATGATAGGCTTATTCTGTTTTATCATTATAATACCAACAAACATCTGTTGTGTGCATTCATATGTCGAGGAGAAGTCTGCGGGGGTCCTCAACGACATCTTTGATACGACGTAAGAAGAAAACTGCCTCTCTCCCATCAATCAGTCGGTGATCATATGTCAGTGCAATGTACATCATTGGCCTTGGAACAACGTTGCCGCCAACTACCATCGGACGGCTCACGATCGAATGCATACCCAAGATAGCTGACTGCAAAACGAATATCCAGTTATTAGACTCCTTTTCAGTAAGAATACTCTGAAAAATGAGAATTAAGGCTCCTATTGCCGGTACGCAGACAAGTCTACTAAAATTTGGCACACTACAGCACACCTTCAACTCTTAGGCCCAATTAGTTGTATTTACAAAAAAAAAAAAAAGAGGTCTGTGATATACCTGTGGAGGGTTGATAATGGGAGTGCTTAAAAGGCTTCCATATACACCACCATTGGATATGGTAAAGGAGCCTCCTGCCATCTCATCGATAGACAGAGAACCATCATTTGCCTTCTTTGCCAGCCTGTTAATCTCCTTCTCAATGTCAGCAAAATTCATTTTTTCGGCGTCCCGGATAACTGGAACAACCAGACCCTTCAAAAACAAAGTGAATGAGGAAAACTTTCAGTCAATAGCAAAAGACGCATTAAACCGGATTTAAAATTATGTAATACCCGAAAAAGAAAAAGAATAAAAAACTTCATCTCAGACGATGACAAACCTTTGGAGTACCAACAGCAATACTAATATCAACATAGTCTCTATAGATGATATCATCGCCGTCAATGACTGCATTGATAATTGGCTGATTCTGGAGACCACTGACAGCAGCCTGCGGAACACAGAAATATTGTCAACTGAAATACATGTATCTGCCCATCCACAATAAAAGATCAGCCAAGGATCGGTACATACCTTAACAAACCCTGACATAAATCCCAACTTGACTCCATGTTTCTCTACAAAGGCATCCTTATATTCAGAACGAAGCTTCATCAGGTTAGTCCTGTATTACCACGAATATAAAATATGAAGCCAGTTGTCATGATATATATGCATTAGTTAGTGAGAAATAAGGTATCCTCAGGGAACCTAGAGGATGGAAAAAACAAAGGTCAGAGGGTAACCCAAAATTCTGGTAAGGAGAAAATAATTGACTCACATATCAACTTCATTAAACGTGGTCAACAAAGCAAACGTGTTCTGCGAATCCTTCAGCCGTGCAGCAACTCTCTTTCTAAGCCTTGTCATTGGTACCTGCAATGAGGACCAGAGTGACTTCAGTAATCAAAGACCAATGTGCTATTTTCACAACTTACTTATTGTATTGTTGAGAAAAAAGAAATGTATTAGATTAGACCCCTCTATGATGAAGTATAAACAAAAATGACGAGACATATTTACATAGAAGTCACGTAACTTACTCTTCTTTCCCTTTCCTTGGGAGGAAGAATAGGTTCTGTAGCTGAAGTTCTAGATGGTGCTGGGGAGGGTGTTTTAGGTTTGTCCTTGGCAACAACAGTTTCTACGGAAGGCTTTATCTCCTTTTCTGCAGGAGGTGATGGCTTTGGCGTCTCTTTAACAGTATTCTTCTCCTCGGATGGAGCAACATGTGTCACGTTCGCACCCTCACCAGATTTTGAAATGACTGCAATTTTGGTCCCTGGTTCTACGGTATCACCTTCTTTGGCTACAAACTTTAATCAAAAAAGGAACTTACTAACATAAGTAAATTCATGAAGGAAACTGGAAAAGAAATAGAATATATTTGTGTACACAAGATACAGCAACAACAAATAATTTACCTTCTGGATAACTCCAGTTTCAGGACTAGCGACGTCGATGGTTACCTAAGAATTGCATAATCGAAGATTCAGGAAAGGCGGTTTGTGAAAATAGACACTATTTGAAGGATTGGAAATAATTCCTGATATGTACCTTATCGGTTTCAACTTGAGCAATTGGCTCGTCGATTTGAACACTATCACCAGGTTCTACATCGAACGTATTTCAAATAGCACAAATACTTTAATCAAACACACAAAACAGAAAATCTTACAAAGAAATATGATGATGAGAAGTTATGACATACTTTTCAAGAAAGCTGCTAGAGTACCATCTGTAATAGATTCTCCCATGAAAGGGACAACAGCATCAACAAGGTCACCTTCAAATCAACAGATTACTTTTCAGATTACACTGCTCTAAAAAAGTATGACTAAATTGTATCAAAAGCGGGAATAGCTACAAGAGGAATATGTGAATATCGCACCATTATCTGAAGAGAATGACCTAGTCCACCCTTGAAGCTTTGAATCTTTTTGAAGTAAACAGCCAAGCTCCCTGCATCACATTGCATGCAAAATATTGCTTGTTGAGTTAAGGCACGTTCCATAGAAGAAACTAAGTGGATTAAAATTACAGTCTCAAACTTCTCTAATGACTGGGTAAGTTCCACTGAGAGCTGACCTCATAGACTTTGAAGTAACTGTAGTACCTGCAAGCACAAGGTTTACAGTGATCAGAATTTTAGCCTTGAAACAACAGTATACATGTATCTTCACAACCAAAGGACTAAAACATTGTTTTACTTCTTACCAGGTAAAATCTGGCAACTGAAGTTCTGCACATACTTAGATCCTCTTCGAAGAAGTAGGGTCTGCATAGAAAATTGTGAAATGCCAATAAGAATCTTCATCCACGAGAAAATGGAAAACATTAAGCAAGTGCGCTACGTCAGATTCTAGGAAAAACAATGTCTCCTAAAGGGATGGTTATGACTACATACTGAGTCTGTGTTGTATGCTTATTAGTATTGATGAACTCCTCGTCCATTCCAATTTGCAAAATAGTGTCAAATCTAACATACAGAGGTCAAAATAGTGTCAAATTTTCTCGTGGTCTATGTACAAGAGCGTCGCCGTAGTCAAATCTCATACAGAGGGACCCAAGATATATTCCATACGAGTACCTCCTCCTGATATCGGCTAGCACTTTGGGAAGCTCTTGGAAAGTGGCAAGAGAACAGATGTGAATTTTGTAGTAGATGAGGAGACATTTGCTGCACATAAATTAGTGCTCTCAGCTAGGTCGCCTGTGTTCCGTGCACAACTTTTTGGTCCAATTGAAAGATCAAAACACGCAGTGCATAAAGATTGAGGACATGGAGGCTCCAGTTTTTAAGGTGTGTAAAGTACTTCCATGTTATTAACAATTAAGTAGCATTAATTTGCATGTATATGGTTGTTTCTCTGGCAATCAGATCGATTAACCAGAACTTCACTATTTAGAACCACTAAGTCTTTAAAGTTTCTTTTTAGCAGAGCTGATATGGTTACAAGTTTTCAAATAACCAAGTCTTCTATTTTCAACCCAATTGGTTTACTTTACAAATAATTGATACTTGTCCACAGAAAGACAGCAAAACAATTTCCTAGAAAAGACAGCAAGGATCATTTTTAAACTATCAAACCCCAATTTTGACTTGAAAATGCAAGAAGAATAACAATAGCAACATCTTGTATGATCTATCAAATGAACTCATGATGCGAGCTTCAGATTTAACTTAAAAATCATCAAACGAACAAAAATAAAACTTGTATACCTCATTGCTTGCTGCTGTGTAACTTCTTGTTGCAGAAGATGCGGATGGGCGTAATCTATGCAAAGACTGCCCTATAGTCTGATAAACAATTCAACAAACATAATCATGAATGATCCTTATCAAAGACAAGGAACATGACCACTTGAACAATCAACGGAAAACAACCAAGTTTAAGAAAATATGAAGAAAAAAAAAACTAAATCTTGATACAATGAACAAAGCAGAAACAGATAAATCTTACGGAAGAAGCATTAGAGCCTTCAGAAGCGATTTTTCGCCTTAAAATAGCTAACATCTTTGGAAATTTTTTTCTTTCTCACTCTACAACAACAAAAACAATAATCACAAACAAGTCAGAAATATCGAACACATACATATATCAGAGATCGATGGATAATTTTTATTTAGTTTTTGAAAATGAAATCACCGATTAACGAGCTCAATATTATTCTTAAAAAAAGTCTGTAAGAATCTCTAGATGGATATGGAGAAGAGCGGAGGCTTATCATGATTTTTTCTTAGTTTTATTTCAGATCTAAAAAGAAATCGAACCTGTTTGAGAAAACGGTGGTGTGTTCTTTCTCAGAGCTCTCCTTTGGAAAGGAATAGAACCAAAAGGAAAGAGGAAAAAAAAAGGGTTTAGAAAAGAAGAGAACCGAGTCGCGACACTGACACGATTTAGTCCGCTTTATTAGTGTTTCGGTTTTTTAAGAAAGTGTCCTCTGGCGTTGTGGATGCCTGGATGGTCATTAGTTTAAGTTGGACTTTTTTATATGTTTGCCCATACACGTGTAAGATAGGTAAGCCAGACTCGGTCTGTTCTTGTATCAACATACTACCTAATAAAGAAATTTACATTGGGGAAATCCCAAATTTTGAAAGTTACGATAAATTTTGGAAATAAATTATATTTATATGAGTACTTTTTAGGAAATGCTTCAAAATTACTAATCATTCTGTCCCATTATTAAGTGACCTAATTCAAGTTTGCACAATTTTTAAGACAAGTAAGGAGAAAAGTATTTTTAAGCATTTTTTACAGTTATATCTTTATGGATAATAAATAGTGAAATTTTGAAATGATTTATCTTTCAAACTACACCACGGATGTTCGCAAACTCGTACCATTGAATAGCATTTTAAAACACTTATATAACGAATATAAACATGACTATCAAATTATGCATATTTCTTATATTTCTTATAATCAATTAAAAGATAATTTTAGAAATATCTCCTTGTTTTATGATAGAGGTCACTTAATAATGGGACAAAATCTAAAAGTAACTAGGTCACTTATTAGTGGGACCGAGGGAGTAGATAAATAGATAATTTCCTGTTTTGATTTCTCGCAAAATCTTTTAAAACGCTATATATATGAAGAAATTAACCACATTATAAGAAAAATCTTCCCTATGTAATTAGTTTGCGCCCCACAGCCTTGCAGTATGGGTGGGCACAGCACACAATCTCTCTCTTGCTGATTAGACATATAATTCCAACAAGAGCAAAGTCGGATGTTCAGACTACTATTCTGACATGGCGTGTGAAGTCACCTAGCAACATGGTGGCTGAGCAGAGAGGGTTAACATTGAAATATGTATCCTTGATGAGCCGTCCATATATGAATAAACGGCAGATACTGCTGAAATGAGAATTGGTGGGCCCACGTTTAGGTTAATTTGACTTTAGTGCCGATTTAGTCAGATCTATGGATGGACAAGATGTGTTTCTATTATTATTCAAAGAAATACGGCATGGGCCACCATGTACTTTGCTGCTTACCAAGGGCCAAGGGGCTGGTGAGAACGGCCAAGACTAGAAGATTAAAAACCGAATTAGCCCTCCTCTAAAGCCAACTACGGAATTGTTCATCTTTTTCGAGTATATTAATAACGTGTCATTTTTAGGAGACCCCAAAAGCATTAGGGGCGACACAAAATGACAAAATAGGTTGAAAATACTTATATATCCCTTCATAATCGGTAGTTGAGAAGAAAAAAAAATTATCTATCGATTGTGATTATGTTCTTTTCTTCCTAGCTTTGTTTTGAAATAATTAAATTTAGAGCTACTACCATAATCGGTAGGCAATAAACATCATCAAACTACCTGTACAATCTGTAGGCAATAAACATCATGAAACTACCGATTGTGAAAACAAAGAAATCCAAAATTCCATTAGTTTTTGAAAAATTTGAATTTGGGGCTACTACCATAATCGGGAGGCAATAAACATCATGAAACTACCGATTGTGAAAACAAAGAAATCCAAAATTCCATTGGTTTTTGAAAAATTCGAATTTGGGGCTACTACCATAATCGGGAGGCAATAAACATCATGAAACTACTGATTGTACAATCGGTAGGCAGTAAACATCATGAAACTACCGATTGTGAAAACAAAGAAATCCAAAATTCCATTGGTTTTTGAAAAAATCGAATTTGGGGCTACTACCATAATCGGGAGGCAATCAACATCATGAAACTACTGATTGTACAATCGGTAGGCAAAAAACATCATGAAACTACCGATTGTGAAAACAAAGAAATCCAAAATTCCATTGGTTTTTGAAAAAATCGAATTTGGGGCTACTACCATAATCGGGAGGCAATAAACATCATGAAACTACCGATTGTACAATCGGTAGGCAATAAACATCATGAAACTACCGATTGTGAAAACAAAGAAATCCAAAATTCCATTGGTTTTTGAAAAAAATCGAATTTGGGGCTACTACCATAATCGGGAGGCAATAAACATCATGAAACTACCGACTGTACAATTGGTAGGCAATAAACATCATGAAACTACCGATTGTGAAAATAAAGAAATCTAAAATTCCTATTGGTTTTTGAAAATTTCGAATTTGGGGCTACTACCATAATCGGGAGGCAACAAACATCATGAAACTACCGATTGTACAATCGGTAGGAAATAAACATCATGAAACTACTGATTCTGGTTGTTCTCAATCATGTGAAAATGGAATCTCCTCTATATAACAAATTTCTCCCGATTGTAGACTTAACTACCGATTATGGAGGGCATATTTGTCATTTCGAAAAATTTGAGATAAAGGGTGACTTTGTTTTAGGTTTGGGTGACCTTTTTTGTCATTTTGTGTCGCCCCTAATTCTTTTGGGGTCGCCCCTAAAAATGCCAGGATTAATAACTCTTACATATTCTCGAAGTATATTGTAATGTAACTCTTACTTACGAAGGCACAATTTGGAAATATTCTCATAAATTGGGGAATACTTATATGGGTTGTATCTTGTAATTGTGCCTTCTAAATTAAAAACATAAATAAATAAAAAATCCAGAAAATTGCAAAATAATAATAACAGATCGAAAAACAAATGAGAAGTATTGGTCTAGCTAACGAAAAGTACTGATCAATGAACATTGTTATATCTTGTCGATTTAGAACGTTCGTGATGATCATAAATCGAAAATCATGCCAGAAAATCATGCCAACTGTTAAAGATCTAAACAAGAGAAAAAAAAACATTGAAAAAGAAAACACAGTCCGCATGGTCATGATGATGAAGACCATGTCGACTTTTTTTTTGATGCAACCAAACTTCTTGTATTACTTAAAATTTTTACATAACTTCAACTGACAGTTTGATCATCCCTGATTTCCTTGACAAACATTTCCGGGATGTTACAATAATAATCAAAAGAGTTCCCGTCTGTTCTAGATTTGTTTGCAATTACATGCGCTACATTGTTTGGAGTTCTTTTAACATAGTTTACATTAAAACCATAAAAGGAAGAAAGCAAATGTCTTATTTCTTCTACAATCCCTTGATTCATCCAGTGAACAGAGGGGGTGGCATGCTTAGCCGAGTTAATTACATTCAAACAATCACTTTCAAAAGTTACTTTGTGCAAGCTCCTTTCATTGGCCCAACAAATAGTTTCTTTCAAGGCCAAACATTCAGCTTGCTCTGGATCTATTCCTCCATAGAAGAATCTCCCTCTGATGCCCTTGTTGTTGCCTATTGAATCACGTATAATTAAACCAACACCAAATTTAGAAGTGTTATAATCAAAAGAGGCATCTAAGTTTATTTTTAGTTCCTCTCTTCATGGAGGAGACCAGGCTTTGTTATGTTGAAATGTTGAGTCATTGTTTTCCTCTTAACATTGCATCACCATGGTCTTAATACAATATGTTATAAAATATACATTTTGGTTTTTGTTTTCAAATTCTTTAAGACACCTGTTTTTCCAAAGAAACCAGGATGTTATCATTGCAGTTGTAACCCAATTGTTTATGGCATGCGCATTAACAGAACTGGGATGAGAAAACCAACTAGCAATCTGATCAGTAGCATCTATGTGTTGTTCTTCTAAAGCAGCCGCATTAACATTCATATTTAACCAGACTGATCTTGAGTAATCACACTTAATAAGAAAATGATTTAATGTTTCTTCATCTTGTAGGCATCTAGGGCAAGTAACATCAATCTCAGTTTTGTATCTATGCAGCTTAACTCTAGTAGGCACTATTTTCTTGAGACACTTCCAGATAAATAACTTAACTTTGTGAGGTACTTTCATTTTCCACATTTGTTCCGAAACAGACTTTGGAACCTCATTATTTCTGTGGGAAGTACCCTGAGTTTCCCTAACTAAAGCATTATATATTGATTTAACAGAGAATTCACCTGACCTACTTGGTTCCCAGATAAGCTTGTCACTACCATATTGCACTAGATGCATTTTGAGAATTAATTCAGCTATTTCTCTTGGAAATAAATCATGTACCAGCTGAATATTCCATCTCTTTGGATTTTGGAGCATAAGGTCAGAGACGTAAACAAATCTCGCTGGCTCTGAAAAAATTTCATTTGGGATGGGATGAACATCTAAGCCTCTAACCCACTTATCATACCAGATCAACACTTTTGTTCCACATCTGACATCCCATCGATGAAATCTCCTAACATATTGTAGACCTAATTCAAGTCCTTTCCATATCCATGAAGAATTATTATGAGGTTCTTGTAGATGAAGAAAGCTACAGTAAGGAGAATATTTTGCTTTCATAATTTTAGTCCAAGCCTTATCTTCTTCAGTGCACAATCTCCATGCTAATTTGGTAATCAGTGCATTGTTATACAACTCTAAGTTTC
This sequence comes from Papaver somniferum, assembly GCF_003573695.1. Lineage (NCBI taxonomy): Eukaryota > Viridiplantae > Streptophyta > Magnoliopsida > Ranunculales > Papaveraceae > Papaver > Papaver somniferum. The sequence goes on along the minus strand of NC_039358.1, from coordinate 147,708,591 downwards.
TAAAGGCCAATCCTTCTTCATTTTTAGAAAAACAAAGAGACCTCCATGCTAAGAAATTTATTCCTTTATTGCTCTTACGACCCCACCAAAATCTTCTCTGAATCTAGTCAAACTTAGCAATAATATTCTTAGGAAGCTTAAAATTGCTCATATAATGAGCTGGAATTGAGTTCAGAACTGTTTTAACTATTGTTGTTCTGGCATCAAGATTTAGAGTTTTAGAACACCAACCCAGTAATCTATTTTCATAAGAGTCTCTGATGGAAGCAAAATAGTTTGTTTTGGATCTACCTAAAAGAATAGGAAGACCCAAATACTTATCTGAAGATCAAAGTTGTTTGACTCCCAACATGTTTCGAATTGAGTCTTTTTGAGCTGATGAAATATCTCCACAAATGAAAGCTGGAGATTTGGAGAAATTAATCATCTCACCAGATAATTGACTAAATTCTTGTAGACTGTTTTTAACCTGATTGATGCTTCTATTGTCTGCATGGAAAAATAACATACAATCATCTGCAAACAGCAGATGATTTATAGTTATTGAGTTTTTAGCTACTTGAATGCCTTGCAGAGAACCACATGCTTCAGTCTGCATTAGAGATCTTGTAAGGTATTCCATTGAGATAATAAAGAGATACGGAGAGAAAGGATCTCCGTGTCTAAGACCACGAGAAGGAGTATAAGATTGACATATGATACCATTCAGACGAATCGAAACAGCTGTTGTCGAAATGCACTGCTGAATAATAATACGCCACTCTTCACAAAACCCCAGAGAAAGAAGCATTCTATCAATGAAGGACCATTCCACTCTGTCGAAAGCATTCGACATATCCAATTTCAGAGCCACTAAACCTTGTTTTTTCTTAGATCTTTTCATTGAATGTATCATCTCATGTGCCATGACTATATTATCATTAATATATCTCTTTGAAACATAAGCAGCTTGTGTAGGGGAAATAATTTTCTCCATGAGTGGTTTCAGCCTAGTGACTAATAGCTTGGAGATTATTTTGTATGTTATGTTACAGGGCCCAATGGGTCTGTAATCATTTGGAGTTGAAGGGTGCTGGGTTTTCGGAATCAAACATGTAGTGGTCTGATTTATGTATGGAGGCATTTCTTTATGGATGAAAAAAATCACCATTTTAGTTATATCGGCATCAACAATAGTCCATTGTGTTTGATAAAAACCTACCGGAAATCCATCTGGACCCGGTGCATTCCAACTAGGGATGGTTTTAAGCACATTATATATTTCCTCATTGGTTGGAATAGAGACCAAAGCTTCATTTTCCTCTGAAGTGATGATTGGATGAATATTACTAAAAGACTCCTCAGTAAAAGTAGGTTTAGTAGTAGTGGCGATAGCAGCAAAATGACTAGTAAGAAGATTCTCAAGATCTTGAGGGGTATGATACCAATGTCCATGAGCATCTCTAAGAGATGAAATATGATTTCTCGATCTTCTCCTATTTGCTCTAGAATGGAAATAAGTTGTATTATTATCTGCCTCTTTAATCCAATGATCTCCCGATCGTTGCTGCCAGAAATCAGCTTCAACTTTTCTCCAATGATCTAGCTTTTGGATAGTGAGATGAATTTCATCTGAAATATTATCACTATAAGGTAAAGCTTGAAGATTAGAAAGATGTTGTTGAAGATGTTGTATATGAAAGCTAATTTTACCAAAATGTTGTCTATTCCACTTAGAGATGATTCGTCTAGTTTTGGAAAGATTCCTCGTGATATCTTCATTCTCCAGAGTGTTATCCCAAGTATCCAAAATAAGTTCAGAACAACTTGGATCAGTAAGCCAGCATCTGTAAAATTTCCAGGCATTTCTAGGCTTGGTAGCAATGGATTCCGTAATGAGCAGCAGGGGACAATGGTCTAAGCCAAAAAACGAAAGATGTATAACCCTAGAGTCAGGATAGTCTCTAATCCAATTGGAATTGTGAAGTGCCATATCTATTCTAGCTCATTTATAACCTTTACCATTGTTCTTATTTGACCATGTATGTTTGGTACCTGAGAAACCCATGTCCATTAAGCCAGCACTACTAATAATATTGCAAACCGAATTATCTAGAGAATTCCTACTTGTAGAGGCATCCAGGCTAGATAAGTGTATGTTAAGATCTCCTATGACAATCCATGGTTGAAAAACATAATCACTGAGATCCTTAAGGAATTCCCATTGATGTTTTTCATCTCATAATGAGTTGAGCCATATACGCAAGAAAGAAGCCATTCCTGCTTTGAAGCATTAGATGAAATGATTAAATGAATCATAGTATATTTGTTGAAAGCATATCACATGGGAATTCATCTTTTCAGAGAAGCACCAATCCTCCAGATAATCCAATTGAACTAATAAACAATGAATTTGGGTAATTGTATGTTTGAGCCAGAGATTTAGCTCTTTGTTTTGAAATTTTTGTTTCCATTAAGAAGATAATATCTGGATTGTGATGTTGAATAATATCCCCTAAATAATCCCTTGTATCTTTAGAATCTAATCATTGGACATTCCAAGATAAGATTTTCATTATGTCCTGATTGAAATGTAATTGCGATGTGAAACTAAGATAATGATTACAACCAACAATAAAACAACAAATATTTATAATAGAGCAATATAATGGTGAGAGTAAGCAAAAAAAGTGACATGTAGATGTAGTACCTGGCCATCAGTGCTTGACGTAGTTTCTTTGAACCTTTTGGAGTGGTTTTGTTCTGAAACTGTCCCATGAAGAGAAGGATAGGAGTTAGGTGATGAAGAATACCCTTCTAGATTGACATGTCATTTGCTGAATATTCATCATCAGATGTTGCAGATATTTGACTTGAAATGTTAGCTTCAAACTGAGAGATTAATCCTTGCAGAGGTTTCTTATAAGCTCTAGTTGGATGAATTGAATCTGGATCTATATTATGAAATCATCAAATGTGACATCTGAAAATGCGGGGGTCTAACAACCACACCCAACAATTCGTTTGGAAATATGAGAGGACTTACTCCAATACACTTTCTAGATAATCAACTAGATAATCAGACTCAATCTAGAATAAAGTGTATCAAAGAATTTAATATCTCTAACTCTTAATTCAATCCGCAATCAGCAAATAGAAATCTGCGAGCCCGATTGAATATAAGAGGAATTACTTGAACGGTACGAAAGACCAATGTTCAAGTGTCAATCAATGTAAATCAACAACCAAAGGTTGGATATTCTAATTGATTGATCTTAACGCACAACCTGTGATATTTCAATTATATAACAAAATATAATACGGAAAAGAAATAACACAGACACCAGAATTTTGTTAACGAGGAAACCGCAAGTGCAGAAAAACCCCGGGACCTAGTCCAGATTGAACACCACATTGTATTAATCCGTTACAGACACTAGCCTACTACCAATTAACTTCGGACTGGACTGTAGTTGAACCCTAATCAATCTCACACTGATTCAAGCTACAGTTGCGCTCCTTACGTCTCTGATCCCAGCAGGATACTACACACTTGATTCCCTTAGCTGATCTCACCCACAACTAAGAGTTGCTACGACCCAAAGTCAAAGACTTGATAAAAAAATCTGTCTCACACAGAAAAGTCTATATGATTGAATAAATATGTCTCCCACAGAAATACCCAAGAATTTTTGTTCCGACTTTTGATAAATCAAGGTGAACAGGAACCAATTGATAAACCGGACTTATATTCCCGAAGAACAACCTAGAATTATCATTCACCTCACAATAATCTTAATCGACTAGCTAAAGAAGATATTGCGGAATCACAAACGATGAGACGAAGGTGTTTGTGACTTATTTTATATCTTGCCTATCGGAGAAATCAATCTCAATCCAATCTTACGATTGTACTCAAATACGATAGAAACAGTAAGATCAGATCACCCAACTACAAAGAGAATAGTTGGGTTTGGCTTCACAATCCCAATGAAGTCTTCAAGTCGTTAACCTACAGGGTCTCGAGAAGAAACCTAAGGTTAAAGGAGAATCGACTCTAGTTATGCAACTAGTAACACACAGGAGGTGTAGGGATTAGGTTTCCCAGTTGCTAGAGTTCTCCTTTATATAGTTTTCAAACCAGGGTTTGCAATCCAAGTTACCTTGGTAACAAAGCATTCAATATTCACCGTTAGATGAAAAACCTGATTCAACCAAGCTAATATCTTTCAACCGTTAGATCGAACTTAGCTTGTTACACACAAATGAAATGTACCTTCATTTAGGTTTATGTAACCGTACCCAAACGTGTACACAATGTTGGTTCACAAATAGTTAACTGAAGTTAGCCATATGATTACTCTCATATCAACCTTATTCATCTTAACCATAACTAGTACAAATGACTCAAATGAAACTAGTTAAAGAGTTGTTCAATTGCTATATTCTCATGGATTTATACAAGAACACAGTTGAAATAAAATGGGTTTGATTCACTCGAATCGATACATGAACATTATAGCCACGGTTTGCAAAGATTGAATTCATTATTGATAAATGTTTTAGTTCATGAATTGACCGATTTGATAAAGTAACCTGCTTAAGTATGTGTATGGGTATGCATACTTAAGCAACCATATTTAAATTGGTTTAGTTTCCAAACTCAGCAGAAATTTTCGGTTCGAAAACTTCCGCCAGTATGCGTACGGTCACGCATACTTAAGGTGACTAGTTAAGAGCTTGTTAATTCCCAAACTCAGCAGAATTTTTCGGTTAGAAAACTTCCGCCAGTATGCGTACGGGTACGCATACATAACCTGTGTCCTTCACCAAATTCGTATACACACATATGCATACTCTTGGTTCCCGGTTTATGAATTTATACACTAATGTGCGAACACACTAATTTGCGAACACACTATGGATTTATACATAATCTCAAATCTTCATTTCAATCATTGAAACATTCTTCTATAATGACAATAGTCGTTTTCACACACTATTAGCATCAAAGCAATTTTCAAGATATTGAAATAATCATTATCGAAACATTCCAAGTCTTACACCAAATGATTGTATCACAAACCATGTAAGATGTTACTCGACAATTTTCTCACGATATAAGATGAACTTGGTCGAAGCGAAATCTAACCAACACATATTTCGAGAAATATGTAAGCGAGATATACTCAGCTCGAAATATCAAATGTGTATAGAAAAAATTATATCGTAACACGACTTATGTCTCAATATAGGAGATAGTAGAAATAGACTTCCCAAGTGATAGATGAGTTCAAGTCTCCACATACCTTTTGTCGATGAAGTTCCACAAGCTCCCCTTAGTAGTTTTTCGTCTTCAAGTGATAAGCGCCGTGAAGTCTAAGCGCAACTACATTATCTATGTCCTAGTCCGAGACATTTATAAATAGGCTAGAAATCAAGACTTGTAGTTTTGATCACTAACATTGACAAACATGCTTGAGATAGCAATGCATGCGAGTTCGACCGAGCAGTGCTCAAACAATCTCCCCCTTTGTCAATTTTAGTGACAAAACTATCAATACATATGGATTACAAAATAAATAAAAATTGTATCTTCTCATCCAAATGCTTGATCTCCTTGGCATCTTCAACGCGACTCGAAATCTTCGTCACTTCCAAGTACTCCATGATCCTAAAGGTTGTAAGTTCGGCATCATAGTTGTTGAAGATCCGTAGCGATAACAATGAGTAAACAAATGCTCTCAGTCATTGTTATACAGTGTCATAGTATTATTACACAACATCAAAGTTCAATTGTATCACAACTTTGACAACAATACTATGGTGATATGTATCACTCCCACTTAGTCAATACTTCATCTCGACATGAAAACCACTCCCCCTTACATAATGATCCGTAAACCATATGTATTTGTAGTATCACACTATATATTAATTCTCCCCTTTTTGTCAATATAAATTGGCAAAGGTACGAAAACTAGTGGGATCCTCGTGAAATTTTCATAGAGATACTTCATGACCAAAAGATAATACCATATCAACTTATTTAGATGCCATCATAAAGCCGAAGCTAAATGCATTCATCAAGGAGTTTAGAATTAGCAAAACCTGGCTGCATGTTATAAAGCCTGAGCCAAAGCAGTTGTTTAAATAAATCCACCTGACTTTTTGGAATCTTCGTGTTCTAAGGATCTAAAACAAGCACCTTTTATAAACCAGGGTCGAAACTTAAGTACCACTTCGTACTCTTGCTGGGTATGAAACTTAATCAGCCAGCAATCATTTTATTCCTTTTTAATAAAGATGTCTTTACTTTTCGGCCATAATTTCTTATCAAGTTCACCAACAGAATATATTTTAGTAGAGTAAGATTTTCCTAAAAAGCTAAACTTGAACTGAGCAGCACCCTGTAAAAGAACTTCAGATGATAATTGTGGTTCTTTTAACGCTTTAAGTCTGTCTGTGATGGACGTATATTCCATTCTTTTCTGAACATCTCTAAACTCATAGTCCATTGAAGACAAACTTAAAGTGAAAGATGAAATATGGGAGAAAAGAACAAAGTAGAGAAGAAATATAAACAAATTACCACCTTTCTTTTGATATATGAATGTTTTACACTTGGCCGAAAACTTATGCCAGCAGAGAAACGTAGGTATTGGGTTAAAGTTTAGACGGCTGGTTTGTCGGTAGACAGGGATTACGAGGAAGAGGATGAAAACAAATAGTAATTTAAGATATATCTGTGGAAGATTTAGATGAAAAGTATGGTTTGGGATCATCTCGTGCAAAACAGACATCAAAAGTTTTGTGGAATCCATTGAAAAGAAGGTATGAAAGGACATCGGGCAAAACCACTCCAATATCCAAAGCAACTCCTAGCACCGCAAGCAGGACCTAGAAAAAAAGAAGGGGAAAAGACCATTAGAATCATCATTGAATTGGTAAAGAAATGAAAACAATACTAGATTATAACATGCAAATTGAGGAATCTGAAAATCGAAAGCAAATTCTAGTGATATGGTTTATTGAGTCAAAGCGATTTATGACTCAGTCATTTGCCCGATTTTTCGCTCTAGTGATAGGGTTTAAAAGTGAGTTGTTATAGTATATAAAGTTATCAACTCGAAGACCATGTCGACTTAAACTTCCCTTTTTGGTACTTAAAGACTACTACCGTTTGTTGCATCTCGTAGATTAATTCAATCCAAAATGTTACTTTCATTCAAAACAATACTAGTGGCGGGCACTTCATAGAATGAATTTGAATTCAAATTAAACAAGCAATTCTATGAAAATCCATTTGGTGAAGTAAAATGAGTCGGCATTGTTTTCACACATGAAGACTATGTCGACTTTAGAAGCATAGTTTGGTATCTTTAATTATTTTTAGACACCCCTTGGAAACTTAGTAGGGAAATTATCGGATGGCCCATATGTAACAGTGTAAGTGGAACATCAACTAAATCCCTAATTGAAAAGGAAATCAAAAGATGTTTACAGTTAATTTAAAATGGTGAGAATGAATAATTACGTAGAGAAATAGAAGTGGTCGGTTGAATGCAATACCGATTGTGTTAGCCGGTATTGTCTGGTAACACTTCTCATTGCCGACTGTTAATACACTTGGGGATACTTTAGGGTAATTTAGTCATTACAAAAATTGTTTGGATAAGGGGTTCTTCAATTTCTTCATAATGTTGTTGTATTTTTTGAGCTTCCCCCAGTCTGTGAGAGTATCCCCCAATTGTGCATTCTTACATATCTTAAGTTTATTTATTGAGGGCGAATCCGTTGATAGCCTATTTTTTACAATGTCTAACACTGAGTCGTGGTTGTCTGATCCTTGACTACGAAAGGTTTTGATTTTTATAATTTTAAACAATACCCAAATGGGTTTCCTAGGTAATCCATGACCCGAACCCTCCTTTGATATTTTATTTTTCTCTCATGAGAAAACTTCAAAAAAGTGGAAATTGATTCAGAAATTTTCTTCAATCCATAGATCATATAGATCTTGGCAAGGTTCATGATGAAAGGTGAAACAATTTCCTTTTGGCGGTAATAGGTCCCTTATCCAAGACAGCGTTCAGGTAATATTTAATTCAGTGAAATAATGTTTAAGCATCAAATAATGTTAGGGTACTGATTAATTTAGTTAATATTGATTGATTTAGTGAAATAGTATATGGATTTTGATTTGACTTTACATGAAAAACAACAAGTTAATTATCATCGCATCCACACCACAAATACCATCACCCCCCACCCCCCACCACCCAAAAAAAAAAAATCACCCTGACTATCAAGTTAAAAATATGAACATCCAAATCATCGCAGTAGTAGTTGTCAGTTGTGAGTTATCGAAGTTTATATGTTTTGGTGATTCTAATGATAGGGGTTCATAATGGAAGTTGGATTTTGTTGTCTTGAGTTCTGGGAAGATGGAAGCTGAAAAGATGAGCACGCGAAGTGAGCGAGAGAAAAAAGAAAAGAAATATAACTGATATTAAGTCGAGTTGTGGATTTCCTTGAATAACCTTGTAAAACTAGGATCGTCTATTTTCAAGGATCTAACAGCCACAACTCATTGTTAGATATTATAAAAGATGGGGATGTCAACGGATCCGGTCTCTTATTTATTAATGACAAATCATATTGAGTTGGTTATGGGCTTGCCACATAGGAAAATCAGCTGGAAAACCAACGAATTTGAGGATTTTAGAATCACCAAAGATTCTACCAAGCAATGATATGGTCACTGACGGTTTCCGGCGATTATATTCGAATTTCCTATATTTGTCCTATTCAGAAAAAATATTTTTAAAAAATAGTTTATCAATAAAGAAAATAAAAACAAAATTAGTGGGGAGACATAAATCGAGAACATTCCGAAGAAAAAAAATGAAAATAAAAGTTAAAAATAAATAAATCAGTAAAGTAAAAATTACATCAACAAGCTTCACCAGAAACGCACGACATATTTTCATATCCCAGTTAATCGGGTTCATTGTTACTATGCCACAATTTTCTTGGGGCGTATAAACTATATCTATGTCTGAAGATATTGTTACTGTTCCAATTGTTCCTAGCACACTCTAACAGACTTATCTACTAGATGGATTTAATAGATTCCACTTGAGTGAGACGCGACGAGTGAGGGAAAGCATCATGTTTGACATTAATACTCCGGGATATTCTTGTCATGGTGGTAGAAGTATGAGTCCCAGTGTGCGGTCAAGTCCAGGTGGTAGAGGTACGGGTCCTACTATACACTCAAGTCCTGGTGGTTCAAGTCAGCGAAATCGTGGAAGTCGTGGAAGTGAAAGAAGTTTGAGAAATCGTTTTTTATGCATAATGTAGTGGTAGATAGTTATACTCCAAATGTGCTGTTAGATACTTAAGTACGTGGAGGTGATGAAGTCGTTAACATGGATACAACTTTTGGAGGTTTGTTTAACCAATTGCCAGCTGACAGTATGACTCATGATGGTGGCTTGAACATTGAAGTAGTTAGGAAATTTACTGTTTATACCCCAATTGCCTCAACCACATCAGCATTTTAACCATTTCAAACTAACGCATTTCAAGATTGTTATCGTTTTCCCATCCGCCCGAGTGATCTCGTTACTTTTCAAGGTTTTGATGATGATGAGAATCAACCACCCAAGTCAGTCTCAAACCGGCTCAATCTATGCTATGTTGAACAATACTCTTGATCTAGAAAGCATGACCAATTGGATCTTTAATGGTCAGGGAAATCAGTAGTTTATGGATGTAATTTGATATCAATCTTTCTAATGAAATTGTTTTGTTTTTATTCTTGAAAAATATCTTCAAATTAATGTTCAAATCCAAATTAGTTTTACATTTCATTAAGTTCCAACATTTAATTAAAAAAACGCAAGCGCATTACATAACACTGAATCAAAATTAAATTCCTGCACATGAATTTTGTGGAGTTAATAATATTCATCATGCTTAAACTGTCTTCAACAAATTATGTATGAGCTCTAATTTTCTCAAAAAAATAAATAAATAATAATAAGTTAATACGATTTAAATTAAATAAAACCGAGTCGTTAAAATAACAAATAAGATACTCACTAGTTCGTCGATGGAGAACGCATGATGATCCCCCTTTATCGTCCACAAAATTTGTGCATACTCTCACATCGTTATTGATAAAGAAAAATATTTGTTGAAGGCTCCCATTTGTTCTTCTTAAATTTACATGACTTAACGCAATAAATCTTTGAAACATGGTGTCTAAATTGAAATCACTATTGCTTGTAACTGATATCTAACATCGAATTAGAGAAACATCTTCTTTTCTAGTGAAGCGGGCACTAACAACTTTAGTGTAATGAACATTAGCCATGTTGTAATGAATTTTAAGTTGAAATGGTGTGAGTTGAATGAATTTGAAGTTAAGTATCTATCGGGGGTAAATTCCTGGCCGTTAGATGATGAACTACTGAGCAATGATCATAGAGTCGAGCGATAGAAATATTACCGTTGACGTTATAAAGACCAACAAGCGATATGAAGACCATCGAGCAACGAAATCTCCATCGTCCGTTAAAGACTCTATCGCGCATGCCCATTTACATTTGCCCCTTTGTCGTAATGGATACAAAAGTGGTAAGTCCCAAGTGGTAAAGTATGTCATTTGATTGGTGCATAGGAACAGACCCAAGACAAAGTGGTTTTGCATTGGGCTAGGTACACCCCCAAACTTGGTACCGCCTAACTCGACGACCAACCAAACCCGGTTATGGTTAACCGAAACCTTTCAAGTCCTTGGTCATTGGTCGGGTCGGATTTCATGTGTTTATTCATGGGCCAATTACAAAATGGTCATACTTTTTCTAATTCAGTTACAAATTGATCATACTTTTGTAAATCGTCTACAAAACAGTCATATTGTGGGCGAAATAATAGTTTTTCAAAAAAAAAACGGTGTTAAATGTCCCAAAAAATTCCCTCCTAACTCAACCTATTTAACTGGAGTTAACCTGTCGCTGACGTGGTTGGCAACTCGGTGACGTGGCAGATCAGTGACGTGGCAGCAAAATGGTGGCCAGAAAATCAGACCGTTGGGAACGGTCTGATTTTCACTTTTCTTTATATATATGCACACATTCATACTTATCTTTCAATTCCAACAACCATAACACCTGCACACATTCATACTTGTCTTTCAATTCTAACAACCATAACAGATAACATGTTCAAACAAAACAAAAAATGGGTGGAGGCAAAAGTGAATGACGCAACAATTCAAGTGAGGCAAGCAACAACAGGGTAGTTGATGGATCAAGCAGCATCAACATCATTTGTTGTTTATGTGAGATTGGAATGCATGATCCTATTGATTTTCCATGGATATATTCAAGGTGTAAGAATATACCTTGCAATGGAGTGAGAAAGTTGTTGAAAGCTCAAACTGAAGATCATGTTGCTGAGAAGTTCTTGAGATTCTCAGTCTGCTCATACTTTGAGTGGTTTGCAGATGCCACAAACAAACAAAAAAACAATGAAAGTTCAACTCCCAACTCCATATTCCTGCTTTGCTTTTGGTGGCAAGAGCCATATGCCCAACAACTGTCCATGGAAGAACCAACCCTGCAAGAAGAAGAAGTGTAAGGAAACTGTGATGCTTTTCTTCTGCCAAAATGTACACAACTATAACATTGTTGACCTCAGATGCTCCAACTACCTTGATTTTCAATAGCTGTCTGATGATGTGTTCAATGCAGCAAAATCCAATGTAAAACAAACATCTCTGAAAATAGCAGAAGTATGCAAGGAAATAGGAGATCTAAAAATGTAATGAGCTACAGTTTAAATAAAAAAAAAATCATGAATCTGACACCATCAAAATAACTTAGAATATTAACATTAAGACCATAACATAACATAAGTGAGTTCATCAATCCAAAACATAAATAACAAACTGCTGCAAACAGATGCAGTAACAAAAGAAGTAGTTTTAAAAACACAAACTGTAACAAGGACCATATTCAAGAACCATAATCAAGAACCAAGCACATGGCTTATTGAGTAGCAGCAGCAGGAACTGTAACCTTTTTTTTTTCCTTTTGGTTTTGGAACTGTGAAAGTCTGAGTGTTTGACTCATCCCACCAACACCTGCAATGCTCCGTGACAGTGTTTGATGCACATACAATCCACTGCCAGACCTGCCTCTATCATCTCTTGAACCTATACCTCCTCTTGAACCTCTAATACCTGTTGAACCTCTACCACCTATATTTGTTAATGATGATTCACTAGCAGAAGTACTATCTGTAGGTTGAGATGATGATGCGGCAACAACAGATGAAGTTGAAGCAGCTCCTCTTCCTCTTGTTGCTTTTCTGCCTCTTCTACTGGTACTAAGATCATGAGGATCTGGATAAGAAGTGGAGTGAGATCCTCCTTGAACCATAGTTCTTTGCCTTTTTGCTTTTGGATTAGATCAAACATAAAAATAAAGAGTAATACTAACCTTCCAATGTCTTTCCTTATAACATAGTGCAACATTGCATACCAGTTGATGTAGCTTTGTACCTTTATAATATTTTTTAAAATTTGCAGATGTATGTTTACAGGTGAATACATAACAAAAATAAGGACAACTTATTCTCAGTGTGACCATATAACTAACCACATAAAATATTCAAATTCAAATTTACAAACTAAAATTTACCTAAAACAGTATATTTGGTTATGATATGGAAATAATTCATTGATGGTTTCTAACAACCCTTTTTGTCTATCTGAGATAAAAGTCAGCTTTCCTCTAGGGTGGTTGGTAATATATGGATTCAATGCTTTCACAAACAAGTGCCAATTCTCACCAATTTCATTTCTAGTAACCATTATAGCCAGTGGGACAACCCTATTCTCTGCATCCAAATCAGTTACAGCCATCAGACACCCACCATGCTTTCCAGTCAAATGACAAGCATCAAATCCTATCACATTTCTACAACCATCATGAAAACCTTTGAATGGTGCTGCAAAAGTAATTATCATTGACTCAAAGCATCCACCAACACTGCAATAAAAAAGTATTGCCATTAATGTTCAATTTCAGAGTTAAAACAAGTGAAAACTATGTAAAAATGTAACTCACCTTCCAAATGTGTAGTTTGTCGAAGAACCAAGGTTGGTTTTCTCCACTATTTCACAAAAGGCTGGAACAAATCTGTAAGACTCATCATAACTGCCATTTACTCTTTCTAGTGTCTTAGTTCTAGCTCTCCAAGCCACATGATAAGGAACACTGGTATTATGAGTAGTATAAAATTGGTCTTGTAAATTGAAAGGACTTGGCATTGGGTATTCATTCTTCAGCTTATCATACAAAAATTGTGCTACAAATTCTGCATTTGCTGTCCTGTTTCTGGTTACACCTTCGGTCACACATGTATGCTCCAAGTTCATCTTTTTGATTATGAAAGTAAGTTCAAGACTTCTGATACTTTCATAAATAAAAAACTCACAACTCTGAGACTTGTTGTACTTGCAATTTGTTATAGCACTGCTTGGTCGAACTCGCATGCGTTGCTATCTCAAGCATGTTTGCCAATGTTAGTGATCAAAACTATAAGTCTTGATTTCTAGCCTATTTATAGATGTCTCGGACTAAGACATAGGTTGTGTAGTTGAGCTTAGACTTCACAACGTTCATCATTTGAAGACGAAGAACTGCTAAGGGGAGCTTGTGGAACTTCATCGATAAAAGATATGTGGAGACTTAAACACATCTATCACTTGGAAAGTCTATTTATACTCTATCTCCTATATTGAGATATAAGTCGTATTACGATATAGTTTTCTATATACACATTTGAGATTTCGAGCTGAGTTTATCTCGCTTACATATTTCTCGAAATATGTGTTAGCAAGCTTTCGCTTCGACCAAGTTCATCTTATATCATGTGAAAATTTGTTTGATACAATCATTTGATGTTGTCTTGGAATGTTTCCTTACGATTATTTCAATAACTTGAAAACCGCTTTGATGCTAATAGTATGTGAAAACGACTATTGTCATCCTCTAAGAAAGTTTCAATGATTGAAATAAGAGTTTAGATAACTTAACCATTATTGGATATGTCATGTTGTGCACTCTTGCACATATGTAATCCACGTCCGGGAACCATAGTATGTGCACCCGTTTGAGTACCTGTTGGTTTGAGAAATCCAGGAACCTAAGTACGTGTACTCGTTTGCGTACCGGCGTACAAGTTCATGTCCGAGAATTTCAGTTTGGAATGAAAGTTCGCGTGCCCCTTTGCGTACTGGTGAAACCCAATCTTAGTCCGGGTATTTCAAGTATGCGTACCCGTTTGCATACTTGAAAGTTAAAGTTCTAAAATCGGTTTATGAACATGAACATAAACATTTATATAATAAAGAATGCAATCTTTGCAAACCGTGGCTATAATGTTCATGATTGATTCGAGTGAATCAAATCGATTTTGTTTCAATTGTGTTCTTGTATAATTCTATGAGAATATAACCATTGTACAACTCTTCAACTAGTTTCATTTGAGTCATTTGAACTAGTTATGATTGAGATGAATAAGGTTGATATGAGAGCAATCATATGGTAACCTCAGTTAACTATTTGTGAACCAACATGGTGTACACGTTTGGGTACGGTTACATAAACCTAAATGAGGGTACATTTCATTTGTGTGTAACAAGCTAAGTTCGATCTAACAGTTGAAAGATATTATCTTGGTTGAATCAGGTTTTTCATCTAACGGTGAATATTGAATGCTTTGTTACTAAGGTAACTTAGATTGCGAACCCTGATTTGAAAACTATATAAAGGAGAACTCTAGCAACTGGGAAAACTAATCCCCACACCTCATGTGTGTTACTAGTTGCATAAACTAGAGTCGATTCTCTTTTAACCTTAGGTTTCTATCGAGACCCTGTAGGTTAACGACTTCAAAGACTTCATTGGGATTGTGAAGCCAGCCCCAACAATTTTCTTTGTAGTTGCGTGTTCTGATCTTGCCCGATTCTATCGTATTGAGTTCAAT
This sequence comes from Papaver somniferum, assembly GCF_003573695.1. Classification (NCBI taxonomy): domain Eukaryota; kingdom Viridiplantae; phylum Streptophyta; class Magnoliopsida; order Ranunculales; family Papaveraceae; genus Papaver; species Papaver somniferum. The sequence goes on along the minus strand of NC_039358.1, from coordinate 147,693,543 downwards.
TGAAATAATTGACTCGAGATTAATTTCTCCGATAGGCAAGATAAAAGTAATCACAAACATCTTTGTCTCATCGTTTGTGATTCCACAATATCTTGTTTCGCTAGTAGATTAAGATTATTGTGAGGTGATTGATAATACTAGGTTGTTCTTCGGGAATATAAGTCCGGTTTATCAATTGGTTTCTGTTCACCTTGATTTATCAAAAGACGGAAAAAAAACTATTGATTATTTTCGTGGGAGACAGATTTATTCAATCCATAGACTTTTCTGTGTGAGACAGATTTGTTTATCAAGTCTTCGACTTTGGGTCGTAGCAACTCTTGGTTGTGGGTGAGATCAACTAAGGGAATCAAGTGCGTAGTTTCCTGATGGGATCAGAGACGTAAGGAACGCAATTGTACCTTGAATCAGTGTGACATTGATTAGGGTTCAACTACAGTCCAGTCTGAAGTTAATTGGTAGTAGGCTAGAGTTTGTAGCGGTGTAATACAGTGTGGTGTTCAATCTGTACTAGGTCCTGAGGTTTTTCTGCATTTGCGGTTTCCTCGTTAACAAAACTTCTGGTGCCTGTGTTATTTATTTTCCGCATTATATTTTGTTATATAATTTAAATATCACAGGTTGTGTGTTAAGTTCAATCAATTAGAATATCCAACCTTGGGTTGTTGATTTAAATTGATTGATACTTGAACATTGGTCTTTTACCGTTCAAGTTACTCCTCTTATATTCAATCGGGCTCGCAGATTTTTATTTGCTGATTGCGGATTGAATTAAGAGTTAGAGATATTAAACTCTTTTGATATAATTTACTCTAGATTGAGTCTAACTGTCTAGTTGATTCTCTAGAAAGTATATTGGAGTAAGTCCTCTCAGATTTCCAAACGAATTGTTGGGTGTGGTTGTTAGACCCCGCATTTTCAATTGGTATCAGAACATGCAAACACATTAAAGACCTCATAAGTCTGTGTTTGTAGCGATCTGATATGGACAGAGGTTCTACCTCTATAGACGTACCACCAATCTTTGATTGCTCAAATTCAATGTTCTGAAAATCGGCCCGGCCGGCCAGCCCAGTAAAACCGTGACTCGGTCACTTTTCCGGGCCGTTCCACCCATGACCCAGCAAATTCTCCAAAAAACGGCTTGTATTGTGAGAACCGGGTGACCCAGCCGTTTCGATCCGTGATTCACCGTATCCTAAACGATTCGATGGGTCGATAATCCTTAGGCTTAAAAGAAACCTAACAGAAGTCTATTGACTTTTCAATTCTTTTATTCGGTTCTTCTCAATCTTCCCTATTATAGGCGAAAGAAAAGGTAACTAGAAGATTTTCTTACCTAATTCTTAACGAAAATGGAGAAATTAGAGAAGGAATTTAGGATTTTTACCCAAATAATAAATCCTTTTTCTTTTCAATTCAAATGAATTTGGTATTTATTCATCTGGTAATCACCTCTTTCTAGATCTGTTACTTTCTCAATCGATTTCTAACTCTAACTCTCTAAGGTATGTGGACTGATATCAACTTTAATTTCCCTTTTGTAATCTATTTCGTTTTCATTTTTTTATTAAACATATTTGGTTTCTCAATTGGATTGTATTTTTTGCTTAGAAATTAGAATATATTTGCAATTGACCGGTACTCTGTAGTTCTAAGTTTGTATCATTGTATGAATCCATTTTTCTCATTGCTTCTTGAGGACTTGGTTGATTGAAAATTACCAAGGGAGACACTCCAATTACCTACCACATGTTTTTCCAATAAGATTGATTTTTTTTTGTTGATTCATGATTAAGTTACATACTGGTACCTATACTTACACATGTAATTGATTTGTATTGCAGTAAGTAATCGATACTTAAATGGTTGCATCATCTGATTCACAACCATCACATGATTCACCAAGAGAGCCTGAAACTTCATGTAGAGGGAAAACAGACATTGCTTGGAAGTATGCAATGGAAGAGAAAGATCCACTGACTAAGAAAAGATCCATAACATATTTGGTTTGTCTGAAAAATATTATCGGTGGAGGAATTAATAGGCCGAAGATGCATCTTGCTGGACAAAGAGGGGAAATCACACCTTGTAAAAAAGTTAGTCTAGATGTTCGATATCAAATGCTAGAGTCATTGAAAGAGACATCTACAAAGAAGCGACAAAGAGAGGTTGAGGCTGACGACGACCAGGATAACGAAGTTCAGGAAATCGAAGAAGTTCAAATGAATATGCAAACTTCTGTGCCCATAACAAGAAATAGAAATAGAGGTATCATGAGGGTCGCAGGGGTAGCTAACCAAAAAAGCACAGGAATAGGTGGATATTTTGCACCTCGAACTGCTCCTGCTTCTCAACCGTCAAAAAGAAGTGCACTTGCGAGCAAAGAAGTAAAGAAACAAACAGATTTGGTTGTTGCTACTTGGATGTTTGATGCTTGCATCCATTTAATGCAATTAATTCACATTATTTTCAGCTTATGTTGGATGCAGTCGTTGCAGTTGGTCTTGGATACAAGGCTCCTTCATATGATGATACTCATACTAAGTTATTAAGATCTATGGTTAAAGAAGTACGATTATTTTTTGAAAGTTTCCGCAGGTTTTGGGAAGATATAGGTTGCACTATTACGGTAGATGGTTGGAAAGATACAAGTAACCGCAGTTTAATTAACTTTTTAGCTGATTGTCCAAAGGGAACTGTTTTCTTAAAATCAGTGGATGCTTCTGACATGGTGAAGACGGGAGAAAATCTTTTCAATTTGCTTAAAGAAATGGTTGAAATTGTAGGTGAACAACATGTTGTTCAAATGGTAACAGATAATGCTAGCAATTATGCACTTGCTGGAAGATTGTTAGAAGAAGCATTCCCTAATATGTAATGGAAACCATGTGTTGCACACTCTGTCAATTTGATATTGAAGGATTTTGGAGAACTAGCTCATATTAAAGATGTCGTCAGCAAAGCAGCGAAGGTAACAAAGTACATTTATAATCGTTCAAAGGTATTATCTTTATTGCGTGATCGACCAAGTTGGACTGAAATTATTCGCCCTGCTGCTACCCGTTTTGCAACAAATTTTATTGCATTGCAGAGTATTTTGTTTCATAAGCATTACTTGAAATGACTAGTTACATGTCCTGAGTCTGTTGAGTCTTCGTACTATAAAGAAGATAAGGGACAGGAGTTTTGTAACATAGTAATGAATATTGAATTTTGGAAGACTTGCTCGAAGGTTGTTAAAATTAGTGAACCATTTATTCTTGTGTTAAGGATGGTGGATTCAGAAGATAAGCCTGCAATGGGTTTCCTGTATTATAGCATTATCAAGGTAAAGAATGTTGTATCGAATGTGTTCAACAAAAGGAAAAGGGACTATGAACCGTACATGAAAATTGTCAACACTAGGTTGGATAAGCACTTCAAGAAAAACATTCATATCATAGGACATTGGTTGAATCCTGCTATCCAGTATAGTGAGAACATGTCTAAGGATCCTAGAATCCGTTCTTGTGTCTTAGACAATATTGAAATTGTTGCAGGATATAATCAAACATTGAAGGACAAGTTCATGAAAGAGAAGCAAACTTTTCAGGAAGCAACATGTGACTTTGTTCGGAATATTGCAATCAACCAACGGAAAACGATGACTCCAGGTGAATTTCATAATACATGAATGTCAAGATGATCATTTTGTTTAATTAATATGTAGATTGGATAATAATAATATATATGCATGTTATTTATTTAGCTGAATGGTGGAGAAACTTCGGGATGCGAGAGGAATTGGAGTGTATTTGAACGCATACATTCCAAGAAAAGAAACAGACTAGAGAATCAACGACTAAATGATTTGGTATATGTTCATTACGATCTCCGTTTAAAGATGAGGTACTTCTGCAACATACTTCACATACATTAGTTACATTATGTATTAGTGTATTGTCACCTTAGGTACTTCACATACTTTACATTATTGTACTACTGTGATTATCATCCTAGGTACTTTACATACTTCACATTAAGCTAAATATATTTTTAATTTCAGGAATAGGACCAAAAAAACATTTTATGATCCTATAAATTTTGATGCAATCGATTTGACAGAGGATTTGGTAGTAGACGGTGATCCTGACCAGATTAATGTTCATGAGCTTGAAGCTATAGCTACTGATGTAACAATTCCAATATTTGAAAATGAAACTCAGAGACACCATGATTTACCACAAGCAAGAGCAGGTACTTGATTGAATTAGTATTATATGACTATTGTGATATGGAGATGGAAAATGATAGGATGTTTGAACGCCACGATCTGAATGATGTTGGTTCTTCAGATAGCCATTTCAATTTGAATGGTTTCCCTCTTTGATTTTCCTCGTTTTTAGAAGTTAAAACTCAATAATAGAACTTACAATTGATCTTAAGCGTTATGGCGCTACTTTCCTCAGCTAGTTTCTAGTTTAGTTATTGTTTGAATTTTATATTTTGGATTGCTATTTTTATATTTCAAATTTAAGATTTTAAGCTCAATATGCAACAACTGTTATGGAATTGGTGTACACTGTAGAGATGATAGTCATGTTACAGGCTTACAACTGGTTCTTAAGCTTAAAATATATGTGACCATGTGAACCCGGGTTGAATCACTGGTTGAACCTTTTGACCCTGACCCGGTAACTTTTCTGAGTCGACGTCCGGGCCGGTTTTCAGAACATTGCTCAAATTACTTGTGGTGGAAAATTGCTATGCGTGCCTTTATTCAAGTGCGTGATTTTTAATCATGGGTTTATGTAGTTAATGGCTATGATTCTCTAGTTGTGACAATAAGAAATGCAACCGTTCCAAAGAACATTGGTTCATATGACGCTGCCGAGATACTTGTTGCAAAGTAAAAATCCGACGGTTTGAACGCCATCACACATGTCATTACCCCAGATATTCAGCACGATGTGACTACGTGCACTCGGTCTAAAGATGCTTGGGATATCTTAGAAACCGTATTTGAAGGGAATACCAGAGAAAAGGAAGCTAGGATTCAAAACCTTAATTCCTATTGGGAAAACCTTCATATGGCAGATGAAGATTCATTTGATGAGTTTAATCATAAAGTGTATGAAATTGTTAATGCATCCTTTGCATTGGGTAAGACTATTCCTGAAAAGGACATTGTGATGAAAATTCTTAGATCGCTGCCATCTAGATTCGATTCTAAGAAGCATGCCATCGTTGAAGGAAATAACCTTGATGCTCTCTCTAAAAATACGTTGGTTGAAAGCTAAAGATCTTTGATCATGAGCATACATCCAAAATCGGAAAGGATGTTGCTTTCAAACCACAAAAGAACACTAAGTTACTTGACAAAAGTAAAAGTGTTTATATCTCTGAGGATGATCTTGCTGAGGCTAATTCATCAGATGAAGATCTTGACAAGTTAGTCTCTTTGATCACAAGACATTTTAGAGATCTTTTATTGAAGAGAAGTAAACGGTTTTCCAGAGACAAACCTAGGTCATCAGGTAAACCTCACAATCGCATTCCTCTTAAAAACAGGGATGCTGACGAGGCTGATGACGAGGATATACCACAGTGATTTAAGTGTAAAGGTTTTGGTCATTTCGCAAATGAGTGTCCAAACCGTAGAAAATACATTGGGAACAAAGGTTTTGCTGCAACTCTTGATGAAATATCTGATCACTATGATTCCAATGCAGACGAAAATTCAAGTGTTGCGCTTCTTTGTGAAGATATTGATTTTGATAATTGTAGCAATACATACGTCAATCTTGACATTCTTTCAGAAGGAGACACAAGCAGTCTGGAAGAGAAAATTAACCTTTCTATTGGAAACTCTCTGTCTGATTTTTCAGGTTCCACTCTGTGCCTAGCAGCTTGCACATCTCAGGCGTCTGAATCATCTTATCCATTGACATGCTCTTATTGTTCACTCAAAGGTCATGAACTTTCAAAGTGTTTCAAGTACAAACACAAGATGAGATATGTCAATAAACTTCAACCAAGAGCAAATCGCCTAGCAAACAAGCTTAAACTTATTTAAAAAACCGCTAAGGTATGTAAGATTTCATCGTCTTCGAAGAAGTTAGTTTCCAAAGAGAAGACAAGACCACTAGAAAAGAGAGTATGGTCTATACATTTTTTTAAACAAGGTTCTATGAATTCCTTTCAAAAGGGTTAAATGGTGGACAAATTGTTGTTCACTGCAGCACAACTTAATTGTGTTGTTTTTGTGCATCTTGTCTCATGTGCATGAATAAAAGAGACAAGATTGTGCACACCTCAGGCTTTAATAAAAAATGTTTTTGTTTTCTTAGATTTGCCGTGCGTTTTGTGAAATTGGGAATCTTTCGTATTGGAAGGGACTTCCCTGTTTAATCAATAAAAGAGGGTTATTCTCGACAATTCTACTCTCTTTAGGGTTGTGATTGTGCGTGCGTGAACCTGTGTGGTTAAAGGTTCCGTAACCCTATATTCCTTTTCCTTATCTGAAACTCTTTTCATCTTAAGACTGCCTGTTGAGTTTAAATTGTGATTTCCTCTCACAAACCCATACACGTATGGATACTCCAAGCATCATATGTTCTGATGGAAAAGATGTTAGTATGATTGTTAAGCCATTAATCATGAAGGAAAAACATAAATCTCCGTTACCTCCAACTTTGAAAAGAAAAAGAAGGAATGTGAGGAAGCCAAGAGTTGTTCCTTCAAATTCTCAGAAGTTTTCTGGTGTTCTTGAAGAGTTGAAGGAAACAAGGAAGGAGATTCAACAAATAAAGGCTTTTGTTATGAGAAATCTCGAAATTCAGAAGGCCCTGGTTCGACATCATCAGCCTAAAAGGTTTGTTGGAATTGACTCATTTCTTCACGAACCTTATGTACATATGGTTGTTGACGACAAGGAGTTCGGGGACGATAAAGAATTCTTCAGAGGTCTCAATGTCTAGTAACTCTTCTTATGAGAATTTATTTCTAGTGTTTTTAGAAGAATAACTAGAGTTTGGAATAACCATTATTGTTAGTACACATAACTATGTCCAACCTTTTCATCTTCATGTTTTTAGATTTTAAATTCTAAGTTTCTTGGAAGATGATTTTTCCAGTATTTCTTTATGGTTTTATATATTGCAAATTGTTATGGGATATGTTGTTTACGTCCGTGAACTTGTGACTATCCCTTACTTGTTCAAAAGTTATCTCTACTATGTCGGTATGAAAGTATTGATAAAAGATAGAATGAACTTTTGACAAACAAAAGTTAAAGCCTTTTATGTCATTATTTTGATGGAAGAAAGGATATACTTTTTATTAGAGCACTGCTCGGTCGAACTCGCATGTGTTGCTATCTCAAGCATGTTTGTCAATATTAGTGATCAAAACTATAAGTCTTGATTTCTAGTCTACTTATAGCTAAGTCTCGGACTAGGATAGAAAGTGTAGTTGAGCTCAAGACTCCATGGCGATCATCATACAAAGACGAAGAACTACTCAAGGAACTTGTGGAACTTTATCGACTAAAAGGTATGTGGAGAATTGAACTTATCTATCACTCAAAAGTGTATCTACTCTATCTCCTATCTTGAGACAAAACTCGTATTGCTATATAGACTATGACTATATACATTTGTTATTTCGAGCCAAGTTTATCTCGCTTATCTATTTCTCGAAATATGTGTTGGTAAGCTTTCGATTTGGCCAAGTTCATCTTTACTAATGACGAAAGTCATATTAAGACTTGAAAATGGCTTTGACGAAAAATGGTTTGTGAATAACAATCATATAACGTCCTCTAAGAATGTTTCAATGATTGAAATGAGAGTTTAGAATAGATAACCTTGAAGGATATAAACATTGTGTGGTAACACATATGTGTGTAAATCCTTATTCCTTGAACCAAAGTATGCGTACTTTGCTGCTCGGGAAAACCGGAACTAAAGTCCGCGTACCAGTATGCGCACCATCGGAAGTTCACGTCCTGTGAAAATCTGCTAGAGTTAGTGAACTGAAAACAAACTCATTCCGGGTACTTAAGTCCGCGTACTTATTTTTTTTATTTTCTAAAACGATTATTCGTGAACTTAAACTTATATAAACTAAGGAATGCATAATTGCAAATCGTGGCTATAAAGTTCATGAATTGATTCGAGTGAATCAATCGTTTTTGCTTTGATTGTGTCTTGTATACTTCTATAAGATCTAAGAAATTGAACAACTCTCTAACTAGTTCATTTGAGTCATTTGAACTAGTTGTGGTAAAGAAGAATATGGTTGATATGGACGTGCTCATATGGCTAACCATTTGGTTAACTACTGTTGAACCAACTAAGTGTACATGTTTGGGTACGGTTACACAAACCTAAATAAATGTGCATTTCATTTGTGTGTAAGAAGCTAAGTTCAATCTAACGGTTGAAAGATATTAGCTTGAATCTAATCAGGTTTTCATCTAACAGTGAATATTGAATGATTTGTTACTAATCTAACATTGATTGCAAACCCTAATTTGAAAGTCTATATAAAGGAGAACTCTAGCAACTGGGAAACCTAATCCCCACACCTCATGTGTGATACTAGTTGTATTAGCTAGAGTCGATTCTCCTTTAACCTTAGGTTTCTTCTCGAGACCCTGTAGGTTAACGACTTGAAGACTTCATTGGGATTGTGAAGCCAGACCAAACTATTTTCTATGTAGTTGTGTGATCTGATCTTGCTGTTTCTATCGTATTTGAGTACAATCGTAAGATTGGATTGAGATTGATTTCTCCGATAGGCAAGATATAAAAGAAGTCACAAACACCTTCGTCTCATCGTTTGTGATTCCGCAATATCTTCTTTCGCTAGTCGATTAAGATTATTGTTAGGTGATTGATAATTCTAGGCTGTTCTTCGGGAATATAAGTCTGGTTTATCAATTGGTTCCTGTTCACCTTGATTTATCAAAATACGAAACAAAAACTCTTGGGTATTTCTGTGGGAGAGATATTTATTCAATCTGTAGACTTTTCTGTGTAAGAAAGATTTGTTTATCAAGTCTTCGACTTTGGGTCGTAACAACTCTTAGTTGTGTGTGAGATCAGCTAAGGGAATCAAGTGCGTAGTATCCTGCTGGGATCAGAGACGTAAGGAGCGCAACTGTACCTTGGATCAGTGTGAGATTGATTGGGGTTCAACTACAATCCAGATAGAAGTTAGTTTGTAGTAGGCTAGTATCTGTGGCGTCTTAATACAGTGTGTGTGCAATCTGGACTAGGTCCCGGGGTTTTTCTGCATTTGCGGTTTCCTCGGTAATAAAACTTCTGGTGTCTGCGTTATTTCTTTTCCGCATTATATTTTGTTATATAATTGAAATATCACAGGTTGTGCGTTGAATCAATCAATTGGGAAATCCAACCTTTGGTTGTTAATTGATCCTTGAACATTAGTCTTTGGTACCGTTCAAGTAGTTTCTCTCGTATTCAATTAGACTCGCAGATTTCTATTTGCTTGAGTAAGTATTGAATCGAGAAAGTGAGATATAACTCTTTGATATACTTTTATTAAGATTGAATCTAACTGTCTAGTTGATTCTCTTAAAAGTATATTGGAGTTAGTCCATACAGATTGCTAAGCGAAATATTGGGTGTGGTAGTTAGACCCCCAATTTTTCAATTGGTATTAGAGCAAGCAAACACGTTTAAAGACCTTAGAAGTCTGTGTTTGTAGCGATCTGACTCTATGGACAAGAGTAATCTCTCTGATGGCGCAACACCAGATCAATGTTCCGCTGAGATGTTTCAAAATCATGAGACATCTAAGAAATCTCTTATTTCTTTTTTTGTGTCTGAATCTAACTTCAACTGGGAAAAGTGTCTTGATGAACAGTTGGATGATCTTTCAGATGAGAGTGATTCAGAAGAAGGACAGATTATTGATGATGAAGTCTCTCAATATATCGTGATGTTTTACCATGATTTGAAAGAAAAGAAGTCAACAACTTGCTTGAGAAAATATTTGGTACCTCTCTGTCAAGAAAACAAAAAGATGAGAAGACTCTTTAAAGGTTACGATTGTGGATATAAACTGTTACAATAAACCGTTAAAGATCAAGACGAAGACTTACGCTCAAAAAGGTCCGAGTGTGAGAAACTTCTTCAAAATATCTTTGTGTTTAAAGAAAGACTTGCAGAATCAGAAGCAAGATATGACTCTCAACAAAAATGTTTTAATGACAGAGAACTCAGTCTCCTCGCCAGAGAAAAATCGTTGGAGACTGATCTCGTTGATGCTCTTAATAAGGTAAATTCACTGGAAGAAAATCTGAAAAGATTTAATACTAGCTCTACAAAATTATCTTATATGCTTGGAGCATGTAAAGAACATCGTGATACACGTGGTCTGGGCTATAAGGGAATAGACGCTCCAACTACTGTAAGATCAATTTTGTTCATGCTAATGAAAATTCTTCATGTGAAATTTTTTTTCAAGCAGCCGAGAGTCTTAGGAACAAGGATTGTACTCCTTCAAAATTAACTCACATGAGAACAAATCCTTTAACTGCTATTATTGCGGAAATAAAGGACATCTTGAACGAAGATGTCGTTTTCGACTGAGGAATGAGAAACTTCATAACATACTTGCATGGATGTCTAAAGAAGTAATTAAACCTATCTCTCATACTGCTGGAGTAAAAGGCAGTGTCTGCAATCAAGAGAAATGTTGTGATGAGTCATTTCTAGATTATGATTTTAAGACACAAAATGCCTACAGTTGTAGAAGGAAGAATGTCAGGTGGACAACCGAGTCTTTAAATTACTCTGAGAAGAGAAAAAGGCATAGGAGAAAGAAAGAAAAGCCAAATTCCTAATCTCCTTCTAAAGAAAACAGTGAACCCGATGTGTCACCTTCAGATTTTATTCATATCAATAATCGAGTCTCGGAGCTCAAGATCAGCATAAACAGACTCAAACGGAGCATCAAAAAGGCAAGGAAAGCAGCAGGTTCAGGTATTCCTTGTTCTCCTCTGGTTAAAACTCTTTCTACTAATCCTAATGATTTTTCTGAAAATCTTCAAGAAGGAAAGAGAGAAGAAGTCAATATTCTTGATGAGCAAAAAGCTCATCAAAATACAACATGACTACTCAATGCAGCATCCTTCTTGTAATATAGAAGGATGCTTATAATTCTCAAGAAACCTGTGTATCTTGAGAAAGTAGTTGTTGTTATATTTCAATTTGTTTAACGAAACGATGATCATTAAACTGTTGAGCCTTGCTCCAGTACTTTACATGATGTAATGTTTTTTTTGATCGTTCACTCTTGAGAATAATTTCTTGTTGATTGCCTTGATTTTCAACAATTCTCTTATGTTCCCTTGAACTAAGAAGGCCATCCCTTGTTTATAATGATTCTTGAGATTTTCAAGACCTCTTCTAAATTTAGCTCCACTATACCTTTGGTCTTGAACCAAGGTTGTAACCATAAGTGCACGTACACCTGACCCACACGGAAAGTATACGAGTATCCCTAGGGTTTCCTAAGAAACACTCATATATATATATATATATATATACATATATATATATGTATGTATGTATGTATCAAGCTCAGTTTTGGTACATACACGTTCCGTAACGTCAAAAGGTTCACCTGATTTCTGTGTGCACAATGGATGGATGCAACAAGGAAGACAATGTTGAGAAGAACAAGCCTATCGAGTTTCACGAGGACCCTGTTTTCATAACCTGCTATCATGATGTTGATCATGAAAGCAAACTACCGGTTCAGATGTCATCACAACTGGTCGGAAATCTTCTTCGAGATTTTGAGGTCGTACGTGAACAACTTGGAATTGCAACAAGGAATCTCGATTTTCTGAAAAACGAACTGAAGAAAGAAACTGATGAACTCATCCATGTTCAATCCTTGGTTGCTGGCTATGTTTAATATGTTTTTCAGATCATATTCTCTAAGAGTTGATTTTATTTTGTCTAGTAAATCTTCTTATGAGAATTTTATTTCTTGTGTTTTAGGAAGAATAACTAGTTTTTGGAATACCCATTATTGTGATTACACATAGCTATGTCCAATGTTTTCATCTTCATTGTTTTAGATTTATTTGTTTAAATTCGAAAATTGTTTGGAAGATGATTTTTGCAATATTAATCTTTATGGTTTTATATATTGCAATATGTTATGGGATATGTGTGTTTACGTCCGTGAACTATGATTGTCCCATACTTTGTCAAAGTTAAGTCTTTCGTATGTCGATATGCATGTATTGATAAAAGAACGAAAGAAATTTTGACCTTTTATGTCATATTTTGATGTAAGAAAGGATAAAACTTTTGTTTACGAGGATTTTGTCTATTGTATGTCATTGTGCAAATTGTGATGAAAATTGGATGAATCCTTGTGTATTCCGCAGTATTGATCTTCCCTGATCCATATTTTTTATGTTTATACTGTGCGGCTCCGTAAGTTCTCTTATGTTGAGCATTTACGATTAAATTAATCATTGGTTTTCTTGTGGTTAATTTAATTGAGTATTTTTGGAATCAAATTCGTATTCGTATGTGTTTTTTATGTCCAAAGAAATCCTTCTTTTCTTGTGAAAGTAAGGTCGCTCTTGTTGTTCTTTAGGGAATGACATTTTATGGGGGAGAGTTCTTAATTGAACTTGTGTTTAATTGCCAAATCTTTGTGGGAAGTGCGGCTGTCGAATATTATATGGGTTATCTTTTATCTTTATAAACTCCTTGATGAAAGAATTTAGCTTCGGCTATATGATTGCATCTAAAAAGTTGATATGTGCTTTCTGTTGGTCATGAAATGTCTCTACGGAAATTTCATTAGGATCCCACTAGTTTTCGTACCTTTGCCAATTTTATTGACAAAAAGGGGGAGAATTAATGTGTAGTTCACACTACAAATACATATGGTTTTCAAATCATTATGTAAGGGGGAGTGGTTTCCATGTGAGATGGAGTATTGACTAAGGGGGAGTGATACATATCACCATAGTATTGTTGTCGAAGTTGTGATACGATTGAACTTTGATGTTGTGTAATAATACTATGACACTGTGTAACAATGATTGAGAATTCTTGTTTTCTCATTGTTATAACTACGGATTTTCAACAACAATGATACTATACTTACAACCTTTGGAATCATTGGAGTACTTGGAAGTGACGAAGATTTCGAGTAATGTTGAAGAACCAAGGAGATCAGACATGTGGAAGAGAAGCTATAAAGTTTATTTATTTATTTTGTATTTCATATGTATTGATAGATTTGTCACTAAAATTGACAAAGGGGGAGATTGTTAGAGCACTTCTCGGTCGAACTCGCATGCGTTGCTATCTCAAACATGTTTGTCAATATTAGTGATCAAAACTATAAGTCTTGATATATAGTCTACTTATAGCTAAGTCTCGGACTAGGATAAAAAATGTAATTGAGCTCAAGACTCCATGGAGATCATCATACAAAGACGAAGAACTACTCAAGGAACTTGTGGAACTTCATCGACTAAAAGGTATGTGAAGACTTGAACTCATCTATTACTCAAAAGTCTATCTACTCTATCTCTTATCTTGAGAAAAAATTCGTATTGCTATATAGACTATGATTATACACATTTGCTATTTCGAGCCGAGTTTATCTCGCTTATCTATTTCTCGAAATATGTGTTGGTAAGCTTTCGCTTTGGCCAAGTTCATCTTTAATAATGACGAAAGTCATATTAAGATATGAAAATGGCTTTGACGAAAAATGGCTTGTGAATAACAATCATATAACGTCCTCTAAGAATGTTTCAATGATTAAAATGAGAGCTTAGAATAGATAGCCTTGAAGGATATAAACATTGTGGTAACACATATGTGTGTATGTCCTTATTCCTTGAACCAAAGTATGCGTACGTTGTTGCTCAGGAAAACCAGAACTAAAGTCCGCGCACCAGTACGCGCACCATCGGAAGTTCACATCCCGTGAAAATATGGTGGAGTTTGTGAACCGAAAACAAACTCATTCCAGGTACTTAAGTCCGTGTACCAGTCCGCGTACTTAGGTTGGTTATTTTCTAAAATTGATTATTCGTGAACTTAAACTTATATAAACTAAGGAATGCATAATTGCAAATCGTGGATATAAAGTTCATGAATTGATTCGAGTGAATCAAATCGTTTTTTCTTCGATTGTGTCTTGTATACTTCTATAAGATATAAGCAATTGAACAACTCTCTAACTAGTTCATTTGAGTCATTTGAACTAGTTGTGGTAAAGAAGAATATGGTTGATAAGGAAGTGCTCATATGGCTAACCATTTAGTTAACTACTGTTGAACCAACTAAGTGTACATGTTTGGGTACGGTTATACAAACCTAAATAAACGTACATTTCATTTGTGTGTAACAAGCTAAGTTCGATCTAACGCTTGAAAGATATTAGCTTGAATCTAATCAGGTTTTCATCTAACAGTGAATATTGAATGCTTTGTTACTAAGCTAACATTGATTGCAAACCCTGATTTGAAAGTCTATATAAAGGTGAACTCTAGCAACTGGGAAACCTAATCCCCATACTTCCTGTGTGATACTAGTTGTATTAGCTAGAGTCGATTCTCCTTTAACCTTAGGTTTCTTCTCGAGACCCTGTAGGTTAACGACTTGAAGACTTCATTGGGATTCTGAAGCCAGACCCAACTATTTTCTCTGTGGTTGCGTGATCAAATCTTGCTGTTTCGATCGTATTTGAGTTCAATCGTAAGATTTTCTTGAGATTGATTTCTCCGATAGGCAAGATATAAAAGAAGTCACAAACACCTTCGTCTCATCGTTTGTGATTCCGCAATATCTTCTTTCGCTAGTCGATTAAGATTATTGTGAGGTGATTGATAATTCTAGGTTGTTCTTCGAGAATATAAGTCCGGTTTATCAATTGGTTCCTGTTCACCTTGATTTATCAAAAGACGGAAAACTCGTAGGTATTTCTGTGGGAGACAGATTTATCAAGGTGATAAAAGGTATTAGCTTGGTTAAAAAAAGGTTTTTCATCTAACGGTGAATATTGAATTTTTTGTTACCAAGGTAACTTGGATTGCAAACCCTGATTTGAAAAACTATATAAAGGAGAACTCTAGAAACTGGGAAAACTAATCCCCATACCTCATGTGTGTTACTAGTTGCATAAACTAGAGTCGATTCTCCTTTAACCTTACGTTTCTATCGAGACCCTGTAGGTTAACGACTTCAAAGACTTCATTGGATTGTGAAGCCAACCCCAACAATTTTCTTTGTAGTTGCATGTTCTGATCTTGCCCGATTCTATCGTATTGAGTTCAATTGAATTAATTGACTCGAGATTAATTTCTCCGATAGGCAAGATAAAAGTAATCAGAAACATCTTCGTTTCATGGTTTGTGATTCCACAATATCTTGTTTCGCCAGTCAATTAAGATTATTGTGAGGTGATTGATAATACTAGGCTGTTCTTCGAGAATATAAGTCCGGTTTATCAATTGGAAACTGTTCACCTTGATTTATCAAAAGACGGAACAAAAACTCTTGGGTATTTCTGTGGGAGACAGATTTATTAAATCTATAGACTCTTCTGTGTGAGACAGATTTGTTTATCAAGTCTTCGACTTTGGGTCGTAGCAACTCTTGGTTGTGGGTGAGATCAACTAAGGGAATCAAGCACTTAGTATCCTGATGGGATCAGAGACGTAAGGGACGCAACTGTACCTTTAATCAGTGTGAGATTGATTAGGGTTCAACTGCAGTCCAGTCCGAAGTTTATTGGTAGTAGGCTAAAGTCTATTGCGGATTATAACATTGTGGTGTTCAATCTGGACTAGGTTCCTGGGTTTTTCTTCATTTGTGGTTTCCTCGTTAACAAAACTTCTGGTGTCTTTGTTATTTCTTTTCCACATTATATTTTGTTATATAATTGAAATATCACAAGTTGTGTGTTAAGTTCAATCAATTAGAATATCCAACCTTGGGTTGTTGATTTAAATTGATTGATACTTGAACGTTGGTCTTTTACCGTTCAAGTTACTCTTCTTATATTCAATCGGGCTCGCAGATTTCTATTTGCTGATTGGCGGATTGAATTAAGAGTTAGAGATATTAAACTCTTTTGATATACGTTACTCTAGATTGAGTCTGACTGTCTAGTTGATTCTCTAAAAAGTATATTGGAGCAAGTCCTCTCAGATTGCCAAACGAATTGTTGGGTGTGGTTGTTAGACCCCCGCATTTTCAATTGGTATCAGAGCAGGCAAACACATTAAAGACCTCATAAGTCTGTGTTTGTAGCAATCTGATATGGATAGAGGTTCTACCTCTATAAACGTACCACCAGTCTTCGATTGCTCAAATTCAATGCTCTGAAAACCGGCCCGGCCGGTCAGCCCAGTAAAACCGTGACTCGGTCATATTTCCGGGCCGTTCCACCCATGACCCAGCAAATTCTCCAAAATACGGCTTGTATTGTGAGAACCGGGTGACCCGGCCGTTTCGATCCGTGATTCATCGTATCCTAAACGATTCGATGGGTCGATAATCCTTAGGCTTAAAAGAAACCTAACAGAAGTCTATTGACTTTTCAATTCTTTCCTTCGATTCTTCTCAATCTTCCCTATTCTAGGCGAAAGAAAAGGTAACTCGAAGATTTTCTTACCTAATTCTTAACGAAAATAGAGAAATTAGAGAAGGAATTTAGGATTTTTACCCAAATAATAATTCCTTTTTCTTTTCAATTCAAAGGAATTTGGTATTTATTCATCTAGTAATCACCTCCTTCTAGATCTGCTACTTTCTCAATCGATTTGTAACTCTAACTCTCTAAGGTATGTGGACTGATATCAACTGTAATTTCCCTTTTGTAATCTATTTTGTTTTCATTTTTCATTGAACATATTTGCTTTCTCAATTGGATTGTAGTTTTTGCTTAGAAATTAGAATATATTTGCAATTGACCGGTACTATGTAGTTCTAAGTTTGTATCATTGTATGATTCCATTTTTCTCATTGCTTCTTGAGTACTTGGTTGATTGAAAATTACTAAGGGAGACTCTCCAATTACCTACCACATGTTTTGCCAATAAGAGTGATTTTTTTTTTGTTGATTCATGATTAAGTTACATACTGGTACCTAGACTTACACATGTAATTGATTTGTTTTGCAGTAAGTATTCGATACTTAAATGGCCGCATCATCTGATTCACAACCATCACATGATTCACCAAGAGAGCCTGAAACTTCATGTAGAGGGAAAACAGACATTGCTTGGATGTATGCAATGGAAGAGAAAGATCCACTGACTAAGACAAGATCCATAACATGTGTGGTTTGTCTGAAAAATATTATCGGTGGAGGAATCAATAGGCTGAAGAAGCATCTTGCTGGACAAAGAGGGGAAATCACACCTTGTAAAAGAGTTAGTCTAGATGTTCGATATCAAATGCTAGAGTCACTAAAAGAGACATCTACAAAGAAGCGACAAAGAGAGGTTAAGGCTGACGACGACCAGGATAACGAAGTTCAGGAAATTGAAGAAGTTCAAATAGAAATAGAGGAATAGGTGGATATTTTGCACAGGAATAGGTGGATATTTTGCACCTCGAACTGCTCCTGCTTCTCAACCGTCAAAAAGAAGTGCACTTGCGAGCAAAGAAGTAAAGAAACAAACAGATTTGGCTGTTGCTACTTGGATGTTTGATGCTTGCATCCATTTAATGCAATTAATTCACATTATTTCCAGCTTATGTTGGACACAGTCGCTGCAGTTGGTCTTGGATACAAGGCTCCTTCATATGATGATATTCGTACTAAGTTATTAAGATCTATGGTTAAAGAAGTACGATTATTTGTTGAAAGTTTCAGCAGGTTTTGGGAAGATACAGGTTGCACTATTATGGCAGATGGTTGGAAAGATACAAGTAACCGCAGTTTAATTAACTTTTTAGTTGATTGTCCAAAGGGAACTGTTTTCTTAAAATCAGTGGATGCTTCTGACATGGTGAAGACGGGAGAAAACCTTTTCAATTTTCTTAAAGAAATGGTTGAAATTGTAGGTGAACAACATGTTGTTCAAATGGTAACAGATAATGCTAGCAATTATGCACTTGCTGGAAGATTGTTAGAAGAAGCATTCCCTAATATGTACTGGACGCCATGTGTTGCACACTCTGTAAATTTGATATTTTGGGGAACTAGCTCATATTAAAGATGTGGTCAGCAAAGCAGCGAAGGTAACAAAGTACATTTATAATCATTCAAAGGTATTATCTTTATTGCGTGATCGACCAGGCTGGACTGAAATTATTCGCCCTGCTGCTACCCGTTTTGCAACAAATTTTATTGCATTGCAGAGTATTTTGTCTCATAAGCATTACTTGCAAGGACTAGTTACATGTTCCTGAGTTTGTTGAGTCTTCGTACTATAAAGAAGATAAGGGACAGGAGTTTTGTAACATAGTAATGAATATTGAATTTTGGAAGACTTGCTCGAAGGTTGTTAAAATTAGTGAACCATTTGTTCTTGTGTTAAGGATGGTGGATTCAGAAGATAAGCCTGCAATGGGTTTCCTGTATGATAGTATTATTAAGGTAAATAATGTTGTATCGAATGTGTTCAACAAAAGGAAAAGGGACTATGAACCGTACATGAAAATTTTCAACACTAGGTTGGATAAGCACTTCAAGAAAAACATTCATATCATAGGATATTGGTTGAATCCTGTTATCTAGTATAGTGAGGACATGTCTAAGGATCCTAGAATCCATTCTTGTGTCTTAGACGATATTGAAATTGTTGCAGGATATAATCAAACATTGAAGGACAAGTTCATGAAAGAGAAGCAAACTTTTCAGGAAGCAACAGGTGACTTTGGTCGGAATATTTCAATCAACCAACGGAAAACGATGACTCCAGGTGAATTTCATAATACATGAATGTCAAGATGATCATTTTGTTTAATATATATGTAGATTGGATAATAATTATATATATGCATGTTATTTATTTATGGTGGAGAAACTTCGGTTGTGCTACTCCAAATCTTCAGAAATTGGCTATTTGAATTCTCAGCCAAACTTGCAGTTCGTCGGGATGCGAGAGGAATTGGAGTGTATTTGAATGCATACATTCCAAGAAAAGAAACAGACTAGAGAATCAACGGCTAAATGATTTGGTATATGTTCATTACGATCACCGTTTAAAGATGAGGTACTTCTGCAACATACTTCACATACCTTAGTTACATTATGTATTAGTGTATTGTCACCTTAGGTACTTCACATACTTTACATTATTGTACTACTGTGATTATCATCTTAGGTACTCTACATACTTCACATTAAGGTAAATATATTTTTAATTTCAGGAATATGACCAAAAAAACATTTTATGATCCTATAGATTTTGATGCAATCGATTTGACAGAGGATTTGGTAGTAGACGGTGATCCTGACGAGATTAATGTTGATGAGCTTGAAGCTATAACTACTGATGTAACAATTCCAATATTTGAAAATGAAACTCAGAGACACCATGATTTACCACAAGCAAGAGTAGGTACTTGATTGAATTACTATTATATGACTATTGTGCTTAACTTGATTGAATTAGTATTATATGACTATTGTGTTGTTTGGCAGATGAGGATAGTGGAAATGCTGCTGGCGAGTGGAATGAGCTTGATGACAATGATGATATGGATATGGAAAATGATAGGATGTTTGAACGCCACGATCTGAATGATGTTGGTTATCAAGATGTTGGTTCTTCAGATAGCCATTTCAATTTGAACGATTTCCCTCTTTGATTTTCCTCGTTTTTAGAAGTTAAAACTCAATAATAGAACTTATAATTGATCTTAAGCGTTATGGCGCTACCTTGCTCAGCTAGTTTCTAGTTTATTTATTGTTTGAATTTTATATTTTGGATTGCTATTTTTATATTTCAAATTTAAGATTTTAAGCTCAATATGCAACAACTGTTATGGAATTGGTGTACATTGTAGAGATGTTAGTCATGTTACAGGCTTACAACAGGTTCTTAAGCTTATAATACATGTGACCCAGTGAACCCGGTTTGAATCACTGGTTGAACCTTTTGACCCTGACCCGGTAACTTTTCTGAGTCGACGTCCGGGCCGGTTTTCAGAACATTGCTCAAATTACTTGTGGTGGAAAATTGCTATGCGTTCCTTTCTTCAAGCGCGTGATTTTTAATCATGGGTTTATGTAGTTAATGGCTATGATTCTCTCGTTGTGACAATAAGAAATGCAACCGTTCGAAAGAATATTGGTGAATATGACGCTGCCGAGATACTTGCTGCAAAGTAAAACTCCGACGGTTTGAATGCCATCATACATGTCATTACCCCAGATATTCAGCACCATGTGACTACGTGCACTCGGTCTAAATATGCTTGGGATATCTTAGAAACCATATTTGAAGGGAATACAGTGAAAAGGAAGCTAGTATTCAAAACCTTAATTCCTATTGGGAAAACCTTCGTATGGCAGATGAAGATTCATTTGATGAGTTTAATCACAAAGTGTCTGAAATTGTTAATGCATTCTTTGCATTGGGTAAGACTATTCCTGAAAAGGACATTGTGATGAAAATTCTCAGATCGCTGCCATCTAGATACGATTCTAAGAAGCATGCCATCGTTGAAGGAAATAACCTTGATGCTCTCTCCAGAAATATGCTGGTTGGAAATCTAAAGATCTTTGATCATGAGCATACATCCAAAATCGGAAAGGATGTTGCTTTCAAAGCACAAAAGAACACTAAATTACTTGACAAAAGTAAAAGTGTTTATATCTCTGAGGATGATTTTTCTGAGGCTGATTCATCAGATGAAGATCTTGACAAGTTAGTTTCTTTGATCACAAGACATTTTAGAGATGTTTTATTGAAGATAAGTAAACGGTTTTCCAGAGACAAACCTAGGTCATCAAGTAAACCTCACAATCGCATTCCTCCTAAAAACAGGGATGCTGACGAGGATATGCCACAGTGCTTTAAGTGTAAAGGTTTTGGTCATTTTACAAATGAGTGTCCAAACCGTAGAAAATACACTGGGAACAAAGGTTTTGTTGCAGCTCTTGATGAAATATCTGATTACTATGATTCCAATGAAGACGAAAAATCAAGTGTTGTGCTTCTTTGTGAAGATATTGATTTTGATAATTGTAGCAATACATACATCAATCTTGATATTCTTTCAGAAGGAGGCACAAGTAGTCTGGAAGAGAAAATTAACCTTTTTATTGGAAACTCTCTGTCTGATTTTTAAGGTTCCACTCTGTGCCTAGCAGCTTGCACATCTCAGGCGTCTGAATCATCTTATCCATTGACATGCTCTTATTGTTCACTCGAAGGTCAAGAACTTTCAAAGTGTTTCAAGTACAAACACAAGATGAGATATGTTAATAAACTTCAACGAAGAGCAAATCGCCTAGCAAACAAGCTTAAACTTGTTCAAAAAACCGCTGAGGTATGTAAGATTTCATCCTCTTCAAAGAAGTTAGTTTCCAAAGAGAAGACAAGAACACTAGAAAAGAGAGTATAGTCTATACATTTTGATAAACATGGTTCTATGAATTCCTTTCAAAAGGGTTAAATGGTGGACAAATTGTTATTCACCGCAGCACAACTTAATTGTGTTGTTTTTGTGCATCTTATCTCATGTGCCTGATTAAAAGAGACAAGATTGTGCATACCTCAGGCTTTAAGAAAAAAATATTTTTGTTTTCTTAGATTTGTCGTGCGTTTTGTGAAACTGGAATTTTTTCGTATTGGAAGGGACTTCCCTGTTTAATCAATAAAAGAGGGTTATTCTCGACAATTCTACTATCTTTAGGGTTGTGATTGTGCGTGCGTTAACCTGTGTGGTTAAAGGTTCTGTAACTCTACATTCCTTTTCCTTCTCTGAAACTCTTTTCATCTTAAGACTGCCTGTTGAGTTTAAATTGTGATTTCCTCTCACAAACCGATACACGTATGGATACTCCAAGCATCATATGTTCTGATGGAAAAGATATTAGTATGATTGTTAAGCCATTAATCATGAAGGAAAAAGAGAAATATCCGTTACCTCCAACTTTGAAAAGAAATAAAAGGAATGTGAGGAAGCCAAGAATTGTTCCTTCAAATTCTCAGAAGTTTTCTGGTGTTCTTGAAGAGTTGAAGAAAACAAGGAAGGAGATTCAGCAAATAAAGGCTTTTGTTATGAGAACTCTCAAAATTCAGAAGGCCCTGGTTCGACATCATCAGCCTAGAAGGTTTGTTGGAATTGACTCCTTTCTTCACGAACCTTATGTACATATGGCTGTTGACGACAAGGAGTTAGGGGACGATAAAGAATTCTTTTGAGGTCTCAATGTCTAGTAACTCTTCTTATGAGAATTTATTTCTTGTGTTTTTAGAAGAATAACTAGGGTTTGGAATAGCCATTATTGTGAGTACACAGAACTATGTCCAACGTTTTCATCTTCATGTTTTTAGATTTATTCATTTAAATTCTAAGTTTCTTGGAAGATGATTTTTGCAGTATTTCTTTATGGTTTTATATATTGCAAATTGTTATGGGATATGTTGTTTACGTCCGTGAACCTGTGATTATCCCATACTTGTTGAAAAGTTATCTCTAGTATGTCGGTATGAAAGTATTGATAAAAGATATAATGAACTTTTAACAAACAAAAGTTAAAGCCTTTTATGTCATTATTTTGATGGAAGAAAGGATATACTTTTTATTAGAGCACTGCCCGGTCGAACTCGCATGCGTTGCTATCTCAAGCATGTTTGTCAATATTAGTGATCAAAACTATAAGTCTTGATTTATCGTCTACTTATAGCTAAGTCTCGGACTAGGATAGAAAGTGTAGTTGAGCTCAAGACTCCATGGCGATCATCATACAAAGAGGAAGAACTACTCAAGGAACTTGTGGAACTTCATCGACTAAAAGGTATGTGAAGACTTGAAATTATCTATCACTCAAAAGTATATCTACTCTATCTCCTATCTTGAGACAAAAGTCGTATTGCTATATAGACTATGATTATACACATTTTCTATTTCGAGCCGAGTTTATATCGCTTACTATTCTTGCAATATGTGTTGGTAAGCTTTCGCTTTGGCCAAGTTCATCTTTACTAATGACGAAAGTCATATTAAGTTTCAATTACTTGAAAATGGCTTTGACGAAAAATGGTTTGTGAATAACAATCATATAACGTCCTCTAAGAATGTTTCAATGATTGAAATGAGAATTTAGAATAAATAACCTTGAAGGATATAAACATTGTGTGGTAACACATATGTGTGTAAGTCCTTATTCCTTGAACCAAAGTATGCGTACTTTGCTGCTCAGGAAAACCAGAACTAAAGTCCGCGTACCAGTACGCGCACCATCGGAAGTTCACGTCCCGTGAAAATCTGCTGGAATTCGTGAACTGAAAACAAACTCATTCCGGGTAATTAAGTCCGCGTACCAGTCCGCGTACTTAGGTTGGTTATTTTCTAAAAACGATTATTCGTGAACTTAAACTTATATAAACTAAGGAATGCATAACTGCAAATCGTGGCTATAAAGTTCATGAATTGATTCGAGTGAATCAAATCGTTTTTGCTTCGATTGTATCTTGTATACTTCTATAAGACCTAAGCAATTGAACAATTCTCTAACTAGTTCATTTGAGTCATTTGAACTAGTTGTGGTAAAAAAGAATATGGTTGATATGGAAGTGCTCATATGGATAACCATTTGGTTAACTATTGTTGAACCAACTAAGTGTACATGTTTGGGTACGGTTATACAAACCCAAACAAACGTGCATTTCATTTGTGTGTAACAAGCTAAGTTCGATCTAACGGTTGAAAGATATTAGCTTGAATCTAATCAGGTTTTCATCTAACAGTGAATATTGAATGCTTTGTTACTAAGCTAACACTGATTGCAAACCCTGATTTGAAAGTCTATATAAAGGAGAACTCTAGCAACTGGGAAACCTAATCCCCATACCTTCTGTGTGATACTAGTTGTATTAGCTAGAGTCGATTCTCCTTTAACCTTAGGTTTCTTCTCGAGACCCTGTAGGTGAACGACTTGAAGACTTCATTGGGATTGTGAAGCCAGACCCAACTATTTTCTCTTAGTTGCGTGATCTGATCTTGCTGTTTCTATCGTATTTGAGTACAATCGTAAGATTGACTTGAGATTGATTTCTCCGATAGGCAAGATATAAAAGAAGTCACAAATACCTTCGTCTCATCGTTTGTGATTCCGCAATATCTTCTTTCGCTATTCGATTAAGATTATTGTGAGGTGATTGATAATTCTAGGTTGTTCTTCAGGAATATAAGTACGGTTTATCAATTGGTTCCTGTTCACCTTGATTTATCAAAAGACGAAACAAAAAACTCGTAGGTATTTCTGTGGGAGACAGATTTATCTATTACCGTAGACTTTTCTGTGTGATACGGATTTGTTTATTAAAGTCTTCGACTTTGGGTCTTAGCAACTCTTAGTTGTAGGTGAGATCAGCGTGTGTTCAATCTGGACTAGGTCCCAGGGTTTTTTTGCATTTACGGTTTCCTCGTTAACAAAACTTCTGGTGTCTGTGTTATTTCTTTTCCGCATTATATTTTGTTATATAACTGAAATATCACAGGTTGTGCGTTGAATCGATCAATTGGGAAATCCAACCTTTGGTTGTTGATTGAAATTGATTGATCCTTGAACATTGGTCTTTGGTATTGTTCAAGTAGTTTCTCTTGTATTCAATTAGACTCGCAAATTTCTATTTGCTTGAGTAAGTATTGAATCGAGAAAGTGAGATATAACTCTTTGATATACTTTTATTAAGATTGAGTCTGACTATCTAGTTGATTCTCTTAAAAGTATATTGGAGTTAGTCCATACAGATTGCTAAGCGAAATATTGGGTGTGGTTGTTCAACCCCCACTTTTTCACTTTTGTTTACAAGGATTATGTCTATTATATGTCATTGTGCAAATAGTGATGAAAAATAGAATGAATTCTTGTATATTCCGCAGTATTGGTCGATCTCCGATCCACATTTTTGTGCACATACTGTATTGCTCCGTAAGTTCTCTTATGTCGAGCATGACCAATTGAATTGATCCTCTTTGTGGTTAATTCGATTGAGAGTTTTGGATTCAAATTCACGTTTTCATGTGATTTGGTTATATCCAAAGAAATCCTTCTTTTCTTGAAAAAGCAAGGTCGTCTTTGTTGTTCTTTCGGGAATGACATATTATGGGGGAGAGATCTTAATTGAACTTGTGCTTAATTTCCAAATCTTTGTGGGGAGTACGGTTGTGGAATATTATAGGGTTATCTTGTAAACTCCTTGATGAATGCATTTAGCTTCGGCTTTATGATTGAATCTAAATAAGTTGGTATGTTATTCTCTTTTGGTCATGAAGTATCTCTATGAAAATTTCATGAGGATCCCACTAGTTTTCGTACCCTTGCCAATATATTGACAAAAAAGGGGGGGGGGAATTAATGTGTAATTTCATACTACAAATACATATGGTTTACGGATCATTATGTAAGGGGGAGTGGTTTTCATGTTGATATGAAGTATTGACTAAGGGGGAGTGTTACATATCACCATAGTATTGTTGTCAAAGTTGTGATATAATTTAACTTTGATATTGTGTAATAATACTATGACATTGTATAACAATGATTGAGAGCATTTGTTTTCTCATTGCATCGCTTCGGATCTTCAACAACTATGATGCTGAGTTGAACACGTTTAGAATCATGGAGTACTTGGAACTGACGAAGTTTTCAAGTCGTGTTGAAGATGCCAAGGAGATCAAGCATTTGGATGGGAAGCTACAATTTTTATTTATTTTGTAATCCATATGTATTGATAGTTTTATCACTAAAATTGACAAAGGGAGAGATTCTTAGAGCACTGCTCGGTCGAACTCGCATGCGTTGCTATCTCAAGCATGTTTGTCAATGTTAGTGATTAAAACTATAAGTCTTGATTTCTAGCCTATTTATAGATGTCTCGGACTAGGACATAGATTGTGTAGTTGAGCTTAGACTTCACAGCGTTCATTATTTGAAGACGAAGAACTACTAAGGGGAGCTTGTGGAACTTCATCGACAAAAGGTATGTGGAGACTTAAACTCATCTATCACTTGGAAAGTCTATTTCTAATCTATCTCCTATATTGAGACATAAGTCGTATTACGATATAGTTTTCTATATACACATTTGAGATTTCGAGCTGAGTTTATTTCGCTTACATATTTCTCGAAATATGTATTGGCAAGCTTTCGCTTCGACCAAGTTCATCTTATATCATGTGAAAATTAACGAGTAACATCTTACATGGTTTGTGTGATATAATCATTTGATGTTGTCTTAGAATGTTTCGTTATGATTATTTCAATAACTTGAAAATGGCTTTGATGCAAATAGTATGTGAAAACGACTATTGTCATCCTCTAAGAAAGTTTCAATGATTGAAATAAGAGTTTAGAACACTTAACCATTATTGGACATGTCATGTTGTGCACTCTTGCACATATGTAATCCATGTCCGGGAACCATAATATGCGCACCCGTTTGCGTACCTCTTGGTTTGAGAAATCCGGGAACCTAAGTATGTGTACCCATTTGCATACTGGCGTACAGGTTCGTGTCCGAGAATTTCTGCTGGGATTGAAAGTTCGCGTACCCGTTTGCGTACTGGCGAAACCCAATCTTAGTCCAGGTATTTCAAGTATGCGTACCCGTTTGCATATTTGAAGGTTAAAGTTCTAAAATCGGTTATGAACATGAACATAAACATTTATATAATAAGGAATGCAATCTTTGCAAACCGTGGCTATAATTTTCATGATTGATTCGAGTGAATCAAACCGATTTTGCTTCAATTGTGTTCTTATATAATTCTATGAGAATATAAAAATTGAAAAACTCTTTAACTAGTTTCATTTGAGTCATTTGAACTAGTTATGGTTAAGATGGATAAGGTTGATATGAGAGTAATCATATGTCTTACCTCGGTTAAATATTTGTGAACCAAAATGGTGTACACGTCTGGGTACGGTTACATAAACCTAAATGAGGGTACATTTCATTTGTGTGTAACAAGCTAAGTTCGATCTAACGGTTGAAAGATATTAGCTTGGTTGAATCAGGTTTTTCATCTAACGGTTAATATTGAATGCTTTGTTACCAAGGTAACTTGGATTGCAAACCCTGATTTGAAAACTATATACAGGAGAACTCTAGCAACTGAGAAAGCTAATCCCCACACCTCCTGTGTGTTACTAGTTGCATAAACTAGAGTCGATTGTCCTTTAACCTTAGGTTTCTATCGAGACGTTGTAGGTTAACGACTTCAAAGACTTCATTGGGATTGTGAAGCTAGACCTAACTATTTTCTTTGTAGTTGCGTGTTCTGATCTTGCCCAATTCTATCGTATTGAGTTCAATTGAAATAATTGACTCGAGATTAATTTCTCCGATAGGCAAGATAAAAGTAATCACAAACATCTTCGTCTCATCATTTGTGATTCCACAATATCTTGTTTCGCTAGTCGATTAAGATTATTGTGAGGTGATTGATAATACTAGGCTGTTCTTCGGGAATATAAGTCCGGCTTATCAATTGGTTCCTGTTCACCTTGATTTATCAAAAGACGGAACAAAAACTCTTGGGTATTTCTGTGGGAGACATATTTATTCAATCTCTAGACTTTTTTGTGTGAGACAAATTTGTTTATCAAGTCTTCGACTTTGGGTCGTATCAACTCTTGGTTGTGGGTGAGATCAACTAAGCGAATCAAGTGCGTAGTATTATGCTGGGATCAAAGACGTAAGGAACACAACTGTACCTTTAATCAGTGTGAGATTGATTAGGGTTCAACTACAGTCCAGTACGAAGTTAATTGGTAGTAGGCTAGAGTCTGTAGCGGCTTAATACAGTGTGGTGTTCAATCTGGACTAGGTCCCTAGGTTTTTCTGCATTTGCGGTTTCCTCGTTAACAAAATTTCTGGTGTATGTGTTATTTCTTTTCCACATTATATTTTGTTATATAATTGAAATATCACAGGTTGTGCGTTAAGTTCAATCAATTAGATTATCCAACCTTGGTTTGTTGATTTAAATTGATTAACACTTGAATATTGGTCTTTGGTACCGTTCACGTTACTCCTCTTATATTCAATCGGGCTCGCATATTTCTATTTGCTGATTGCGGATTGAATTAAGAGTTAGAGATATTAAACTCTTTGATATACTTTACTCTAGATTGAGTCTGACTGTCTAGTTGATTCTCTATAAAGTATATTGGAGTAAGTCCTCTCAGATTGCCAAACGAGTTGTTGGGTGTGGTTGTTAGACCCCCGCATTTTCACAATTAACTTTGATTCTTTCTTTGTCATTGGGCTTCAACTTGTAATGAAACTTGTTCTTCATTGCATATGCCCTTAAGTGCTTCTTAAAGTCTTACCTATCCATAAACTCCATCCCCACAAACATTGTATCAACATGCACAAATTCCTCAACATCTCCAGTGTCATCATCAAAAGCACATGTTCTTTCAACAACTTCTACATGTGGCCCCCAAACTTGCTCATACTGATTAACCCAAACTGTTTTCTGACCATCATCCTCTGCAACTCCTTGGACTGATAAAGTACCTTCTTCATCTTCAGAATCATAGCTATTAGAACTATCATCACTGTCAGTGTCATATGGTATAACAACTACTGCTTTTCCTTTTGTGTCACACTCCTCAACAACACCACAATTGTTGTCATTGTGGGCTTCATATACAACAAAATGCAGACAAGTTAAAATATATTTAATCAAAACAGAGAGATAGAAATTATACCTGTATTTCCCTTTTTCTTTATATAGTTGTGGATGTAAGAAATCAAAAGATTCTAATCCCCTGAAGTAGTTGTTCACAAATTCAGTATACACTTCAATACCCATTTCTGCATCAACAACAACTGGACTTATACAATCATCAATGGGATGACACATATCTTCTTCAATATTTGTGAGTTGTATGTTTTCATACTTCGACTCAGTCCGTCTTGATTCAACTGATATTTCTTCATCCGCAACCTCATCATCATCCACATTAACAAATAACTTCTTACTATTCACATTACCTAAACTAGTTGAACCCACCAAGCGTTGGTATGTCAAGTTTGGTTGTCATATTTTAGTGAACCAAAACTCATTTAAAGAGTCGCTTGATTATTTACTAGAGTCAACTTCGTATAGGTTAGATTGAAAGTATTAGGATATGAGACATTACAAGTATTACATGAAGACTTGAAGAATGTGAAGAAGTAAGGAGCTACAACGACGACATCATCCTTACACTTGAGGTTAGAAATATTTGACTTGAACTGTTTCATTCCCTGACGTATCTTTCAAGTTGTGCATATTGAAAACATAACTGCGAAACTGTGAATGATTATACTCTAGTTAGACATAATATTAAGGAATACAATACGAAGTATAACGCTTATCTTTTGAACTTCGTATATAAGACATCGACATAATCGTCTGAATGCTATTGTGATTCTGTATAGGTATGAGGTGAATATTTTGTCTTAGGAAACAATGTTTTACATTTGTTTAAAGGAAGTACATTCATGAACTTGTTTTGTGAATCGAAAGGGAAATCACTAGGCTTATTGGTATTTGTTATTCATTGAAAATCTTTTGAATTACCAATATGTGTGTTTAGTATAACCGCTCATGACTTGCTTATATTCTTGGTAAAACTATTCACAAGGCCTGACTTCTGTATTAGTATGACTTTTATTAGTGAAGCGATCTTAAGTAATCACCTGAGATGGTATGATCGATTTATTGTAATTGGTATGACCAACTCTAGTCATTGGGGAAACAATCCTATGTGCATCACGCTTTTAGTTATTGGGAACCGATCCTATGGACATGTGAAACAAATACAAGTTAGATACCATATATATGTGGGAACCGATCCTAGTACCTAGTCAACCAAGTTTCGGTAACTAGCGTGACTAATTCTAGTACCCACATGGAGGTAGAACCGAAACTTGTTTTTGTAGAACCGTGAAACCCATGTTTGGTGATTTGATAGGATAATCAATCACATAGTTCTTGGAAGTCAGATGAACCAATCTAAACTCGTTTCGGAAGTGTGGAAAATCGGTTCCAAGATAGTAAATATGAAAAAGGATTTACTAAGTAAAGATGTCAACATACTTTGAACATGTGCAGTAACATATATCTTTTATTGTTCAAAGATATTCCTTAATATTAATAACTAAAGGAGAATCCCGGATCGAAATAAATTGAGAATCTTTTAATTAAGATTTTTAGTTTTATATTCTTTTAATTTCTAGCTATTAATGCATATCCTTAGAAAATAAAAATTGGAAATGTGCATTTACTAGTTGGAGATTTTCTAATGAGATTTCGGTCATTATTTGGACAAAGCATTTCCAGGAATTATGGAGACCGAATTTGGAAATATATTGCATATCTTGAGAATATTTCCGGTTTTGGAAATTCCTTGGTGTCCAAACTTCCTTGGTCTACAAATATTGAAGTTTGCATTTCAAGCAAACTAATCCTCATAGCCAGCAAAACTACCTAGTTGTGTTGTTACTGGTGGAGCCGCCTATTCGGAGAGGAAAGTAACCTAATTAGGCGAAATCTCTTACGACAGCGCAGTCTAAAGACTTCTTTGGGATTGAGAAGCTCTATTAGTACCGTTGGTGGGAAACTAGATAATTGCAGTTTATTATTAGTTTTCGATTGATTTGATTGACTAACGGTTGTTGAACTTTGATTGCACCTAGTTTTTTTATGCTTGAGAATCTTCTCTTCTGGTATAAGATTCACTCAAACTAGATCGAAGTTTCGACGAGGATCTTTTGACTGTTTGTAGATCTAAAGACGTATTGTGATAATCCATTGTTAACAGACTCCGTTTTGTGTGTGATTGATCATTAGAGATTCAAGTTGATTGTGTGCGGGTGTTTATTGAAGATCAAAGAAGATTTGAAGACAAAGAAGATATTTGGGTTCATAATCTTTGGTGTGCACAATACTTGTTTCGACTGGAAAAGGATCAAACTATAATCGGTTTATCTTTGTGGTAGATTTGATTGATCATTTGAGTAGATCGACATCAATACAATTCTTTGTGATTCAAAGTATTGATTGCAAAATCTTAACAATTACTTTGGTAGTTGTTGATAAGATAGATCTAAGGACCTGACAAAGGAGTTTATTGGGATCAATGGAAGAGCATTTTGTCGACCTCATATCACTTGGTTGAAAAGAGTTGTTATCGAACAGATTTGTCGTTCCTTTACTGTTTGGAATACGAACCAAAGGAATTGTTCCAAGTGCGTGACTTATTAACAAGTTGGAGGCGCAGGGATACATAAGGAACTGAATGAACTATAGGTTTAGTTGCTTGGTCTCAACTATACGAAGTTGGTTTAGATTTTGTATAACGGCTTAATCCTGAGAGTAGTCAATTCTGGACATGGACCCGGGGTTTTTCTGCATTTGCGGTTTCCTCGTTAACAAAATCTTGCTGTGTCTTTTACTTTTCTATTTCCGCAATTAAAATTGTTTTATTATAATTAGAAGTAAAATACACAAATGTTAATTCTTATTTACTTGATAGCAATCCTATTGTGTTTGATTAAGTCTGAACCTTTTATCAAGTAAACATACTTCGTTGTTGTATTGTCTCGATCTTGTATCCATAGTCAATCACACAAGTTATCTTGTTGTCGTATTGTCTCGATATCGTATCCATAGACGATCACACGAAGTGTGAACCGATTAGTTGTATTGTCTCGACTCAGTTCATAGATAATCACTTTTGGAGAAAGGACTTATAGGTGGAAAAGTTTTAGATTGAGGTATATTTGGGTACCCTCGTCTTTTTACTACCAGTGACTGCAACAATTGACTTATGCACCAGCCTAGGACTTCTTCTTAGTAGCTCAGGTGATTTACTATATATAATCCTCTTCTTAGGTGTTAAAAAAAGATATGGGTCAATACTGACTGGTGTTGCACCTCTTTCAATGTGTATCCTTGATGTACTCTGCACCTTCTCAGGTGTTGAAAAAAGACTCTTTGAAACTGACACATAAGAAGGTGAAGGGCATTCATCACTAAGAGGAACTTTCCTGTTGGTAACATTCATGTAAAGATGAATATACCCATCATCTTCAACCACTCCTTTATCCCACATCTCAAAGAATTCTTTATTATTATCAATATAGAAAGTGTCTGTGTCACTGAACCAAGTCAGACTAACCTTCTTAATAGGTGGCAACTGATATGCAGCATGAACAACATCACTAAAACCATTCAATCCACCAGAATTCGCACTTATATTATAAAAAAACCTAACCTTATTTGTATCACATTCTTCAACCCTAAAGCTTCTAACTGGGTTCTTCACATATTTCCTGCACATACATATAATCAAATTCAATACACCATAAACTAGTAACAGGTAACATACCCAATTTTCATAAATTAGGCTTTACTAAAATGGTTTGTAAAATACCCAATTTTCAGAAATTAGGGTTTATAAAAAAAACCTAGAATCGATAAATTAGAGTTACTGAAATCAAAGAAGAAATTGACAGAATATGGTTGTGATTACCAACTTCATGATGTTCGCGTACATAGTGACGAAATCTTGTAAGAAAACCACCGCCGTCCTACAACCAGTTACCTTCTTTGCCTGAAAATCTTCACGAATCAAGGTTAAAGATGGATAAAAATCATACACACTACCAGCATAATCCATCAAGGATCTGCTTGCGATGAAAACCACATGAAATCTCAAGTTTTTGAGCGAATTGCCATTTCTGCACAAAGTTTAAAGAGAGATGGCTGAGATGGAAATGAAATTAATTTGCCCTAAGCCTAAACTGTTATAGATTCGAGTCTTCGTACTTCAGATCCCGTCCATTTGTATCATCTCGAGATGTATCAATCGTAAGATGTATGGTATAGATCTACTATGGTTAGGTTAAGGACAAACTCGTAACTTTACTAGTACATTTAACTCTGGATTGGTGGGATCCAATGACATAACTCTACATTTAACGGAAATAAGACTGTAGTAGTGCGACTAATTTGCAAATACTAGGGACTGTTTTCCCTTTATTCATTGTCGACTGGCATGGGCTCAGTAGTCAAAAATAGGGCTGTCAATGGATATTCGATATCCGGTATCCGTTTCCGAACATCCGGATTCCGTTAGGTTAATATCCGACATAACGGCTATCCGATATCCGATAACCTTAACGTAACGGATATCCGTTTATTAACATAACGGTACCGGTTAAGGGAGTTTCCGTTAGGTTAATATCCGATACTGTTAGTGTATAACTATATCATAAAATTTTCGGAAATTTTCGATACCTAATACCCTTTAGGTTTACTCTTTAGCCATTTGATTACGTCTCTCCTAAGTAAATATCGGAAATTATCGAATATTAACGGAAATTATCGGAAATTATTGAATATTAACGGAAATTGTCGGATATTATTGGAAGTTTTTTGTATCATGAGTAGATAACGGAAATTAACGGAATAATATCCGATATCCGATAGCTTATCCTTAACCTTATCGATATTGAATTTTTGAATTCCGACTAGGGCTGCACAAGACCCGCCCACGATACCCAAACCCACCCGTACCCGCTAAATCCGTGGGTTTTTAATCCATACCCGCCCGTTGTGGGTGCGGGGTTGGTTATGAAAAAAAAAACCCCGATGTCTGTGGGTGCGAGGTTGGTTTAAGCTAATACCCGCCCATACCCGCCCAAAAAACCCGCAGATTATATACCATTAGATAAAACTAATCCTAGTCGTCCATTATGAAACCCTAATACTAGTAGATAGGATAACTGATAACCCTCATTCACTTTCTACACTCTTCTCTTTGTTCGGCCTCTCCTCTTCTTCCTCTTCAGTTCTTCTTCTTCACCTACGAACGACAATTACCAGAAATCTTCACCAGAAATCGACAACAACAACTTCGAATCTTCACCAGAAACCGACAACAATCGAAAAATCAACAGATTCAACACTTAATCTTCATCTGTGAACTTCCTAGATATGAATATTTTGGGGGTTTTGGTTTTTTTTTCTCACTTAATCAAGGAGAATAGAAGTTACTCTAAATACTTGAATATAAAGCGGGTTTAAACCCGTTTAAACCCATACCCGCCCAACCCGTAGCGGGCGGGTAACAAAACCCGCCCGCTGTTTGTGGGTGCGGGGTTGGTTATGAAAAAAAAAAAATCGCAGTCTGTGGGTGCGAGGTTGGTTTTAGCTTATACCCGCCCATACCCGCCCATGTGCAGCCCTAATTCCGACGGATATTATCGGATATCCGAATATCCGGTATCCGATAACCCTTAACCTTTACCTTATCGGTATTGCCAATATCCGACGGATTTTTATCCGTTGACAGCCCTAGTCAAAAAGCAGATCAAGTCACTGATATTGAACCAACCACTTTTAATGACGTAACCTTAGTCCGATGAATGAAGGCCACTCCGCGTGTACGAAAAGACGCGTCAGCTTGTTAGTAATATAAAATAATAATACACGTAACACCCTATCATCCTTTTTCTCAAGACTCGAGAGAAGCGGGAGAGAGAAAAAATACTTTTCTTTCACAGACCTTCCCTGTGTGTGAATCTCTCTTTGTTCATCCATCTGCATCGTTCCTTGCTTCTTTCACCTATCTAGTCAGAACCTACTTTCCCTTTTCGTAAATCCATAAAATCCACAAACGATTTTCTCTAATCCATTAAGATCTGACTCTGAATTTTCTAAATTTTTAGGGTTTTACAGATAAAAAAAAAAAGAAGAAAAGATGATTCATCTTTTGTTTACAGTGATCGGTTGTGAGATGATTTTGATTGTGCTTTTGTTGTTTAAAACCCCATTAAGGAAATTAGTAATAATGGGTCTAGATCGTGTGAAACGTGGTCGTGGACCTGTTATGGTGAAAACTGTTGCAGGAACTGTTTTCTTGGTGTTGGTTTCAAGTGTTTATAGTATTATGAATATTCAGGAACGTTCTGTTGAAGGTGGTATTGTTAACCCTACAGATCAGGTCTTAATGTCTAAACATCTTCTGGAAGCTTCCATTATGGGTAATTCTTCTTTTTTCACCATAGGTTTTACTTCAAATTGTTATCAGATTATGGATGTTAACGTGATTAAGTAGATATTTGTTTTGATATGGAATTGACTAGTAGTTTGTCTTACTTTTTGTGATAGTTCGATCTGGAGTTGCTTTCTTTATCAGCAGTATTGGAAATATCGTATAGGTTTATCATGTGATACTATTGTCTAAATCAGCTTTGTTTTTATAGATCCATAATAGTGATCCACATGAGTTTAATAGAGTAGTTAGATTTGAATTGTTTGTTCATATTGTTAGTATTTCTTAACTATGATTATGCCAGCTGATATTGTTGTCCTATGCAATGAGCAATTGTATTTCTTAACTATGATTTTATTCAATTGTGCAATGAGCTGAGCAAGCCTATGACCGTTGTGCACCATATTATCTAGGCGTATGATGTTAACATGGTTATCCTTTTTCTCTGGTTGGCTTGTATCCGTAGTTGTACTTGTACTACTGGGGGAAGCTGTCTGTGGTTAAACTAACATGGTTGAAGATATATATTGTGGTCGAATATCAGATTAAGATCGTTATGAGTCTAGACCACCAACATCTAGGATAAACTGCGGTGATGATATATGTCATATGGTTGATGAGATCTTTTTTTTTTGTATGGTGTTCCCGGATGAGCTTGCTTATGAACATATTCTTGCTTTACTATCAATTCAACTGCCTCGAAAGAAAATGATAACCATATCCCTTTTATGACTAGATCCCTGCTATTAACAATTGTATATTGTTGTACTGTACTGTTATATATTTGTACATGTTACCAGCCATGCATAATGAAATTTCTGCTGCTCTTTTCATGAAAGGCTAGTCTAAGATTGGCTCACTATGTGGCCCGCTTCCAGTGTGTGACTTGTCATGTCAATCATTTCGAACTCGGATGAATTGGTATTCCAAGTTTGCTATGGAAGTGTTTGTCAATCTAGCCTGGTGTCTGTTTCTTAAGAGTTTTGAATGTGGATGGATTCCAAATTCTTGGACCCAATCGAACTCGTACTGACTACCATATGGTGGAGTGATTCTTAATTTCTCTGAATGTTCATCTTTGAATTTATTTGCTTACTAGTTGTTTGTTCACAATTTATGCAGGATTCTCTCTTTTCCTCGCATGGATGACAGATCGTCTGCACCATTACATCAGGGAACTCAGCCTGTTAAGGAAAAGCATGGAGGCTGTGAAGAAACAAAGCAGAGGTTTTGATGACGCAAAGAATGGAGCTTCAGAGGAAGCGAAAGCCATGGAGGAAGAGCTCACCAGTTTGAAGGCGAAAGTTAAGAAGTTGGAATCCGAGTGTGAGACAAAGAAAAAGGATGTTAAAGCAGCAGAAGCAAACACAGAGGCTTTGAGGAAGCAATCAGAAGGGTTCCTTCTCGAGTATGACAGGCTGTTGGAAGACAATCAGAACCTCAGGGAGCAATTACAGTCACTGGATCGTGGTTTGTCACATTCTGATTCCAAGAAGAACCCATAGTGAACCCACCATTTTCTACAGAACGGGTAATTAATTTTACTTAAATGTTTTTAGGTGTTGGCTTGGATTTTGAGGATTAAAGATAATGATGGTGTACATGAGTCAGTTTGGTAAAAAATGCATATCAATGAATTGTTATGTCACATAGTAAAAACTAAATGTTTCAAGTGATTAACTCATCTTGGGATCATCTTTGGATTCATGACTTGGTCTGTGTAGATTAATATCTGCTTATAATGCACCCGTGGAACAAGTAACCTGTATGATTCTAAGACTCGATTATTGTTTATTTGTAGGATTAATATCTGCTTAATCTACATGTTTTTGTGTTTCTTCATGAGTTTTTGATTTGGCATCCTGTAAACCAAATGAAAGGCAAGACAGGTTTCGACTGCTTTGCTTCTCCGCTAGATTTCCCGACCAGAAATTACACAGTAGTTGCTGATGTGAACTTCTTATTAGAATTTCTATTGCATGTATTGGCTTAAAGGAAATTTCGGACACACATGATAACAAGTAATTATATATAGGCTGTGGGTTTATCCCACAAGCAAAGCAAAGATTCTGTCTCTAAACTCTAAAAAGTTTACCTGTAATCTTAGTTGGTCTTCTTCTTCAAGGGGAATCATGCTTCTCAATTCTTCGGTTGCCAGTAATGAATATTATTTTGGTTCCTGTGACTGATAGTTTATATAGACGGAGCATACATGGGTCCCGGAGGAACAATTCCTAAGAATATACCAAGATGAGCAATAGACGGTCATTGTTCTCGCACGTCTACTCTTTCTTGCTTTTTCTTTCTTTTCCGTCCCATTTTGCCCTTCACATACTCTCATAGATTACCCTGGAGTAATGTAATCAAGTGAGCAAGGGTTGCCAAACATAGATCAAGATAAATTCTCATCACAGCTTGTCTGAATACTGTTCTTACTGATGCAGTTGTACGTAATGGAATCATGATTAGTTAACAGTTTATTACTGTTGAATGCAGTAAATATAATCAAGGCCAGGAAAACAAGAACAAAATAGACCCAACAAGGTGAACATGAGGGCATCAGGGATACCGCCTTTCACTTCTCTGGCATACTCCATGGAAGCCATTGCTAGTACTGTTAATGGATATGAGTATGCCCACCATGTTGCACTAAATTTCTTCATCGACTTCTTGAACAAAGTTGGTTCTACATACCTGTAATTTAGTTAGTTCAAAATGATTAAATTATTTTATTTCTTGGATTATATTAGACAAACGAAAACTCCTGCAATATATACTTAAAAGAATCCTAGCCTTAAAATTTACTCAATATCACCAACTACTAGTACTTTCTTACATGAATTTGATCCGTCAATATGATATAAAATTATTTCTCAAAAACATACTTGGTTGGTCTATTCAATCTAACGCTGATCTCCTACTGTCTTATTCTCAACAGTCGAAGCTCTCTTGGGAAAATTGTACAAGTTAAAAAATTACAGCATTATTTGGTTTACAATAGCTGCTGGCATGTCCTATAATGCTGATCTTTTGACATCCTTTTCTCAGTGGTCCAAGTGTTCTTGGGTGTGAGTACAAGTAAAAGTACAACGTTTTTAAGCTTTCAACGGTGGTGCATGTCCTCTTCTGCAGAGGAGAACTGCCAGGGAGTACAAGTAAAAGAGTTGATCTTTTGCAACTAGGGAGGAAAATTCAGAAATAATTATGAGTTACTTACCAGGGAAGTGAAAAGGAAAACTGAGAGAAAGAAGAGCATCTTTGAAGGAGTGCCAAAATAACCAGAGACAGAATCCCAAGTCAAGCTTGCCATGCTAGGAGCAGCTATGAACAAGAAAAAAACGGGTCTCAACAAAGCAGGTATTCCGTTATTGTTCCCGGTCAACCTCTGATACAATGTTACAAACAGAACCAAATAATGTATGATCCCTAATGAGAACAAACAAACTGCACCCTCATTCCAACCCATCTCAGCGGCTGATCTAGCACCTACCAAGTTGCCAATCACTGATATCTGACTCGTCGGATTCGCTGCGACTGATAAATATCTCTTTCCTTTGGTGAACCATTGACCATAGATTTTTACATCAAGGATCAAAAGTGGCATCACAAAAACACACCATAGTACGAAGTAGGAGATACTCTTGGGTGCAATAAAAGGTGAAGATTGAAGTAAAAGCAGCCAAGAAATAAATGGAGCAAATAAGTAATTAACACCAACATGATGCAAGAATTCAGCTTTCACCATTTTGAAGTGAAATAAACACCTTAGCATGTAGAGTAGTGACAAACTAAGTAGTGTGAACAGAGAAACAGACCATAGAAGTATGAATGCTCTTGATAATGGTTTCAGCATATGGGGAAGAAACATATCTGACGAATCGAGAAGAGATTTCCACAATAAAGCTTGGCTACACAGTGAAAGAGTAATTCTGAAGTATCCAGCATGAACTCTTGTTAGTATCCATGAAAATGAATGCTCGTTTTTATGGCCTTCGTCATCAGATATTGTAGTAGTAGTTTCAATTCTATTACTAGTATCTTTGGTGATTATTATTGGGGGATCATCTATTTCGAGCTTTATTTCCGATTGAAATTCTTTCAAACCCATGAGTATATATGAGTTTCAATAGTAACTAAAAGTATTTTCCTCGCTCTGTGCATATGTTTATGTATAGATTGAGGAGCTTAGTGCTGTGGTGAACTTTTCTTTGATAAAATGTAGTACTGTGATGAACTTGAATGATGAATAATATGCACATATATAGACTTACTTGGCTTACGACTTGCAGCAGTATTGATATGTGACTGATGACCAAATGTAGTTCAAAGAGATTAAGTTTATTACGGCAATGCCAAGCTAGCCTAGCCAGCTAGTTTTTCTTGACCGTAAAGGGAAAATTAAGAAAAAAGTCACCAGAGGTGACAAAGTACAGTCAAGGGCTGTCAACAACCACGTCCCAGTTGCAAATTAGAGTAGACAGAGAAAATCCATCAAACGAAGGAGTATTCAAAGCAGAGCTGAACAAAGTGCATTTGACAGCCACAACCATCTGATTGAAATTTCTACTCTTACTGGAGAAGCATCTGTGTTTCTTTCTTGCCAAATGTTCCACCAAATTGCAAATGGAAGCATAGCCCATAACTTCTTCTTCCTAGACTTTTAGCTTTAGTGTCATTCTATTAAGGAAAGTGTAATACTTTCCAAGACCGTAGTGGTCAGTCTATGGAAAGTATTGTCCATGTAAGTCATTAATGTGAGACTGATAAGGTAAGTGATATTTTAGGAAAGTGTGGTCATATATTAGGAAAGGATTGTCCATGTAAGTCATGATTTTGAGACTTATAAGGAAAGTCTCAAATCCGTGTCTTAGGAAAGTTTTGAGTCTCAAGTTATCGGTCATGTATAAATATCTATAGAACTACTATGAATAAAATTAAGAAAGGAATTTACCAAAGTTATAACATGGCATCACGAGCCGGTTGAAAACTGAAAAAAAAAAAAAAAATCGTTGAGAATGGGTGGAGATGGAGAATCAAGCAAAGACAAGAATATAGATTATGATACGCAAAAGAAGAATCCAGTATATCACCTAGGATTTGCGAATGGAAGAGGTGGTAGAGGACAAGGAACGGGCAATCAGGTTCGAGAACATAATCTAAATATATCAGAGACAAAGCAGTCAAATGGTCCATATTCCTCAGACGGCTCAGATTTGATGGGAGTAACCGCAACACAACTCAGACAGGTGCTTGAGTTTTTGAATGCAAAGAAAAATACGTCCCAACTTCAAGGTAAGCAAACTAAACCGAATTGGATTATTGACACGGGAGCTACAAATCATGTCACGTGTAGAAGAGATGACATGATTGATGTGAAAGATATTGTGGAGTGTACTGTTGGACTCCCAGATGGAAAATATGCACAATCTGAGAAAATAGGGACTATTATTCTGCAGGGCGGTTTGAGACTTAATAATGTGCTTTATGTGCCTCAAATAACTTGTAACCTAATTTCAGTCACACAACTTATTGATGAATTAATGTGTACGGTACAATGTACTAACAGTTTATGTCTTATACAGGACCGGTTGACGAGGAAGGTGATTGGAATGGGTGAACGACAAGGTGGACTGTATATTTTCTGTGGTGTGCCTCGAGTTGAAGTTATGGCAGTCAGTGGAGAATCATACGAGCTGTGGCATCGACGAATGGGACATCCATCAGAAAAAGTATTGCAAAGGTTGCCGGGTGTGAGTAGATTGAAGAAGCATAATGAAGTTTGTGATATTTTCCCAAGAGCGAAACAACATGGGAGTAGCTTTACTAGTAGTCTAAGTAAATCCAGTTGTATTTTTGAGTTGATTCATATAGATTTATGGGGTCCTTATAGGGCTACATCGTCTTGTGGAGCACAATATTTTTTAGTAGATGATTTTTCAAGAGGTGTGTGGATTCATTTACTTCCAAATAAAACGGCAGTTGAACGAACGTTTCTTGATTTCATTGCTCTTGTGAAACGACAATTTGATAAAGATATCAAAGTTGTTAGAAGTGATAATGGTACCGAGTTTAATTCATTACGTGGATATTTTAAGACTAATGGGATAGTTTTTGAAACATCGTGTGTAGGCACTCCGCAACAAAATGGAAGAGTGGAGAGAAAGCATCAACATATATTGAATGTGGCAAGGGCTTTGAGATTTCAAGCCAACTTGCCAATACGGTTTTGGGGAGAATGCGCATTGACAGCTGCGTATTTGATTAATCGTACTCCTACACCTATTCTGGAAAATAAAACGCCGTATGAAATATTGTTTGGAAAGCAACCTCCGTATAATCAGTTGAAAGTGTTTGGATGCCTGTGTTATGTGCATGATCAAAGTAATAAAGGTGATAAATTTGCAAGTAGAGGAAGGAGGTGTGTTTTTCTTGGATATCCGTTTGGTAAAAAGGCATGGCAAGTATATGACTTGGATGAAAGAAAATTTCTTGTGTCAAGAGACGTCCAGTTTTGTGAGAATAGTTTCCCATATAAGAATGAAACATCTGTGTTGCAGCAGCCAACAGTTTCGACTCGCAACGAGAGTGTTCAGCCTGGTCATGATTTTGAGACCGAGGTGACTGGTGTATCAGCTGAGACTGATCAGCTGAATCCAGCGTTTGACTGGAGTGATGATGAAGACGTAACAGCGACAACAGGAGAAAGTGTGGCAGTACCAGGCGTAACTGCGACAGCAGGAGACGCTGTAGGCATACCGGGCGTAACTGTGACACAAGGAGAAGGTGTAGCAGTTCAAGATGTGACTGCAACGGAAGAAGA
The DNA here is from genome assembly GCF_003573695.1 of Papaver somniferum. NCBI lineage: Eukaryota > Viridiplantae > Streptophyta > Magnoliopsida > Ranunculales > Papaveraceae > Papaver > Papaver somniferum. Next base: position 147,651,467 of record NC_039358.1, on the reverse strand, counting down.
ACGTGTAGCAGTTCAAGAGAGATCTGACATTATGAGTCCGGGCAATGATGTTGCAGTAGAAGTGATATGGGTAAAGGAAAGCGTACGAAAATTCCATCGAGTAGGCTTAAGGGATTTGTGACGCACACCACTCGAGAAAACAGTCCATCTCATCTTCATTCATCACAATCATCCTCCTCAGGTACACCGTATCCTTTGACATATTATGTTAGTTGTGATAAATTTTCTAGACCGTATAAGAAATTTCTTGCAGCTATAACTGCGAGTTCTGCACCTCGCAACTTTAAAGAAGCAATGAAACATCCAGGATGGAGGAAAGCCATGGAGGAAGAAATACGAGCACTAGAAGAACAAGATACCTGGGTTTTGCAAGAATTACCGGAGGGCAAGAGAGCACTAGGAAGTAAATGGATATATACAGAAAAGTATGATGAAAATGGGAATTTGGTTCGTTTAAAAGCAAGATTGGTGATCTTTGGAAATCATCAGGTGGAAGGCTTAGATTACAAAGAGACCTTTGCACCTGTAGCAAAAATGACAACAGTGCGCACTTTTCTAGCTGTTGCAGCTGTTAAAAATTGGGAAGTACATCAGATGGATGTGCACAATGCATTTCTACATGGAGATTTGGAGGAAGAGGTGTATATGAAAATACCACCTGGATTTGCGAGAGGTAATCCTAATATGGTATGTAGAATGAAGAAATCATTGTATGGTTTTCAGGCTCCACGTTGTTGGTTCGCAAAACTATCAACAGCTTTTTGGCTTATGGTTTTCGGCAATCTTATTCAACTATCCCTCTTCAATGATCAAAGGAAATTGCAGCTTATGTTTTTTGGTGTATGTGATGATTGTGTTGCAAGGAGATAATATAGTGGCTAAATAAATTTACATATTTGGGACAGTGTTTCAAGATGAAAGATTTGGGAAAATTAAAATATTTCTGGGCTTGGATATAGCTCGCACGTAAGCAAGGCATTTAATGTTTTTGTCAACGGAATATGCATGGACTTATTATGGAGAACGGGGTTATTTGGGCAAAACCAGCAGCGTTTCCAATGGAAACTATCATCGTCTAGCTTTGGCAACAGGGCCGTTGCATTGATTGCTGCAGGGTATCGACGACTGATTGGAAGATTGATTTATCTGGCTGTGACTAGACCAGATCTTAGCTTCTTCTGTGCATATGTTGTCACCGTTTTGAGCATCCAAGACCAAGAACATTGGAAGCTGCACTTCGGGTAGTTAGATATTTGAAAAGAATCCTGGGCCAGGATTTTGTTGCGCTCTGATAGTAGTCTAAGTTTAAAAGGCTGGTGTGATTCAATTGGGCAAGCTGTCCTTTGCCTAGACGATCGTTGACAGGATGGTTTGTGCTTCTTGGAGATTCACCAGTGTCTTGGAAGACCAAAAAGCAGTACACAGTTTCTCGGAGTTCAGCTGAAGCAGAATACAGATCTATGGCTGCAGCTACTTGTGAATTGAAGTGGTTGAAGCAATTACTATGATTTGGGAGTTTGTCATACACAGGGAATGAGTCTTCTTTGTGATAGTCAGTCGACATTGTATATGCTCAGAATCCCGTTTTTCACGAAAGAACTAAACATATAGAAGTGGATTGTCATCTCATTAGGGATGCGATAGTACAGAAAATTATTTCTCCCTCTTATACGCCTACGGGGTTGCAGTTGGCGGATATCTTCACCAAATCATTAGGACGAGTTCAGTTTCAAGGTCTTTTGTCCAAGATGGGCATTTGTGACCTGCATGCTCCGTCTTGAGGGGGGTATTAAGGAAAGTGTAATACTTTCCAAGACCGTAGTGGTCAGTCTATGGAAAGTATTGTCCATGTAAGTCATTAATGTGAGACTGATAAGGTAAGTGATATTTTAGGAAAGTGTGGTCATATACTAGGAAAGGATTGTCCATGTAAGTCATGATTTTGAGACTTATAAGGAAAGTCTCAAATCCGTGTCTTAGGAAAGTTTTGAGTCTCAAGTTATCGGTCATGTATAAATATCTATAGAACTACTATGAATAAAATTAAGAAAGGAATTTACCAAAGTTATAACACATTCAGTTCCCAAATGAAATGACAGACTTTACATTTTTTGGTAAAGCCCAATGCGAACCATAGCTTCTGAAAAAGTAATTACAGATTTGGCTTGTAAATTTGCAATGCATAAACAAAGGCGCATTCGTCTCTGACTCTTCTGATTCAGTATCAGTAAGAGTATCTTGCCATCCTTGAACAAAAATTCTAAAGTTGGTGCACCTTTATAGCAAAGAGTACACCAAAAAACAGACTTCCAATGGAACTTTAGCATTCCAGACTTGCTAGCGAGCTAGTGGAGAGCAACGTCAAACTTGTTAGTGGTTACATTAGATAACTACCCTGAGTGTAACCTGTCTTTGCTGGATTAAAATGGAATCCATATCCATAGATATGGCAGGAAAACTGTATATCATACGAGCGACAAAACCCACCCACCATGGCATGCATTTCTCTCATGGTTAGTTTATTACTTTATTTTATTTTTACCAAAATCTGAAGATTATAATTATGATATTTTAGAAAAGCGATGCAAGTTGAAAATGATGTTATTAACCTAGTATGTATAAAGTCGAAGCTGTGATCACTATGATTCCCACAGTACACAAGAATATTCAGCATGAACCACGGCGCCTAGCAAAATGGTCCTGTTCCTAGTCTTAAATCAATAAGGAAAGAAGCTGATATTTTTGACTTCTATTAGCTGGTTATGTTGTTGTCTTCTTCGAAGTTGAACAGCTTTGTTGGGGACAGCAGCACTGCAGCAGGCAGTGTTTGCTATTGTTAGCTCAACATTTGACTTTGTAGCGCGAGCATGCTTGAGTTGAGTGGGCACAATTTTTTTTTTCTTTAAAAGCCTTCTTAATCATGTGTCAGGAAGCCCAGATAAACCCTCTGAGTTGGTGAGTTTCGACGAACTTTAGTTTGGGTTTATGTAGAAGTGTTACGAGGTTGGATTTCACTTTACAACAACCGAGTTGGTCTAAGTCGCCTTAAGGTTCTGGCCCGGAAGGCGTAGGTGTGTGCTCGAACCCACTGTCATGTCAACATTTTGGTGTGGCTTAAAAACCTTGTTTACCGCGTCTCGATTTTTTCGGCGATTTTTTTTTTTGGAAAGGAAAAGGGGTTAAGGATGCCCCAACCTACAACAACAACAAAAAAAAATAAAAAAATAAGAAAGGGGATTGGAGCCCAGCTTGTTGCGAGGCTCCCATCCAATTCCTGTAAACTCCTTTCTTTTGATGATGAGTAATAAATTTCTTTTGTTTAAAAGAAAAAAAAAAAGAAAAAAAAAACAAATAAAAAAGGGAAAAAAACAACAACAAACCCAACACAATTCCTCTACATAGAGCAAACGACACAACTACTTAACAATTCCTGTAATAGATTTTGCCCTCAACATCTTCTTTAATATTCTTCTTCTAAGTCATCAGCAAAAGAGCTAGGCGTGAACCCAACAAACTCTCCACTAGGCAGGTAACTAGCAAGCAGGTCCGCTGCTCTGTTAGCTCCACGATAAGCATGCTCTCAACTGCAAAACAAAAGCTGACTGTGATATCTTCTGATAGACACATGATGATATTTGCGGGGAGGCTTCTGAAAGCAAGGAAACTTGTTCGCAATCATTCTTAATAACAAGCTTTAGGCCTGCTTCAACACCTTGAAGCTCATGCAAAATAATAGACCCTGGTGCAGAGCTACCAGCCATTGCACTAGAGGGTTCGCCTGTCTCATCCCTGATGATGGCCCCAAACCCAACACCATTGTCATTTAAAGCTCCATTCGTACTCACTGCAACCTCTTCAAGCCATGGTTTTCTCCAAGTAGTAAAAATATGCTTAGGGAGAGTAAAGTTAGGTCAAAATCCCCATTAAGCAGCAAGGCTTCTATGATCATTAGTATCTGTCATAACAGTATCAATAAAGGACAACTGAATCCTTACATTAGCACATATGAGTTGTAGTAGCCTCTTAGTGGGAGTGATTTTTGAGTGAATATTCTACGATCTCTTTCACCCCATAATGATAAATACAAGCATTAAAAAAGCTAATTTCTTCGAGTTGCCTACGAACTTGTTACCCGAAACATGAGTCACACACCATTGTATTTGTACATCCTAATTAGAGTGTATTGAAGTCTTTAATAAGGGGTAGAGTCTAGCCCAAATGGTAGAAGAGTAACTACATTGAAAAAGAAGGTGAAAGTCATCCTCAAGCATAAGATTGCACAAGACACACACAAGATCCACTTCCATACCCCATAAGAGAAGTTTAAATCTTGTCTTTAACCCTCTATACAGAGCTACCAAAACTATAAAGCATTGTCTGGGAATGCAGTGTGAGAACCAAACAAGTGACTACTACTTTTTCTTAGGAGCATGAACTCTTAGAGAATTGTAAGTTTCTTTGAGGGTAAAGTCCCCAGGTTGCGCATCTGTCCACACAACTTCATCCTCAATCAACTGATCAGTTTTGACATTAAAAATATCCAGGTAATGGTTCCCTAGAACATTCATCAGATTAGGGAATATATTCCATTCTCCAATTACACAACAAACTGCTCACAGAAGCATCAAGTTATGGATAGAGTCATACTTTAGATGAGGTGGGAAAATGCTTAGTAAGTTACCTTAAGAGAGCCATATTGCCTTCCAAAGATTGGTTTTCTCTCCATTACCTATCAGGTTGCAACACACAGGAGCTAGCTACAACTTTGTGGTCCAGAATACGCCTCCATCACCATGAAGAATCCGTTGGTGGCTTAAAATGCCAAAATCCCTTTCCCTTGATCAGATTTTGTTTGACACAAACAACCCAGATGATAGGCTTATTAGATACAATGTTCCAAATATGCCGAAGGTTAGATGTGGTATTGGTTGTTTCGGTACACATAATACCCAAGCCACCTTCAATGTAAGGTAGACAAGCAATTAACCACTTAACTGCAGGTTGTTTATGGACAAGATCAATGCTAGATTTTTGGCGATTTTTCCAATAATATTGACAAAATCCAAGATCTAGATTTTGAGATTTTTTTCTTTAAGTCAACATGATGTGGACATCTTAACATCTTATGTGGCTTAAGAATTTCTTTTTAGAGTGTTGTGATTTTTACTGATTTTTTTCCAGCGACGTCGGCAAACATAAAGATCAGGATTTTAAGATTTCCTTTTTCAGCTTTACTGAAATTTCATCTATTTCACTGTTATTTCTAATGACGGTGTCTTGAATATCATTGTTTTGATAATGAAATTAAACAATATTTCAACTGAATCGGGAGAGAATGTTAAATCCCGTTGCATTTTATACATAGATATTCACCATATTTTTTTTTTTTTTTTAATTCGGCACAGCTAGGTCCATCCTCCTGAGCAAACCTAGCAAGCTGGACTAGCCCCACTACTAATTCAACTTCCACCCCAACAACAAGATCCTATCTCAGCTCCATCCATAAAATAAATTGGTGAAATGAGAGATCCAACCTTCCATAGGGGGAATCGACCCCCTACCTCTCGCCGCACTATGGATGAAAGGGGATGCCTTGACCACTGTACTAGACAACTGTTGGCAGATATTCACCTTATTTATAATTGTTAGAGCACTGCTCGGTCGACCTCGCAAGCGTTGTTATCTCAAGCTTGTTTGTCAAGTTTAGGTGATCAAAACTATAAGTCTTGATTTCTAGTATATAGCTATGTCTCGGAGTAGGATAGAATGTGTAGTTGAGCTTTAGACTTCACGACGTTCATTGATTGAATACGAAGATCTACTGATGAGATCTTGGAGGAACTTAATCAACAAAATGTATGTGGAGATTGAAACTTATCCTTAGAAGTCTATTCTATCTCCTAACGAGACTAAGTCGTATAGCTATATAGACTTTTATATTATACAACATTTGATATTTCGAGCCGATTTTATCTCGCTTATCTATTTCTTGAAATATGTGTTGGAATATTTTTTGTTTTAGCTACATTCATCATTATTCTTGACGATTTTAGTTGGAAACAATCTATTTGTTGAAATGTAATAAGTCAAAAGATGATCATGTGAAAATTGCCTTGAAACATCTTACATGATTTGTGTGAGAAAGTCATTTGATGTCGACTCGGAATGTTTCATATTGATCATTCGATCACTTGAAAATTACTTATAAGGTAATGGTATGTGTGTGACAGCCATTGTCGTATTCTAAGTATGTTTCAATGATTGAAATGAGAGTTTAGAACAATTAACCATTGTCTGGATACAACACAGTATGCATACCAGTATGTAAACTATCGTTGTATGGTTCAGGTCCGCAAAACAAGTCTGCATACCAGTATGTGAACGGTTTTAAAGTCCGGGAACCAAGTTTTCATACCAGTATGCGAACAGTTCTACCTGAGTTAAGGTCCGGGACAACAATATGCGTACCTGTTTGCGAACTGCTGGACAAGACCAAAAGTCCGGAACTATAGTTTGCGTACCCGTTTGCAGACTTAGTTGGTTAAGTTCTAAAATATGTTAAGTATGATTCTCATACTCATGAAAAAATACTTTAATAAATTAAGGAATGCAATCTTTGCAAGTCGTGGCTTAATCTTCATGAATTGATTTGGGTATAAGTACTTTGTACGATTACTAATCAATGTGATTTAGCTTCAATTGTGTCTTGTATACTTCTATGAGAATATAAACAATTGAACAAATCTATGAGTAACACGATTAGATTCATTTGATTATCTTTCATGTTTGATTGATCATCATATTTGATCAAGAAGTGTTAGATGAATGTGGTTAATACAAAAGTGTTAACCACATTTGAAGCTAACTTCGTTTAACTATTCTTGAGCCAACTCAATATACACGTTTAGGTACGGTTACCCATATCTAAATGAAGGTATATTTAATTTGTGTGTAACAAGCTAAGACTATCTAATGGTGGAGAGATATTTCTTTGGTTTTAAGCAAATTTAACTTGAATCTTAAATTATGTTTTCATCTAACCGTGAATATTGATTGCTTTGTTTCTAAGCTATCAAATCATGATTTGAAGACTATATAAGGGAGAACTCTAGCAACTGGAAAACCTAATCCCGACACTTTCTTGTGTCCTAGTTGCGACTAGAGTTGATTCTGCTTTAACCTAGATTTTCCCAAAACCATTATAGGTTAACGACTTGAAGACTTTATTTGGGATTCGTGAAGCCAGACCCAACTATTTCTCTGTAGTTGCGTGTTCTGATCTTACTTGTTCTATCGTATTGGGTATTATCTTCTCTAAGATTTGCTCGAGCTCCTTTGGTAAGATATACAAAGTAATCACAAAGCTCTTCGTCTCATTATTTGTGATTCCATAATAACTTCTTCTACTACCATATAGTTAAGTTATTGTGAGGTGATTGACATTTCTAGGCTGTTCTACGAAAATATACGACCGGATTATCAATTAGTTTGTGTTCACCTTGATTTATCAAATGACGACACAAAAAATTCATAGGTATTTCTGTGGGACATATTTATCTATCAGAATGGACTTTTCTGTGGAATATAGATTTGTTTATAAGTCTTCGACTTTGGGTCGTAGCAACTCTTAGTTGTGGGTGAGATCAACTAAGGGAATCAAGTGCGTAGAGTCTTGCTGGGATTCATAGGCGTACGGAACGCGACTGTACCTTAATCGTTGTGAGACTTGATTAGGGCTTAACTACATTCCAGTCCGAAGTTAACTTGTAGTAGGCTAGTGTCTGTAGCGGCTTAATACAGTGTGATGTGCAAATCTAGACTAGGTCCCGGGGTTTTTCTGCATTTGCGGTTTCCTCGTTAACAAAACTTCTGGTGTATGTGTTATTTCTTTTTCACATTATATTTGTTTATATAATTGAAATACAAAGGTTGTGCGTAGTTCAATCAATTGGTAAATTCAACCTTTGGTTGTTGATATAAATTGATTGACACTTCAACATTGGTATTTCTTACTGTTCAAGTTATTCTCATACCAATCAGTTCACGGATTCATTCTTTGTTGATTTGCTGGTTGATTTAAGAAAGAGATATAACTCTTGGATATCTTTCCTTGATTGAGTCTGACTGTCTAGTTGATTCTCTTGGAATTATATTGGAGTTAGTCCATACAGATTGATGAACGAATTATTGGGTGTGGTTGTTAGACCCCCGCTTTTTCAATAATATACTGTTTCCTAGTTAGTAGGTCTTTCCTATATTTAGAATATTGAGCTCTATATATATATATCATGAGTTGTGTAATCAATTAAGTAATATAAATAAAAAATGCTTATGTATCTTTATCTTGAAGTTGGTATCACAGAGTTAGGGTTCTTGAATCATGGGCAGTGATTCAAAATTATATGAGAAGCTATATGAGAAACTAAAATTCGAAGGAAAGATAGAAACATCTAACAAATCTGCCCCCATTATTGTTCAATCTGAAGGTGTAGCATTTAAGGAATTATTCTTGATAAAACCAACTATGATTTCTGGTTACAAATCACGGAGATGCATATCACTGAGAAAGAAAAAAATTCTTTTATCCTAGGAAAGACAAAAAAACCTACTGAAGAAGACGAGGGATATGAAAAGTGGTACACATATAATCAAAAAGTCAAAATATGGTTGTTGATGTCTATGTCACCAGAAATCATGAAGAGATATATTTTCGATTACTTACTGCTCGAGATGTTTGGGAAGCTCTATCTAAAGCGTTTTATATTGGAGTTGCTGAACTGCAGGTATTTACTCTGAATCAACGAGTGTTTTTTGTAAAACAAAATGGCAGAACACTCTCTATTTTTTACGAAGAGCTAACTAAAATCTTTGGAGAGTTGTATCATCGTGATACAATGGTTATGGAGAATACGAATGATATTGAAGCCTATTGAAAATCAATCCAACGGCTAAAGGTGCATATATTTCTTGCTGGGTTAGATGGAAGTTATGAGCAGATCTATGGTGAAATTTTGAGAAAGGATCTTATTCCTGGAATCATGTTATGTACTTGTTCATCGTGAATCTATTCGACGTACAACAATGGCTAAAGAATCATAAGAAATTGAACCCTCGGTTATGGTAAATCGGAACTGGCACAATAAAAAAGGGTCCTTTCAGAGACATTCAAAGGAGGTGGACAAATCACACTCAAGTGTATCCACTGTAATCAGACTTGAGATACAAAAAACACCTATTTTGAGCTGGTTGGATATCATAAATGGTGGGATCAACATCTCTAGAGGAAGAAAGAGTCAAAGAGGAATTCAAGTGCTACTTTGGCTTCAATAAAGAAAGAAAGGAATTCTATGGTAACATATGCATCAGTTGCAAGATCAGGTAATGATGGTAAGGTTTAAAATGTCTCTTTACTGGTTTCAAATAATTCATGGATAATTGATTCTGGTGCTACAAACCATATGATTCCAGACAAATTACATCCCTTAAACCATCCTTACAAAAAATAGTCTCCGCTGCAAATGGCTCACAAGATCCAATTATTAATGAAGGATCAATATCCCTCACTGAAACTTTGAACGTAGATTATGTCTTGGTAGTTCCCACCTTAGATTGTAATTAATCTGTTATCAATTTACCAAATAACTAATACTTTATATTGTGTGGTAAATTTTTGGCCAGAATCTTGTGTATTTAAGGACATAAAACAAGGCAAACGAATGGTTATGGTGTTAAGCATGGGAAACTATGTTACTTGGATTTGGTGTCTAGTAGTTCTGATAAGCTGCGTCAAGATCTACAATTTCCGATGGTTCGTAGGGAGAGAGACAAAAATCTCAAATCTTGTTATGGCACATGCGTCGTTTGGATATTTGAAGAAATTATTTCCTAATTTGTTTGCAAAACTTGATATCTCTAGTTTTCACTATGAAGTATGTGAACTTGCAAAAATCCATCGTGCTTCTTTTCACTATCTTTCAATAAGAGTTCAGTTCCTTTTGTGGTTATACATTATGATGTTTGGGTGATTCAAAGTGGTTTGTTACTTTTATTGATGATTGCACTACGATGACTTAGGTGTGCCTAATGAAGACTGAAAGTGAAGTTACATCGTTGTTTCAACAGTTTTATAAAATGACTAATACGCAGTACAACAAACAACTTCAAGTACTTCGTTGTGATAATGTTGGATAATATATTGGAAGTTGTTCGTGCTTCATTGATAGAAGCACATATGCCATTGTTGTATTGGGGTGAGGCACTTACTTGTGGAACATATCTTATAAATCGAGTACCTCCTGTTACCATTGTATTTGAGACACCATATCAAGATCTTACTGAAGGAGTTGTTTCTCCAACTATTCCAAATTTACCGCTTCAGGTGTTTGGTTGTATAGCTTTTGTACATCTATACAAGAATCAGCGTAATAAGTTGGCTCCTCGAGCTTTGAAATATGTATTTGTAGGATACACGGCAACTAAGGTGGCAATAAGAGGAGGACCAAGATGATGCAAGAAGGATCGATCAAGGTGGTGGTAGTTACAGCCATCCACGCTGCCCGTGTCATTATTGTGATTTGATGGTCTTCAGAGCATATTTTGGTACATTTCAGAAGAGTTTGATCTTGACTGAAAGACCTAATTTTGCTAAACAGAGCGAGTATGATTTTTTTGTAAAGACCAAAATTTAGATATATTAAAATAAAATATTTTAATATATTATGTGGTATAAAGACCAAAAAAGAGAGTTTTCTGAAAAGAAGAAATCCTAGAAAGAAAACAAATAATAATAAATAAAAAAGGAGGTGGGAGCGGCCAATCGACCGACCGACGCTGGTCCCACCATTTTTATTTTTATTTTGTTCCTTTTTATTCCATTAATCCTCATTAGACCATATTTTTCTTTTTAGAGCATTATCGATTTGTACACCCATGAATATTCTCGGGGCTAGTTGGCGATGGCCCGTATGCTCGAGAGGCAAATATTCACTACTAATTCATGGAATTTTGTCGAGAAAAGCCGTAAATTGAGGTAGTAATATTTCGGGGAAGTGAAATATTTCCTAGAAATTCAATTGATGAGTTTCCCAATTGAATAATTAACGAGACGCTCTGCACTAGTAGGCAATCTATGAACATTATATTGATTCGAGAACGAGGTACATGACGGTAGAAGTACCATCTTTGTTCTAAATGTATAATTTTGAAACATCTAGGAAGTGTTGCAACAAGCACCAGTGATGTTTTTAAATCTCTACATAGTGGGTTTTGGACACAAAATAGGATACTAAATTGTACAGTATATATGATAAAATATTACAATATTGAAAGCTCGGCGGGGAGATGCTTTATTATTGTCGGTAAACATTTATGCTTTGAAGGGGTTGTTAGAGCACTGCTCGGTCGAACTCGCATGCGTTGCTATCTCAAGCATGTTTTTAAATGTTAGTGATCAAAACTATAAGTCTTGATTTCTAATCTACTATAGCTAAGTCTCGGACTAGGATAGTAAGTGTAATTGAGCTCCAGAACTCCATGGCGATCATCATACAAGACGAAGAACTACTCAAGGAACTGGTGGAACTTCATCGACTAAAAGGTATGTGGAGACTTGAACTTATCTATCACTCAAAAGTATATATACTCTATCTACTATCTTGAGACAAAAGTCGTTTTGCTATATAGACTTTGATTATACACATTTGCTATTTCGAGCCGAGTTTATCTCACTAATCTATTTCTCGAAATATGTGTTGGTAAGCTTTCGCTTTGGCCAAGTTCATCTTTACCTGGTGACGAAAGTCATATTATGTTTCAATCACTTGAAAATGGCTTTGACGAAAAATGGTTTGTGAATAACAACTATATAACGTCCTCTAAGAATGTTTCAATGATTGAAATGAGAGTTTAGATTATATAACCAATGTTGGATATAAGCATTGTGTGGTAACACATATATGTATAAGTCCTTATTCCTTGAACCAAAGTATGCGTACTTTGTTGATCAGGAAAACTGGAACAAGAGTCCGCGAACTGTCGGAGGTTCTCATCCCGAGAAAATCTGCCGGAGTTTGTAAACTCCTTCTGGGAACTTAAGTCCGCGAACTTAGTCAGCGTACTTGAGTTGGTTATTTCTAAATACGATAATTTGTGAACTTATACTTATATAAACTAAGGAATGCAAAATTGCAAACCGTGGCTATAAAGTTCATGAATCTATTCGAGTGAATCAAATCGTTTTTGATTCGATTATGTCTTGTATACTTCTATAAGATCTAAGCAATTGAACAACTCTCTAACTAGTTCATTTGAACTAATTATGGTGAAGAAGAATATGGTTAATATGAAAGTGCTCATATGGCTAACCATTTGGTTAACTATTGTTGAACCAACGAATGTACATGTTTGGGTACGGTTACACAAACCTAAAAACGTGCATTTCATTTGTGTGTAACAAGCTAAGATCTACGGTTGAAAGATATTAGCTTGAATCTAATCAGGTTTTCATCTAACGGTGAATATTGAATGCTTTGTTACTAAGCTAACATTGATTGCAAACCCTGATTTGAAAGACTATATAAGGGAAAACTCTAGCAACTGGGAAACCTAATCCCCACACCTCCTGTGTGATACTAGTTGTATAAGCTAGAGTCGGTTCTCCTTTAGCCTTAGGTTTCTTTGAGACCCTGTAGGTTAACGACTTTAAGACTTCATTGGGATTGTGAAGCCAGATCGATACTACTTTCTCGTCGTTGTGTGATCTGATCTTGCTGTTTCTATCGTATGAGTACAGTCGTAAAGATTGGCTTGAGATTGATATCTCCGATAAGCAAGATATAAAAGTAATCACAAACATATTTGTCTCATCGTTTGTGATTCCACAATATCTTCTTTCGCCGCGTTGATTAAGATTATTGTGAGGTGATTGATAATACTAGGCTGTTCTTCAGGAATATGAGTCAGGGTTATCAATTGGTTCCTTTTCACCTTGATTTATCAAAAGACAGGACAAAACTCGTAGGTATTTCTGTGGGAGACATATTTATCTATTACCTACACTTTTCTGTGTGATACAGATTTGTTTATTAAAGTCTTCGACTTTGGGTCGTATCAACTCTTAGTTGTGGGGGAGATCAGCTAAGGGAATCAAGTGCGTAGTATCCTACTGGGATCAGAGACGTAAGGAGCACAACTGTACCTTGGATCAGTGTGAGATTGATTGGGGTTCAACTACAGTCCAGACCGAAGTTAGTTTGTGGTAGGCTAGTGTCTGTAGCGGCTTAATACAGTGTGTGTTCAATCTGGACTAGGTCCCGGGGTTTTTCTGCATTTACGGTTTCCTCGTTAACAAATTTCTGGTATCTGTGTTATTTCTTTTCCGCATTATATTTTGTTATATAATTGAAATATCACATGTGTGCGTTCGGAATCAATCAATTAGAATATCCAACCTTTGGTTGTTGATTTACATTGATTGATACTTGAACATTGGTCTTTGGTACCGTTCAAGTGATTTCGCTTATATTCAATTAGACTCGCAGATTTCTATTTGCTTGAGTAAGAATTGAATCGAGAAAGAGAGATATAACTCTTTGATATACTTTATTAAGATTGAGTCAGTTGATTCTCTTGAAAGTATATTGAAGTTAGTCCATACAGATTGCTAAGTGAAATATTAGGTGTGGTTGTTGTACCCACGCTTTTTTCAATTGGTATCAGAGCAGGAAAACACGTTTAAAGACCTTACAAGTCTGTGTTTGTAGCGATCTGACTCTATGGACAAGAGTACTATCTCTGATAAACGCGTCACCAGAAACAAAAAGTCTGCCTCGACTATTTCTATTAAAGAGAAAGATTCTTCAATCTCGAATATAGACGAACCTTGTGTTCTGACGAGACAGGCAAACACTAACATGTGCTATTCCGATTACCCTTCAAAAGAGTCTATCTCTTTTAATGAAAAGGAAACAACTAAAGAGAGTCAACTGATTCTAAATCTTAGAATCCTAGATGATTGGTTAAAAAAACATGTCAAAGTTCTTCTTGGTGAAGTAAGAGACTATAATTCCAAAAAACACTGAAATTAAGCTTTCGTCTATCCTTCTTAAGGCAAGTCTTGAAAGGTATATCTTGGAAATTGAATATCGCTTGAATAAGCTCTCGAATCAAGGATGTTTCAGAAAGTCCTCTAGACCATCTTCATCAACTTCTGCTGTAACCGAGGAAGTTCCATAAGTAAAATCAGAATTCCCCTTTAGAGAAAATGTGCCTATAACCTCTCTTAATCAAGAATGTTTCACATCACAAGAAAGGATGAAATCTCCAAATACTGTTAAGATAGTACCTTCTAGTGATAAGAAAGTATGTCCTTTTTGTGATTCAAAAGGGCCTGTCAAGCAAAAGATATACTCCAGGTTGAGTAACAATTTCATTGTTCGACTACAACACACCTTAGACAAATGTGTAACTGACTTTCGTATGCCTAAACCAATTGGTTTTAGTGCTCACGCTGTGTGTCCTACTATGAAAGTCAGTTCTATGAGTCCCTCAAATTTTCTGATGCAGAACAGACGTCTTAATAGTCTAAGAGAAGGCCAGAAATTTTCCATATTCAAAGGGGGAGTTAATGATACATTTGATGTGAACAGGGTATCAGGAGAAAAGGGCAGAAACAATGATATAATCATCAACAGGGTGTCAATCTCCTCTAGGCGAAATTCTTCAGGTAAGAATCAATATTATGAGTCATATGTTTATAAGAGTAAATTTTATGACGACCTTTCACATTATAATGGTTTTCTTCCTACGTTTTGAAAGAAGAAGGATAACCAAAAACAATATTCATTTAATGAGCTATTGGCTCATACTTGTGTTAATTAGTCACAAGGTTGATTTCTCACTTTACGAAAATCCTAGCTGAGTGAGAATTGATTAGGTATACTTATTGGCAAAGTGTTTCTGACTATCTAGCTAATTTCTTATCCCTATTAGATGGATTATCAGGTAACACTTTTACATGAGTATTTTTCTTTGGATGATCTCTCTTTGTTTTTTCTTTGTTTTTTCTTTTGTTCTATGTCTTTGAAAAACTAAGAAACATATACTTTTTCAAAAAAAAAGAGGAGGTGTTGTGTAAACAATCTTCACAAACAACCTTTTTGATAGGAGCTTTGTGGACCCTCTTCTCACGGGTACACGTACGGTTTCAGGGTTCTCATAAACCGTTCTTGTAAACCCTAAGTCTCTCGAAACTTGCTTATATACCTATCCTATTGAGTTGAATTATCTCACTCTAGGCTTCCTATCATCAATGGCTTCTTCTTCCTGCTCTTGGGATCTTCCTGAAGACTTTGTTGATAATGCGGTATATTTCGAATTCGATAAAGAGAAGGGAACATTTGTTGAAGTTGAAGGATCTTTTCCTCAATCTCCTGATTCCTACTCGGATATTGAGGAGGTCGAAGAGATTTCAGCTGAAGTGGTTCTCGATTTTCTCAAAAACTTTGAGGATGCAAAGCAACAACTTGTTGATACAATGAAGTGCATTGATATGGTGAGAACTGAGTTGAAAAAGGTGAATTTTGACCTTGTTCTCATGAAAACTCATGTTAAAGAACTTCTCAATGAGGATATCCACTCTGAAGATGTTGTGGATGCTGTCAATTCACAATCTCAAATATCTCAAGACTCATGAGGATAGTGAATCGTCTATTTGACTTCAGTTCGTGTTCGGATTTGGCATATGAGTCTGCTTTTGGGTTCCTAGCTTGTTGATTTTACCTGCCTAGTAAATCTTCTTATGAGAATTTTGTTTTCTTTTTTTATTTAGAAGAATAACTAGAGTTTGGAATAGCCATTATTGTGATTACACATAGCTATGTCCAACGTTTTCATCTTCATGTTTTTAGGTTTATTTGTTTAAATTCTAAAAAATTGTTTGAAATATGATTTTTGCAGTATTAATCCTTATGGTTTTATATATTGCAATATGTTATGGGATATGTGTGTTTGCGACCGTGAACTATCATTGTCCCATACCTTGTCAAAAATTAAGTCTTTCGTAAGTCGATATGCATGTATTGATAAAAGAATGAATGGACTTTTGACATTACAGAAGTTTGAAGCCTATTATGTCATTATTGATGGAAGATAGGATGAACTTTTGATTTCGAGGATTATGTCTATTGTATGTCATTGTGCAAATAGTGATGGAAAATAGAATGAATCCTTGTCTATTCCGCAGTATTGATCTTCCCTGATCCATATTTTATCTATATACTGTGCGGCTCCGTAAGTTCTCTTATGTTGAGCATTTCCGATTAAGTTAATCATGGGTTCACTTGTGGTTAATTTAATTGAGTATTATTTGGATTCAAATTCATATTCGTATGTGATTTGTTATGTCCAAAGAAATCCTTCTTTTCTCACGAAATTAAGGTCGCTCTTGTTGTTCTTTCGGGAATGACATATTATGGGGGAGAGTTTTTAATTCAACTTGTGCTTAATTTCCAAATCTTTGTGGGGAGTGCGGCTGTGGAATATTATAGGAGTTATCTTGTATCTTTATAAACTCCTTGATAAAAGCATTTAGCTTCGGCTATATGATTGCATCTAAATAAGTTGATATGTGCTTTCTTTTGGTCATGAAATGTCTCTATGGAAATTTTCAGTAGGATCCCGTTCTTGTACCTTTGCCAATTTTATTGACAAAAAGGGGGAGAATTAATGTGTAGTTCACACTACAAATACACATGGTTTTCGGATCATTATGTAAGGGGGAGTGATTTACATGTGAGATGGAGTATTGACTAAGGGGGAGTGATACATATCACCATAATATTGTTGTCGAAGTTGTGATACAATTGAACTTTGATGCTGCATAATGATACTATGACACCGGATAACAATGATCGAGAATTATGTTTTCTCATTGTTATAACTACGGATTTTCAACAACGATGATGCTAAACTTACAACCTTTGAAATCATTGGAGTACTTGGAAATGACGAAGATTTCGAGTAATGTTGAAGATTAGGCATGTGGAATAAGAGCTACAAAAGTTTATTATTTATTTTTGTATTCCATATGTATTAATAGTTTTGTCATTAAAATTGACAAAAGGGGAGATTCTTAGAGCACAGCTCGGTCGTACTCGCATGCGTTGCTATCTCAAGCATGTTTGTCAATTTTAGTGATCAAAACTATAAGTCTTGATTTCTAGTCTACTATAGCTAAGTCTCAGACTAGGATAGAAACTGTAGTTGAACTCAAGAACTCCATGGCGATCATCATACAGGACGAACAACTACTCAAGGAGCTGGTGGAACTTCATCGACTAAAAGGTATGTGGAGACTTGAACTTATCTATCACTCAAAAGTCTATCTACTCTATCTCCTATCTTGAGACAAAAGTCATTTTGCTATATAGACTTTGATTATACACATTTGCTATTTCGAGCCGAGTTTATCTCGCTTATTTATTTCTCGAAATATGTATTGGTAAGCTTTCGCTTTGGACAAGTTCATCTTTACCTAGTGACGAAAGTCATATTATGTTTCAATCACTTGAAAATGGCTTTGACGAAATATGGTTTGTGAATAACAACTATATAACGTCCTCTAAGAATGTGTCAATGATTGAAATGAGAGTTTACATTATATAACCAATGTTGGATATAAGAATTGTGTGGTAACACATATATGTGTAAGTCCTTATTCCTTGAACCAAAGTATGCGTACTTTGTTGATCAGGAAAACCGGAACAAGAGTCCGCGAACTCAGTCCGCGAACTGTCGGAGGTTCTCATCCCGAGGAAATCTGCTGAAGTTTGTAAACTCCTTCCGGGAACTTAAGTCCGTGAACTTAGTCCGCGTACTTGAGTTGGTTATTTCTAAAGACGATTATTTGTGAACTTATACTTATGTAAATTAAAGAATGCAAAATTGCAAACCGTGGCTATAAAGTTCATGAATCCATTCGAGTGAATCAAATCGTTTTTGCTTCGATTGTGTCTTGTGTAGTTACATAATATCTAAGCAATTGAACAACTCTCTAACTAGTTCATTTGAGTCATTTGAACTAGTTATGGTGAAGAAGAATATGGTTGATATTAAATTGCTCATATGGCTAACCATTTGGTTAACTATTGTTGAACCAGCAAATGTACATGTTTGGGTACGGTTACACAAACCTAGAAACGTGTATTTCATTTGTGTGTAACAAGCTAAGTTTTTGATCCAACGGTTGAAAGATATTAGCTTGAATCTAATCAGGTTTTCATCTAATGGTGAATATTGAATGCTTTGTTACCAAGCTAACATTGATTGCAAACCCTGATTTGAAAGACTATATAAGGGAGAACTCTAGCAACTGGGAAACCTAATCCCCACACCTCATGTGTGATACTAGTTGTATGAGCTAGAGTCGATTCTCCTTTAACCTTAGGTTTCTTTGAGACCCTGTAGGTTAACGACTTGAAGACTTCATTGGGATTGTGAAGCAAGACCGATACTACTTTCTCGTAGTTGTGTGATATGATCTTGTTGTTTCTATAGTACGAGTACAATCGTCAAGATTCGCTTGAGATTGATATCTCTGATAGGCAAGATATAAAAGTAATCACAAACATCTTCGTCTCATCGTTTGTGATTCCACAATATCTTCTTTCGCCACGTCGATTAAGATTATTGTGAGGTGATTGATAATACTAGGCTGTTCTTCGGGAATATAATTCCGGGTTATCAATTGGTTCTTGTTCACCTTGATTTATCAAAAGACGGAACAAAACTCGTAGGTATTTCTGTGGGAGACATATTTATCTATTACCGTAGAATTTTCTGTGTGATACAAATTTGTTTATTAAAGTCTTCGACTTTGGGTCGTAACAACTCTTAGTTGTGGGTGAGATCAGCTAAGGGAATCAAGTGCGTAGTATCCTGCTGGGATCAGAGACGTAAGGAGCGCAACTGTACCTTGGATCAATGTGAGATTGATTGGGGTTCAACTACAGTCCAGACCGAAGTTAGTTTGTAGTAGGCTAGTGTCCGTAGCGGCTTAATATAATGTGTGTTTAATATGGACTTGGTCCCGGGGGTTTTCTGCATTTGCGGTTTCCTCGTTAACAAAATTCTAGTGTCTGTGTTATTTCTTTTCCGCATTATATTTTGTTATATAATTGAAATATCACAGGTTCTGCGTTTGGAATCAATCAATTAGAATATCC
Source organism: Papaver somniferum (assembly GCF_003573695.1). NCBI lineage: Eukaryota > Viridiplantae > Streptophyta > Magnoliopsida > Ranunculales > Papaveraceae > Papaver > Papaver somniferum. The sequence goes on along the minus strand of NC_039358.1, from coordinate 147,632,247 downwards.
AACCTTTGATTGTTGATTTACATTGGTTGGTACTTGAACATTGGTCTTTGGTAACGTTCAAGTGATTTCTCTTGTATTCAATTAGACTCGCAGATTACTATTTGCTTGAGTAAGAATTGAATCGAGAAAGAGAGATATAACTCTTTGATATACTTTATTAAGATTGAGTCTAGTTGATTCTCTTGAAAGTATATTGAAGTTAGTCCATACAGATTGCTAAGAGAAATATTGGGTGTGGTTGTTGTACCCCCGCTTTTTGCAGGGGTTATATGATAAAGCAGGATGCCTAAAACAAGAAATTTATTTCTATTCTCTTGTGAAATATAAAATATGAATTCATACTTCTGATTTCAGGCCAGAGACATACAAAATTCTCGTGTTTCCACAGATGAGTAGAAGCGATTTTACGATTCTCACCTTCGTCAAAAATCCACCATCAACAGGATTAATAACAGATTTTCGTGGAAATAGGTTATTGGGACGTTTTTGCTATGTATGGTGATAGTGAAGTGATCCAGGACGTTACTAACCTATTTATTAAGGTCAATGATGTGTTGTAGAAAATGGTAAAAAAATTTCGATTCTCAGACTTATAAAGATTTGATTCTAAATTTAAATTCTAAGATTAAAAGTAGCAAATTTAATTAAAAGTTTTTATCAAGAGTATTGAGAACACTGAGGTAAAGATTTCACTATTTTCCAATTTTTATGTGATTCAATATAAATAATTATCATGCAATTCTAGACAATATAGCTCCAAGAAAAGAATTTGTGATTCTAAAGTATTGCTAATAGTAGATTTTCAAAATATTAATTGTTAATCTCAAGCATAGAACATCAAGAGCCATAAGCTAAACATGCACCATCAAGTGAAAAATAAAACTAGTTAATAAAAATCATTATTTCAATTTTGATTCAATGCAAATAATCATAAAAAGAATTACAGAAATTAATTAAAATAAATATTACCACAAAATTGTTGAAAAAATAAATTCCTCCCCCTACTCAGCAAAGTGGTTTAGCTCCTCATATTAATCACTCGCTCAAAATACATGTTTATAGCTGAAAAGTTAATTAAAAAGAAGAAAAAGTGTAAAGCATTGAGTTCACAATGAAAATAAACGTTACAGACTATTACAAAGGAAACCATAATAAGTGTTGCAAATTTGAATTGAAACGTTACAACTTTTTTTTCTTCTTGTTAAACAATATTCCTACAACTTTAATTCTTCGGTTTATAGCCCTCTCTAACCTCTGCAAACACTCGATACCTCCAGCATGACCCCCGAACACCCTTTATACAAAAAATCTCAAAAATCTTTCATAATTATTCCTCTTTGATTTCAGAGTAATATTTTTCCTTTTTATTTTCTTCACACGTCGATTTGGTGCCAACACAAGCTTAACAGGTTACTGCACGTTTTCAAAAGAAGTTTATCACGCTTTAGACTTGTGCAAACCCTCCAAAGGAGGCTACAGAAACTTGAGTATCTTTCCCGTAAATGACCATACCTTCCCTGTATGGTTCATCCAGATCATCCCAACAAAAATCAAAAGTTGAATCTCATCAAAACACCTCCAAAAATCGAACCTTAATTCTACCAGGTACTGCATAAATTTCTTGCCAAAATTGTTGTTTCTATTTTGCTTCAAATTAATTATTCTATCCAATATCGATCCAGTGATACGACCATACCAGGCTTGTTTAGGCTCAAGGAAGATACCCATTCATTTCAGCGCTTTGGTCTCAGTGAAACCCCCTCAATTACCAAACCCTTATTCTACCCTAATTTTTCCTGCTAAAATTCAAATGAAGAAGATGATTGCTCCTTATCCAAATACGGTGCCCCTTTAGCAACTTTGGGTACAATTAGCAATTCCTGGGGTGTAAATAATAATTTATGGGGTACAAGAAGTAATTTTGGGTTGTAAATAGTGAAAGTCCCAGGTTCCTTTGTCGCTTTTCTGGGGTGCCTCTAATAATTCCTCCGGAGGTGTAAATACCACTTTTCGAGCCAATTTTTCCACAAAATCTTATTTCTCCAAAAACACCTACAAAGGCATAAAATAACATAATTGGTACAAAAATGAGCACTAACAAAATAGATAATTGAGATCAAATCAAACACAAAAATGTGTCTATCAAATACCACAAAACTTATTATTTGCTAGTCTTCGAGCAAATCAAATCTAGAAAATAAAATCCTAACTCACCGTCGCAAGAATCACGATTGCACTTAGCATGCGCAACAAGCCTTTAAACCCCTAAGTGGCCCTAGTGGCCAAGTTATAGCCTCGGGAGGGTTTACAAGAGGTGTACCCACAAAACCTTTACTCCAAACCCTAGATACCTTTGCAGAACCTTGGAACGACAATAAACAAGTTAGCATACTCTCATTGACTACATGAGGAAATATTCTGATGCGAATCCAATTCATATATAAGTCACATAGCTCCACTCTGATAGTCACATCCATATTCGGAACCAAACAAATCACATGAATAAATTAAGAAGGTGGATATAGAGAAAAACGCAAATGTTTTACAATGTTGACTAAGGTGAACGGCGTTTCCCATATCTATCTGAAGGCCACTACCACGATGAACCCATCCTAATGGACTAAGATACTGGTCTGAACTAATATCAATACAACTTGCATATATAAGGGAAACAGTGGTTTACAATCCTAATTATAGATCAACTCAGCAGGCATATACAAGGGAACTAGCGGTTGATTTTATTGAAAAATTTATTCCGGTTGGTCTGGTGGTCTGGTCTAATAACTTTTTCATTTTTTTTTTAATTTTTTGTAACTCAATCGCTCTACTTCATCCTAGCAGTGGTAACAATTCGACGCGTGTTCCCACCAAATTACTTAGAAAAACATATAAGTTGTGGGAAAAAAAAAGTAATAAGGACTCAACGAGATATGGCAAAACTACCATGTTATTAATTTCTAATATCCGATCTCTATGCTTTTATGAATAGACTTTATTTTTGGGTTCCTCAACTCCTACGACCAAGATTCCTCCATCCACTTAGATTGTTAGTGCTATCCTTAATTGGCAAAAATTTCTAGGCTCTGGAGTTTAATAATAATGCAACTAAAAAGTTTCTCCCATACCCCCAAACTTAAATCTAACATTGTCCTCAATGTTCTAAAGATAAAATTTAAAGCATGAACAAGGAGAAATTGTTACCACTTGAAGCAAAAGAGTTAAGGAAAGATATTACCGCGTGCATGAGTATGGGTTACCTCCCAATAAGTATTAAGTTTAAAGTCTTCAGCCAGACGCCAAATACCCGTAAATGACTAACTACCTTTAAAATCATATATCAATATCGAAATAATTGTGGGTCAATAATACCAAATAGAGCACAACACGAATATGAGACAATTGCACTGGTTCAGAAAGATGAACAAACATAGCACATCCTCATCCAAGGTTTCTGTCAAGAAAACTGGGTTTATCTGGGGCGCCCAATTGGGCTTCATATGAGTGTCTCGGTAAAAAAGATTCTTCCGAACTATGGGTTTCTAATTCTTGGATTTCCTCCGGGACAATATCAGGAGGATTGGGTTGTGGAGTCAGAAGAGACTCAAGTAATACCTCGGGCACATTAGGATCAAGTCCCAAGTTAGGGACTTCTAGTATGGATATTTGACCATCGATCATCACTCCCAAACTTCGGGTAATCAGTATTTTCAGAAATACCTCTAACTATTGCTTAAATTTCCGGATCTTCAATGTCTTTAAAATACTCAAGAGCCTTTTTTAGATCACTACCCCAAGGCCCAAACTTAGGGTCATCATTACTCTCCGTAAGACCTAGCACTATGGCTTGAATTTCAGGGTCCGTAGAGTCTTTAAAATACCCTAGAGCTTATTCTAGTTCTACAGTTGGTCACCTATCTGACTTAAGAGAATTGTCTCTTCAAATTCATCCAAAGAACCAACAAATAAAGTGTCGTCTTTATTATCCTAAACTAGATCCTGAACTAAAGTGCTAATCATATTCACTTCCTCTGAGTCATCAGAAGGTTATCTCGTAACATTAAGGGTATTTAGTTAAGTGGTCATATTACCAAAGGATATGTTCATAAATTCGGTCCTACAGTTGATGACAGCGTTAGCTGTGGCTAAAAATAGGCGATCTAAAATCACCAGTATTTGAGCACTGGGGACCTGAACAGGCTGAGTATCTAGAAAAAATAAAATCCAATGGATAAATAAACTTATCAACCTCAATCAGAATATCCTCTATGACACCATGAGGTACTTTGACATACCTATCAGCTAACTGTAGGGTCATTTTGGTCGGTTTCAGCTTACCAAGACCTAGCTGGTTGTAAACATGATACATAAGTAAGTTAACACTTTCTTCTAAGTCAAGCAATGCCTTATCAACTGAGTGATTACCGATCACACAAGATATAGTGGGGCATCCAAGGTCTTTATACTTAGGGGTTGTTTGGTTCAGAAGGATTGAGCTCACTTGACCAGCTAAATATGCTTTCTTATTGACATTAATCTTAAGCTTTCGTGTACAAGATCCTTAAGGAACTTGGCATAAGCGGGCATTTTCATAATTGCTTCTAATAATGGGATGTTAATATTCACCTGCTTAAATATTTCCATTATCTCGTTAAAAGTCGACTCTCTCTTTGTTGGAGCTAACAACTGTGGATACGGGGCTCTACGCACAAAGTCGAACCTATCAGGAACCACATTGGTATCACTAGAATATTTGTCAGTCTCTTCAGCTAGTGGTTCTTCTTGGGGACTAGAAGGTGGATGTATAATATATGCCCACTATTAGGCTTGGCTACCTTGTTGTCTACCGTCTTTCCTCTCCTAAGGGTTGTGACAAAAATTCACTTGATTAAATGTTTTTGAAAAAGCGGGGGTACAACAACCACACCCAATATTTCTCTTAGCAATTTGTATGGACAAACTCCAATATACTTTCTAGAGAATCAACTAGACAGTCAGACTCAATCTAGATAAAAAGTATATCAAAGAGTTAATATCTCAATCTATCGATTTGATATATACTCAAGCAAATAGAAATCTACGAGTCTTTATCAAATACTAGAGACATAACTTGGATGGTACCAAAGACCAATATCCAAGTGTCAATCAATTTAAATCAACAACCAAAAGGTCAGATATTCTAATTGATTGAACAACGCACAACCTATGATATTTCAATTATATAAGAAAATATAATGCGGAATAGAAATAACACAGACACCAGAATTTTGTTAACGAGGAAATCGCAAATGCAGAAAAACCCCGGGACCTAGTCCAGATTGAACACACACTGTATTAAGCAGCTACAGACACTAGTCTACTTCAAACTAACTTCGGTCTGGACTGTAGTTGAACCCCAATCAATCTCACACTGATCCAAGGTACAATTATGCTCCTACGTCTCTGATACTAACATGATGCCATGCACTTGATTCCCTTAGCTGATCTCACCCACAACTAAGAGTTGCTACGACCCAAAGTCGAAGACTTTAAAAAACAAATCTGTATCACACAGAAAAGTCTATGGTAATAGATAAATCCGTCTCCCACAGATATACCTACGAGTTTTTTTCCATCTTTTGATTAATCAAGGTGAACATGAACCAATTGATAACCCGACTTATATTCCCGAAGAACAACCTAGTATTATCAATCACCTCACAATAATCTTAATCGACGCGGCGAAAGAAGATATTGTGGAATCACAAACGATGAGACGAAGATGTTTGTGATTACTTTTTATCTTGCCTATCAGAGATATCAATCTCAAGCCAATCTTTACGATTGTACTCGTACGACAGAAACAACAAGATCATATCACACAACTACGAGAAAGTAGTATCGGTCTGGCTTCACAATCCCAATGAAGTCTTCAAGTCGTTAACCTACAGGGTCTCAAAGAAACCTAAGGTTAAAGGAGAATCGCCTCTAGCTTATACAACTAGTATCACGCAGGAGGTATGGGGATTAGGTTTCCCAGTTGCTAGAGTTCTCCCTTATATAGTCTTTCAAACCAGGGTTTGCAATCAATGTTAGATCGGTAACAAAGCATTCAATATTCACCATTAGATGAAAACCTGATTAGATTCAAGATAATATCTTTCAACCGTTGGATCGAAAACTTAGCTTGTTACACACACAAATGAAATGCACGTTTCTGGGTTTGTGTAACCGTACCCAAACATGTACATTTGTTGGTTCAACAATAGTTAACCAAATGGTTAGCCATATGAGAAATTTCATATCAACCATATTCTTCTTCACCATAACTAGTTCAAATGACTCAAATGAACTAGTTAGAGAGTTGTTCAATTGCTTAGATCTTATGTAACTACACAAGACACAATCGAAGAAAAAACGATTTGATTCACTCGAATCGGTTCATGAACTTTTTAGCCACGGTTTTCAAATGCATTCCTTAGTTTATATAAACATGAGTTCAAGAACAATCGTCTTTAGATATAACCAACTCAAGTTTGCGTACTTAAGTTCCCGGAAGGAGTTCACAAACTCCAGCAGATTTTCTCGGGTCGAGAATTTCCGCCAGTTCGCGGACTGAGTTCACGGCTCTTGTTCCGGTTCTCTTGATCAACAAAGTTCGCAAACTTCGGTTCAAGGAATAAGGACTTATACATATATGTGTTTCCACAACAATGCTTATATCCACCAATGGTTATATAATCTAAACTCTCATTTCAATCATTGAAACATTCTTAGAGGACATTATATAGTTTTTATTCACAAACCATTTCTCGTCAAAGAAATTTTCAAAGTGATTGAAACATGACATGACTTTCTTCACTAGGTAAAGATGAATTTGGCTAAAGAGAAAGCTTACCAACACATATTTCGAGAAACAGATAGGCGAGATAAACTTGGAATACCAAATGTGTACAATCAAAGTCTATATAGCAAAACGAATTTTGTCTCAATATAGGAGATAAATAGACTTTTGAGTGATAGATAAGTTCAAGTCTCCACATACCTTTTAGTCGATGAAGTTCCACCAATTCCTTGAGTAGTTCTTCGTCTTGTATGATGATTGCCATGGAGTTCTTGAGCTCAACTACATTTTCTATCCTAATCCGAGACTTAGATATACTAGACTAGAAATCAAGACTTATAGTTTTGATCACTAACATTGACAAACATGCCTGGGACAACAACACATGCGAGTTCGACCGAGCAATGCTCTAACAATCTCCCCCTTTGTCAATTTTAGTGAAAAAACTATCAATACATATGGAATACAAAAAAAGATATAAATAAACTATTGTAACTCCTATTTCACATGTCTAATCTTCAACATTACTCGAAATCTTCGTCACTTCCAAGTACTCCAATGATCCCAAAGGTTGTAAGTTCAGCATCATCGTTGTTGAAAATCCGTAGCTATAACAATGAGTAAACAGAGTTCTCGATCATTGTTATACAGTGTCATAGTATCATTACATAGCATCAACGTTCAATTGTATCACAACTTTGACAACAATACAATGGTGATATGTATCACTCCCCCTTAGTCAATACTCCATCTCACATGGAAACCACTCCCCCTTACGTAATGATCCGCAAACCATATGTATTTGTAGTATGAACTACATATTAATTCTCCCCCCTTTTATCAATAAAATTGGCAAGATGACTCAGTTTGAGTCGCTCTTGTTCTGGCGGGGTATCCCCTGGACCGTCTCGTTCTTGACGAGTTCATTTTTCGCCTGAGCTGCCAGTTGTCGGCCTGCTCGTTTTGTGTTACATGCGTCCGAACCTTCTTGGGATAGGATCTCCTCACGATCCCTCAATTTGTCTATTGGGATCGCGTTTGTGTGGACCAAGGGAGTTTTCCCCTTGTCATGTGCTGGTTGTTTTGGCTTAATTTTTCCAACGAGTTGTAATTCAGAGACTTGTCTCCATGCAGTGTAGTAGTTATCGCCGGTCATTCGAGATTCTATATCTTTGTCATCATTTTGCAAGATTGCCTCGAGGCCATTTCGTTCTTTGATACATGACCAAGGATAGAGGGCAGGTCCTAGATTTATAGGACGTGTGGAACATTCTGTTTTATCTTCTGGATATTCTTCTTCGTCTTTCTTATCAGAGAATGTTGTTTTGTCTCCTGGTAGTCTTAGCCAGGGTTGGTACTTGATTCCAAGCTGTCCTATTTGGACCCTCCATCTGGATACCCTTTTGGTGTCGTCAGTATGGTTATGTATTAATTCCGTCATATTTCTGGTGATGACAGTCACAGTGTGCTTTTGGAAGTAATTCCGCCACTTCTGCGTGGCATACACTAGTGATAGTATGATTTTTTTCTTTTTTCGAGTAGTTATTTTCTGTTGGTTTCAAAGTTCTCTTTATGGAACGGACCCGCCTTTCCGTATTTTCCTTGGTTTGGGTCATCATTGCGTCAATAGATATATTGGTGGCAGATAAATAGATGAAAATCTCCTGGTCCGTTTTTTCTTTTACTGAAGGCATGGGTAATTTTCCCTTCACCTTTGTTTCTTCACTTCGAGGTTCAGGCACTTTGCCTTTGTCTAGGGGACCTTGTGAGGTGTTGCCCCTAGCTATTTTCTCAAGGAGGATATGCTTGTACCCAGATTAGCTATCCATTAGTGACAGCAGTTCTAAACTAGGTGCTATGTCAATGAGTCGACCGATGTTACCTTCTGCGATCGGAGGGTACGGTCTTCCCTCCCCATCATCGGGAAGGTTCTGTAAGGGTTTTGCTGATACATCATTTGTGCTTGTCATGTAGAAATTTGCATTCTCTTTGCCTATCGCCTTGTCCTTGTTGGTTTTTGATGATTTCACCCTTTGTTCACCATTTTGTACGTCCATATTTGTAACAATAATTAGCTTCGTCCGAATCTCCTTGGATTTCCGCGATTCCACTTGGTGTGGGAAACCTTGGTTTCTGATGATATGTCGAGGAGACTCATTTGATCCCATGGATCCAGGATCGCCCGATGATGGCAGTGTAGGGAGAAATTACGTCCACTAGACAGAATATGGTGAGTGTAAGGATTGCTCCTACACGGATTTCGAGGGTTCCTCTTAGGCGGGTAGAAGAGACGTTGAACCCAAATATGTTATAGGTGGATGGTATTAAGCACTCATCTCTTAGGCCTATTTGTTTGAATGTTTCATAAAATAGAATTTCAACAGTACTCCCTCCTTCTAGTAATACTTTGGGTATCGCCCATGGCAATCCCTTAAGCTTTTCATCTACCCCTTCGGGTTCGGGGAGTGCAATGGCCATCGTGACCATTAATTGGTCATGTGATTTCGTCCATTATCTGGTGCCTTCGAGGCTGAAAATTTTATGGGGATTTTCATCCAATCCTCCATGGGAGGTTCTTTGGATACGCTGAAAACTTTTTCTCCTTGGAAGTTGCGTTTGTGGATTCGCCCTGTGATGTTTCCATCTGGCATAGTGACTGCCGAGTGCGAGATTGTATTGCACCCCAAATATTGTGCTTTGCGTGGTATTTCTACACGATGTACGGGTGGTCTTGCCACTGGTTGGATCGCTGGCTGCGCGATATACTCCTGAAGATTTCCTTCATCAATCACATCCTGCACTACCTTTTTCAGGTCTCTGCATGAATCTGTTGGGCGACTATGGAATTGATGGAATTCACAAAAGTCTGTTCCATTTTTCGTACTTTTTGGTGTTTCCCCCTATTCCATGGATAGGTGATTTTGTATTTTCCTTCAATCTTCTTGAAGATTTCGGATATGGAAGTATTCAACTTTGTGTATATTGGATCCACAAACTTCTCTTTCTTTTGATGGGCTTGGTCTCGACCTTTCCATCCTCCGCTTCGATTTTTATCGAAGTGGGTTGATCCATTATTGGGTCGCCCGGCTCCTCGGAATGGTGGTTGAGGGTCATGTGGTTCTACTACATTGGCTCCCCTACTAGTTCCTTTCACCAATTTGTCATAGGTTCCGTATTGGAGTTCTTACAGGGCTATGTAGTCCTCCTGAATCTCCCTTAGCTTTCCCAAATTGGGTGGCATGGTTTCATACATACAAACGAATATAGGGTCCGTTTTTCTTAAACTATTTTTAAACCCTAAGATCGCGTAGGTCTCAGGGACTCTCCCGATCTCGGCACATAATTTTCTCCAGCGAGCCACTAGGGATCTAAGGGACTCGTTTGGTCCTCGGGCGAGTTGAAATAACATATCAATTTCCGACTTGACTCGGCTATTATGTATGTACGCCTCAAGAAACAATTCTGATAAATGGTCAAAGGATTTGACCGACTCCTTGGGTAGGTTGTTGAATCACATCAGGGCTTCGTCTTTTAGACTTGCCGGGAAAAATCTACACATTACTACGTCGTAATGGTTCCAATGAGTTAACGTTATTTTATAGGATCTGAGATGTTCTATGGCATCTCCAGTCCCATTGAAGGGAGTCACAAATGTAGGGAGTGAACATTTCCTTGGAAATGGCTTGGACAATAGACTCCTTGATAGTGGAGATTGCCCTGCTTCTTGCACGACTTCCGCCAATTTTTTGCCTTCTCGCCTTCCTGTTGCTTCTCTGCACATGGCCTCCAGGTGGAAAATTCGGGCTTGTAATTGATCATCTATCTGTCGCCTTTCGGCTTTCTTTTTCGGCCTTCTTCCCTTTCGGGTGAGAACGAGGTTTCGGGGTGGCGATATCTGGATCGCCCCGACTCCTCTTCGGGAGGCTCAGCATATGAGCATATCTTAGAGCGAGTGGACTTTTCCTTCGTGGTTTCCCCTCTCCTAGGGTTGGTGACCACGAGATTCTCAGGAACATTTTGACTCTTGGGTTCGTCATCCTTCCTTCATTCTCGTCTATGTTTTGGGTCAACATCGGACGAACCTTCCGAGGGATATTCGTCCTCGTTTACGATTTTTCTATTCCCCTTTGGGAATTGCTCCTCCATTTCCTCGTTCGAGGTATTCAGGACATTAACTCGCTCGTCATCCTGCAAGTTCTCAAAAGGATTTTCGTCTTCGGGAATCCCTTCGTGAGACGCCTTTTTCTTTGGTTTTCATTTTAACCTACGACCCCTCCGTTCTAGCTTCTTGTTTCGCCTTTCTAGTTTATCCATTCTCTCATCCTGGGCTTTTTGTGCCCTCATGATGGTGGCAAGACTCGTCGTGGTGTCTCCGAAGTCAGAAGGATTTTCCTTCTGTAACCCTCGGATAGGTATTTGCCTTGGCAAATCATTCAACCCTCCTGGTTGAGTTAGATGAATGTCATCTTGACCTTCGAAGGGGTTTCCTTCTTGGTCATAGCTAGAGTTATCAGTTAGACCTTCTCTATATTGCTCATGGGGTTGTCCTTCTCTTGGGACTGCACGGTTGTGCATTGGATCGTCTAACTCCATGTCGTCTAGACCTTCGGGTGGGGCTCCACTAGTATCACCAGGGTTCGTTCGAGTGGATCGTCTCGTCACCATGGCCTTTCCTGCAACATATGAAATTATTTTTAATTTGTCTTTTCTACCAGTAAGGGGGGACCCTAAGTTTGCAGGTCACGTGCATTTACTAAGCCGTAGTTCAGACTGAACATTTCTAGTACAGAAAGACTTTTATCATAAAATTTTGAAAGACATGTGAAAATTTCAAAACATTCTCCCTTTCCATAGAGTAAAGTGGTGGGCCAAGGGTATCGTTCTTGTCTCTTCTTGGGTGAAATACCCCTCTCTACACGTCACCTTATCGTACTTCAGGGAGATGAGATCATGATGACCTCAAAGTATCTTTCATTTATGGAAAATATCTCTGTGTCTTTTGAACTCTTGGTTTTCAGCAAGTTTTTAGCTTGAAAACTGATTATTTACTCATTAATCTCTCCCCTTGACTTAGATTGACTTTCTAAGAAGAAGATCTAGGATTATTTTGAGTTTTTCTTTTGAAAATCAAGTAAAGTTTGTCTTTTCAACTTTCATAAGGTGATGTTTTCACTTATGAAGCTTACTGACTACAAATCTTTCCCAACTCTTTCATGGAGGAGATCGCTTGAGTAGTATTTTGAAGTGCTTGTGACTTCTTTTTCCCTCTGATCTTCAACTCTCTTGAGTATCTTTAGGAAGATATAAGAAATCTTAAAAAATGAAAACTTTTAACGAAATAAAGAGAAAAGAGTGTATATCTGCTGATTTCGAGGGTCATCAGAATTTCACTGATCTTTGTAGATCGTGTATGAGTCCGAGATCTACTCGTGCATCTTAAAAGAACTTTACACAGTGGTATGAAATCCACATTTTTTTTAAAAAAATCATGAAAAAAATATAGAGTTGTTTTAGGGAGGTAGATTATATCTTCATACCTCCCTGTTTCTAGCGCCAAAATGTAGTGGCATCTTTTCTGATGACTACACCCAAGAAGATCTAAAGACTAAAAAACTACTAACAAGCTAGATTCATTCATAAACAAGAAGTAAATAGCAAAAAAGTAAAGATTGACACAAGTATGTAACGTGGTTCGGCCATGAAGACCTACGTCCACGGGGAGAAGATGCATTCTTTATTATGATTATAGGTCTTACCCTTGAAGGAGTTACAAATATCTCTTAGATTTCTTACTCCCTCTCTATCTAGATCTTCCTCAGGAATTCTCTGTAGAAAGACCATCTGAGATTACATAAGTTGTCCATCTCCTGTTACATGGACTGTTATTTATAGATAAATAAGACCCGTGAAGGTGTGGCCTCGCCGAGTACACGGAGTTTGTCATCTTCTTCCTAGGGACTTAGGGCGATCTTCTATACTATCCCTCGTGATGGTATGTTGGGTTCCTCTCCGAGACATCTGTCCTTGTGCACCATCGTGCGACCCTTCCTAGTAACTTCGTGTTGTATCATCTTCGGGCTATAGTATAGGTCGTCCGAACTCTCTGGGGGGTTATAGATTCGTTTGCGCCTCTTTTGATCCTTCATTAAATGCGCACCTCCTTTTTAGACTTGACCGTCTGAGCAGATTAGACCACTCCTTACACGCGTCATTCATGTAATGTTGTAGCAGGCGTCTTGATTCAGACGAACCACTTTATGTGGTATGATTTGGTGCTTCTCTCTTATCGTCTCATCATGAGATCATCTCTTGAGATGATGACACGTGGCGATCGGGTATTTTACCCTCACATCAAAATATTAAATGTGTATAACGTAAAAGTATATATAGCTATATGACTTAGTATCAATAGGAGATAGAATGGAATAGACTTCTGAGTGATAGATAAGTATTAGTCTCCACATACCTTTTGTTGATAAAGTTCCTCCAAGCTCTCCTCATTAGATCTTCGTCTTCAATCGATGAATTTCGTGAAGTCTAAAGCTCTATTATACATTCTATCCTAGTATGACACATAGCTATAAGTAGAATAAAAATCAATACTTATAGTTTTGATCACCTAAAATTGACAAACAAGCTTGAGATATCAACGCTTGCGAGTTCGACCGAGCAGTGCTCTAACATTTAGCATTTTCAGATCTGGTAATTCCTTATTGTACAAACTACCTTGGTCATTATGAATAGTGAATCTTGTAATTCTTATAAACTTATCCTTTGGACACACTGAACTAACCTTTTGTGTGGGAATCCCACTGGTAGTATTCTTGTAATACTCGTACGATAGGAAAGTATCGTAATTAGGGGAAACATCTTATGTGTGTTTCGTTTAAAGACTTATGCAGGATCAAAGAAGCTCCAGTAGTACCATTGGTGGGAAACTAAGAATCATACTGTTGTTTTAGTTTTGATTATTGATTTGATTGACTAGCGGTAAATTTGATAGATCTAGTGTTTTTTTTAATTATTATGTGATCTTTCTCTTATGATATAAGGTCACTCGAACTAGTTTAAGGATTGACAATTTCAGGTTTGCTTTATTGGATCTACATCCGAAGATTGATCATCCATTTTTAACATACTCCGTTCTGTGCGTGATCGATCATTAGTGGAATCAAGTTGTATGTGCAAGTAATTTGAAGACTAAAGATTGAAGACTAGAAAAATATTTTTTTTGGCATTCTGATCTTAGTAATAACATCGTGCACACTTGATTGACTGGGATCCGGCAAGAAGATTGCATTAATATACATCTGGCTTGTTGTATAGATCGACAATTTATCTAGGTGTTTCTCTTTGAGATCTACTCTGATATATTGTGAACTAAGAATTTATTATTTCGGTAATCCTATATTAGTTGATCTGATTGGACACATGAGTTTATATTTGTTAAACGGAAGAACCTATGTACTCAACTATATCTCTAATTAACTTGTTGATCTAGGAGATTGAATATCGAGGTTACTGAAATAGGTCAGTCCTTTATTGTTTCGGATTACGATCCAAAAGAATCAAGTTGATGAAGTCTTCACAACATGTGAAGAAATTTGAGATAGTGGAAACTATCTTGGGATTTACGTGCGCAGACCAGATTGGTTGTAGGTGCAGGGATACTGAAGGAACTAAGTAACGAATTGAATGATGTGTTTACTTGGTCTCAACTATACGAAGTTGTTGTAGTCAATTTGTTGCGGCTTAAGATTAGAGTATTCAAAAATGGAATAGGCCCCGGATTTTTTCTGCCTTGCAGTTTTCCTTGATAACAAAATTTTGTTGTATGCCTTTACTTTATTTTTTCGCATTATAACATCGTACATTAATCAATATTTGGTTTAATCCCATGGACTGGTCCGGACTCGAACTTACGCTATATACTAAGTGTACGTCGTTTAAATAATCTCTTTCGACAATTCGTGTCTATATTAGATTACACATGGCATGTCCTGCATAAGTTGATATCGAAAAGATTTTGGTATATTTGGTACACTCGCCATTTCATTATGAAAAAAGAATTAAGATTGAGGTTACAGTAGAACCATCAATAAAACAAAAGAAGTTAGTGCTAATGAAAATGAAGGAGATCCGATCTTTCCATACTAGAAAGTTTGAACCATCGAGTATGACAGAGAAAAATTTAACAATATTCTGAAATTGAAGTTGAGAAAAATAATAAAAAGTTGAAGAATTGTTGAAAGAACATACTAGTGATGATTATTGTTGAAAGTTGTATTGATTTTGTTAAGAATATCTAGATGGTTGTGGATCAAATTGTGGAAAAGGTTGTTGATGTTGTTGTGCTGGTGATTATTGAAATTATAGATTGGTTGCCGAGGTTGTGATGGTGGTTCTTGAGATTGTAATAGTGGTTGTTGAGGTCGTGGAAGTGTTTATGGAGGTTGTGACGGTGGTGTTAATGGTGGAAAGTTGTGATTGTCGATGTTTATATTTTTCTCATATCGATAATATTGTTGTTGTGATTTGCAACAGAATTCATTGTATTGTTTGTAGTACTTGACATGATTACTCAAAAGCATGTTGTAAATCAGAATTGAAGAAGAAAGGTTGCATATTTTAACATAGGAAGTTGACTATTCCTTTTTAGTATTTGATATCATGCAGAAACAGGTTTTGGTTGTGTTAAAACTGACTGAAACTTACAAACAGATTATAAAGATGTTTATATAGCCATATATACATCAAGAAATGAAATAAGGGGAAGGCGATGATAGATTGCAGACAGTAATACTTTCTATTACACAGATAGACAACAAGAAAGTGATCGTTATAATCACTAAATGAGTCATACATATAGAATTATGATTGAATTACTAAATGCACCTACAGAAGCAGTGAACACGAACATAAGAGTGTGCTAATAGATGTTATTAAACTTATTGATAGCGGTTTAATTCTGGATAACTGGGAGACGACTCTACATATGTAATATAAGCTGTTGATCTTTGTTTTGTGGCTATTTTTCTCTAGTATAAATTTTTCCTTTTCGAAAATAAAAATAAAATTGGATACATAAAATGTGAGTTATTTCACTTACAACAGGCAATGTCGATTCTAAACACTCACAACTATTATAGTCTTGCATGGAGAAAAATATATGAGTTTTATAATCCACAGTTGGCAGGGTAGAAATATAAAACATTACCAATTGTTACAAATTCGCGTACAGAAAAGTACGTGAACTTTACAATTCACAATTAGAAAGATAATATTTTAAAAACTGTCGAATGTATATGATAAATTTATATAAAATGTATATTATAAATTGGTTTTATGATCAACGATTATCAATGATGAATTCAAATGAAGTTTCTTTTTTTGGTCAGTTGGCTAAGTTATATTAAATTTAGATTTGAGGTTTGAAATGAAACTGAATTAGGAGTATTACGATCGAAGAAAAAAAGTAGTGGACCAATTTCACAGAAGAAAAACCAACTTATTCTTTTTTATGTCATTAGAACACCCCTTATCAGATTATCCACAAATGAAAATAACATCATCAGATGTTACACTTACCAGGAAATATCTCGTGAAAAATACCTTTTCTTCATCAACCCGTTTTCCATTCTTTCCCACTATAAAACCCAAATATAAGATATTGCTCATCATGAAAATGCACTTCTTGATGTTCATCTCGTAAAGCCTGCATAACGAATCTTATTTATTTGAGATGTTCAATATCTGTCTTGATGTAGATTAAGATGTCGTCAAGATAGACATCAACAAATTGGTCCAGATTTGGACTGATATCCTGGTCCATCGTCCACATGAAGGTACTAGGTGCATTTGATAGCTCAAACGACATCGCGTCCATTCATGCAGTCCCTCAGTTGTCTTAAATGCAGTTTTCCATTTATCGCGTTCTTGTACTCGAATTTGGTGGTATCCGTTCTTCAAGTCAATTTTGGAAAATACTTATTTTCTGACCAGCTGATCCAATAGGTCCTCTAGCCTAGGTATAGGGAACCCATATTTGATACTAATTTTATTAATGAACCGACTGTTTATACACATCCTCCAACTTCTATCTTTTTTCGGAAATAACAGAGTCGACATTGCACATGGACTAATGTTTGTCTCTAATAACTCCTTTCTTCAACAATTTTTCGACTAGTTTTCGAAGTATGTCATGCTCTTGTAGGCTCATCTTGTAATGACCAAGATTCGGTAGACTAACACCTGGTATAAGATCTATATGGAGTTGAATATCTCGCAAAGGTAGAACATCACTTGGTAACTCAATTGGTTCTTTTTTTTTCCCTTGAAGATCAACACAAGGCCTTCGTCTATTTCACCCATATGCTCTTGCAGTTCACAACCACTCACAGTATGAAATGCATTTTTATTTTCCACATTGTCACCTTCTGCTGGTGACTTTCTTTTACCGGGCATCAGTATGATTTTGGTCTTCTCCCATGTGAACTCGTATGAGTTGCTTCTTCCTCTATGTGGTGAACCATACATAGATAGAGTAAAAAGCACATGGCCTCTTCCTTTATGAACTCTCATTTTCATAAACATACAAATGAGAAAATTTTCCATAAATATATAGAGTAAAAAGCACATGGCCTTGGAAAAAAGGCCTAATAAGTAAGAATTTGGCTTTTCATTGAGCTGGGCCTTGTGCGTCGCACACTCTGCATCGGCTCAGGACCGGCTCTGCTTCTCGTGTAATTAATCTGTCATATGCAAATATTTTTGTTTTGTTATCCTTTACTACGATGGCATTTTCATATATTAATTCAGTTGAAGAGTCTTGGATCGGAGACGTTGTCTTATCAAATAGATTTCTATTAGCTTTTGAAGCTTCAAGAAACAAAGGGTGTGTAGTGGCTTGGTTGTATGAGATATTTTTAGAGCATAGATCGGTTGAACTCACCAAGCGTTGGTATGTCAAGTTTGGTTGTCATATTTTAGTATCAAAACTCATCCAGAGTCGCTTGATTAAATACTAGAGACAACTTCGTTTAGGTTAGACTAGAAATTCTAGGAATGTTGAGACATACAAGTATTACCCCGAAGACCTGAAGAATGTGAAGAAGTAACGAACTACAATGATGACATCATCCTTCCACTAGAAGTTAGTAATATTGACTTGAATTGTTTCATTCCTAATGTATCTTTCAAGTCGTGCTATATTGAAAACATAACTGCGAAGCTGTATATATTGTACATATTGTATAATACTTTAGTTATGTGACATGATCATAATAGTATGATCATAGTATTAGGGAATTAGGCTACGAAGTATAACGATTATCTTTTGAACTTCGTATACATGACATCGACATAATCTTGTATATATTTTTATGATTATGTAAATGGGTTATGGTGAAGATTTCATCCTAGGAAAAAATGTTTTACATTTATTTAAAGGAAGTAAATTCATGAACTTGTTTTCGTGAATCGAAAGCGAAATCATTGGGCTTATTGGTCCGGCTATTCATTGCAAATCTTTGGATGACCAATAGTGTGAGATGGTAGAACCGATCTTAACTTATGTTATGTATCTTGGTATAACTAATCACAATGCATGACTTACGATTTGGTATGACTGGTTTTTATTAATTGGTGTAACCGATCCTAAGTAACCACCATGTGATGGTATGACCGATCCTTGTAATTGGTGTGACCGATCATGAGTATGTGTAACCGATCCTTGTAATTGGTGTAACCGGTCCTGGTAACTGGTGTAACCGGTCATGGTAACTAGTGTGACCGGTCACAAGTAATACCATGTGTAGATGGAACCGATCCTTGTAACTGGTGTAACCGATTCTAGTGTGACAGGTGTGACCGACCACAAGTGTTTCCATATTTAGGTATAACCGATCCTAGTGATTGGTAGAACAGATTGAACCCAAGTATGTGATTTGGTATTTGATCAATCACATAGTAGTCTTGCAAAACAGGTAAACCAATTCTAAACTTGTTTGGAAGTGTGGTATAACCGATTCCAAGAATGGAAATCCATGTAAATATGAAATAAGGATTTGCGGTGAAAAGATGTCAACATACTTTGAACACGAGCAGTAACTCTTATCATTTATTGTTCAAGATATTCCTTAGTACTCAAGGTGATCCTGTGCCGGAACAAATTAAGAATCTTTTGATTAAGGTTTTTTGTTTTATATGCTTTAATTACCAGCAATTAATGCATATATCTAGAGAATAAAAATTAGTAATGTGCATTTACTAATTAGAGATTTTCTATTGAGATATTTCGGAAATATTGGACAAGAATTTATTTGAATTAGGAAAACCAAATTTGCCATTCATTGCAAATCTTGAAAATATCTTCGGTTTTGGAAATTCCTTGGTGTCCAAACATCCTTGGTCTATAAATACCTAAGTTTGCATTTCTTGCAAACTATCCTAAGAGCCAGGTAAACTTCATTTCTTTTTGTTTTTGGTGGAGTTGTCTATTCGGAGAGGGAAGTATCCTAATTAGGTGAAATCTCTTACGACCGCTCGTTTAAAGACTTTTGTGGGATCAATAAGCTTTACGAGTACTGTTGGTGGGAAATTAGATAATTGCAGTGTTATGAGTTTTCGATTGATTTGATTGGCTAACGGTTGTTGAAACTTTGATTGCACCTAGTTTGTTTATTCTTGGGAAATTTTTTCTTGTGATATAAGATTCACTCAAACTAGATCAAAGAATCAAGGGGATCTTTAAAACTGTTGTTAGATCTAAAGACATCTTGTGATAATCCATTGTTAACAGACTTCGTTCTGTGCATGATTGATCACAAGAGATTCAAGTGGTGTTGTGCAGGTTATTGAAGATTAAAGAAGATTTGAAGACGAAGAAGATTTCATATTGGTTTTTGTATCTTGTGAATTGTGCGCACAAACCTTGATCGGCTGGGATCCAATTAGAATAGGATTTATTCGATTGATTAGTTGCGTAAGATCGACATTCTCAATGTATCACTTTGAGATTTATTTTGATTGAGTGTGAACCTATACTTGACTATTTCAGTAATTGAAGTTAGATTGATCTAACCATACAAAGGAGTTTATTAGACTAAACGGAAGAGCCTTTGTCAACAACTCATCTATATCTTGTAGCAAAGATTGATTACAGTGGTTACCAAACATATTCTTCCTTTGTTGTTTGGAATACGATCCAAATGACTTGCTATTCACGTGCGTGACTCTAGAAGTCGAAGGCGCAAGGATACTGAGGGAACTAAGTAGCTAGGGGTAGTCTACTTGGTCTCAACTATACAAAGTTGGTTTAGATTTTGTATAGCGGATTAATTCTGAGAGTATTCAAAACTGGACTAGGTCCCGCGGTTTTTCTACATTTTAGGTTTCCTCGTTAACAAAATCTTGTGTTATGTTATTTACTTTACTTCCGCATTATAATTGTTTTATATTATAATAAAGTAAAGACACTTGTGCGTTAATCCTAATCACTTGATATTGATCATATAGTAAATCAGTTTCGGACCGTAACTATTATCAAGTGAATATCAAGTTGTTGTATTGTCTTAAGTTTGTCCATATACGATCACACTTGGTATCAGACTTATAGGTTAAAACAAAAATATTGTGGTGTATTTGGGTACCCTCGTCTTTTCAATTAGTGTCAGAGCGGACAAACACGAAAAGATCTAACAATTCTTGTTTGGTGAGATCCAACCTATAAGCTATGGGTCAAGAAAAGACTAAGCGAATGCGAAGAAAGTCAAAAGACTCAATTAACGAACTGTAGGATATGTGCTCAAAAGAGGATCTCTGATCAAGTTCATGTTGCTCAATTGAAGATATACCTGACAGGATATTACTGAACTCTATACTTGAAATTCCTGGTGGACGATCAAGTGTAAAAAACTCTGAACTAAAAGAGTTGAGCAGTCAATTTCTTCATTGCTCTAATGAACTCCTTTCATAACTTGAATGTGAGCAACTCGCAACTGCCATGTATGAAAAACTTGATAAAGAGCATGACTTGTTGAAAGAAAAACTCTCTCAACAAGTATTGTGTCTCGAAGAAAGAGTGAGTGCTGAACTTTATCGGGCAGAAATTGTTGTGAACGAAAGGGATGAATGTCTCAAAAAGATTCATCTTTTGGAGGAACAACTTGCTGATTCAAATGCAAGATCTAATTCTCAACAAGAGTTTTTATTTCAACAAGGAGAAAGAGAATAATTTTTTATCCCATATAAATCTCTTAGAAGATAATCTCAACTCTGCTCTTGATAAGAATAAATCATTAGAAGAAAAAATCTCTAAGTTGAAAAGCTTAACTATAGCACAAACAATTTATCCTCTTTGTTGGAAATAGGAAGAAGTCATGGTGATACACGTGGTTTGGGATATGAAGGTTGTAATACCTCAATCTATAACAAAGAGATAGAGTTTGTCAAATCTTATAGTCTCTCTACACAAACGGAGGTCTCTGATGTCAATGATACTCATTATAGTTGTGAAGAAACTAATGATGACAAACCAACAATTGATGATCAATCAAATCAGGAACTAAAGAAAATCTCTTTTGCAAAAGGAAAGAGGTTAAAGCCTCCAAAGGTGCAGAAAACAAAAGGGTCATTCCAAGTTTATCCACAGAAAGGTAACAACAAAAGTTATAATTCTTATAATAGTAAACTTTGTTATTATTTTGGTAATAAAGATCATCTGCAAGGAGAATATAAGATTCAGAGGATGCAAAATGCTCTTCATTTGTATCAAAAAAATTGGCAAAAGCTTCGTTTTATACGAAGAATTTGGATCCATGTTTCTCAACAAACAGACAAAAGAACTACTACGTTAATCCATGGTCTGTTCATTATGCTCTCAAGTCATTTAAAAAGGGATACAAGAAAAATGACTTTGAAAGAGCAAGATCTGCTACTTATCCTTTGAAAGGAACAAATTTGGAAATAATTTTTGAATATGATGATGTATCATATCTCAAGAAATGGAAGAGGAAAACAATCAAATATAATACAATTTTACGTAAAAACAAATTTCTTCTTACCCAAGCAATAATTTTGTGTTTTAGAGATTTGTTTGAACAATATGGGTAACTCTATTTGTTCCCTCTTAATAAAGATTTCCGAAAGATCTACAATTAATTCGAATAAAAAGTTTGTTTTTATAAGAAGCCAAAGTCTTATAAGAACCTAACTTATATTCGGATCTTTGACGATTTCCTCGGAAAAACGATGAAAGACCTAAAGAATATTATATCAAATCTAATATACTCTTGTAGATTCCAAGATCTCTTAACTAGAAAACTTCATATAATTCTTTTCACTAAGAATGAGAAACTTTACAGTGAATTTTTCGGAGAATACTGTGTTCAGCAAGTAGAAGGTGTCATGGATACCTCTGATAAGGGAAAATTAGAACTCTGTTATGAATTATGCTCGTATCAGATTATGCCCTCCTTTACGGAAGTAAGGGCAACTAGTCTTTGTGAAGGTGTTCTTGAGATGATTGGAAGAAAAGAACTCCTGAAAGAACTATCCTCAACTGCCCACAAGGAAATCATTTTTCATGTTTTATGTTGGGCATCCTATAAAGATTTTCATGATCTTCAAATGATTATTTTTCACTCTGCCAATATGGAAATATTTGAAGAAAATCTTGATGAAATCATGGAGACTGAGGATAACAAAGATGAGTAAGATTAGATTCTTATTTACAAAAAAATAGACATCAATGTTTTGATCTACTTGTATAAGGTTTATTTTTGAATAAAACTATCATCATTATTATTTTATAATTTTTGTTTCATGTGATATTTACTGATTATATATCCTGTGAATGAATGTTTATATTTTTGCTATGTGTATTCGGTATATGGGATGTCTGATTTTGGTTTTTATTAACCTTAATATTTGATCTCATATGAACGTAGTCCTTATGGTTTGTGTGGCTTTTTGATTTAGCGGGATTAAGTTCGAGCCCATGTTGGTAGGCTTTATCAAAGGATCATAAGGTGTTCCGATTGAAACTCATATGTGAAAAGTCTGAATATGTTGAATCAATTTGTGCTTACATGAGTTGTATTTAGCATAACATATGTGTTTCGGGTTTTCAACTTTTGCTATTGGCACGCATTAGTTAAAACTGATTCAACCTTTATCCGGTAAAGGTTGCTTTTGTTGTTGTTGTTAGAGCATTGCTCGGTCGAACTCGCATGCGTTGCTATCTCAAGCATGTTTGTCAAGTTTAGTTGTCAAAACTATATGTCTTGATTTCTAGACTACTTATAGCTAAGTCTCAGTTTAGGACAGTTTAGTGTAGTTGAGCTCCAGACTCCATGGAGATCATCTTACGAAGACGAAGAACTACTCAAGGAACCAGTGGAACTTCATCCGACTAAAATGTATGTGGAGACTTGAACTTATCTATCACTCAAAAGTCTATCTACTTTATCTTCTACTCTTGAGACAAATTCGTATAAGTATGATAGTTTTCATACATACACATTTGTTATTTCAGCCGAGTTTACTCGCCTATCTTTTTCTCGAAATATGTGTTGGTAAGCTTTCGCTTTAACCACTTTTCATCTTAACCCATGACGAAAGTCATGATGATGTTTCAATCTTGAAAATAGCTTTGATGACGATAGTTGTGAATAACGACTATTATAACATTATAGAAGAATGTTTAAATGATTGAAATATAGAGTTGAGATTACGTAACCAACTATGGATATAAGCATATATAGTGTGTTCACACATTAGTGTATAAATCCATGTGCCGGAAACCAAGTGTGTACATATGTGTGCATACGGTATTGGTGAAGGAGACAGGTTGGGTACTCGTACCCGTACGCGTACTAGCGGAAGTTTTCGAACCGAAAATTTCTGTTGAGTTTGTAAGTTTGCAAACTGTTAAACCAGTCACCTTAGGTACGCATACCCGTACGCGTACCCACGGAAGTTTTTGACCGAAAATTTCTGCTGAGTTTCTAAACTCAAATCCGGTAGCTATGGTACAGGTACCCGTACGCGTACCCAAGCTGGTTATATTTCTCAAATCGGAATTTCATGAACTTAAACAATAAATCAATAAGGAATGCAATCTTTGCAAACCGTGGCTATATTTTTCATGAATTGATTCAAGTGAATCAAACCGATTTTGTTTCAATTGTGTCTATTCATAAAGACCTAAGCAATTGAACAACTCTTCAACCAGTTCTTATGAGTCATTAGAACTAGTTATGTGAAGAAGATGAATACGGTTGATATAAAGTACTCATATGGATAACCATTGGTGAACCATTTGTGAACAAACCAATGTACACGTTTAGGTACGGTTACTCAAACCTAAATGAATACATTTCATTTGTGTGTGACAAGCTAAGTTTCGATCTAACGGTTGAAAGATATTAGCTTGGTTAAATCAGGTTTTTCATCTAACGGTGAATATTGAATGCTTTGTTACCAAGGTAACTAAGATTGCAAACCCTAATTTGAAAACTATATAAAGGAGACATCTAGCAACTGGAAAAAATAATCCCCACACCTCCTGTGTGATACTAGTTGGTTTTGCTAGAGTCGGTTCTCCTTTAACCTTAGGTTTCTTCTCGAGACCTTGTAGGTTAACGACTGAAAGACTTCATTGGGATTATGAATCCAGATGAAACTACTTCTCTTGTAGTTGAGGGATCTGATCTTGTCATTTTCTATCGTACGAGTTCAATTGAATAATTGACTTGAGATTATATCTCCGATAGGGCAAGATAAAAAAGAAATCACAAACATCTTTGTCTCATCGTTTTTAATTCCACAATATCTAGTTTCGCTACCATACAATTTAGATTATTGTGAGGTGATTGATAATTCTAGGTTGTTCTTCGGGAATGTAAGTCCGGGTTATCAATTGGTTCCTGTTCACCTTTATTTTATCAAAAAATAGAAGAAAACTCTTAGATTTATCTATGGGAGACAGATTTATCTATCATCATAGACTTTTCTGTGTGATACAGATTTGTTTATTAAAGTCTTAGACTTTGGGTCGTAGCAACTCTTGGTTGTGGGTGAGATCATCTAAGGGAATCAAGTTCGTAGTATCCTGCTGGGATCAGAGACGTAAGGAGCGCAACTGTACCTTGAATCAGTGTGATATTGATTAGGGTTCAACTACAGTCCAGACCGAAGTTAGTTTGTAGTAGGCTAGTGTCTGTAGCGGCTTAATACATTGTGGTGTTCAATCTGGACTAAGTCCCGGGGTTTTTCTGCATTTGCGGTTTCCTCATTAACAAAATTTCTGGTGTCTGTGTTATTTCTATTCCGCATTATATTTTGTTATATAATTGAAATATCACAGGTTGTGCGTTAAGATCAATCAATTAGAATATCCAACCTTTGGTTGTTGATTTAAATTGATTGACACTTGGATATTGGTCTTTGGTACCATCCAAGTTTATCTCTCTAGTATTTGATGAAGACTCGCAGATTTCCATTTGCTTGAGTAAAGATCAAATCCAGAGATTGAGATATTAACTCTTTGATATACTTTTATCTAGATTGAGTCTGACTGTCTAGTTGATTCTCTAGAAAGTATATTGATTAGTCCATACAGATTGCTAATCGAAATATTGGGTGAGGTTGTTAGACCCCTACTTTTTCAATTGGTATCAGAGCAGGCAAACACGTTTAAGACCTCAAAAGTCTGTGTTTGTAGCGATCTGACTCTATGGACAGAGGTGCTATCTCTATTAACGTACCACCAGTCTTCGATGGCTCAAACTACTTATGGTGGAAAATTGATATTCGAGCTTTTCTTCAATCGCGTGATTTTCAAGCATGGGTATTTGTTGTTAATGGCTATGATGCTCCCGTTGTTGAAGTAGGTAACGTTAATGTTCCAAAGAATATTGGCGAATACGATGTTGCTGAGATACTTGCTGCAAAGCAAAACTCCGATGGTTTGAATGCCATCATACATTCCATTACCCCAAATCTTCAGCACCATGTGTCAAATTGCACTAGGTATAAAGATGTGTGGGATATCTTAGAAACCGTATTCGAAGGAAATACCAGCGAAAAGGAAGCCAGGCTTCAAAACCTAAATTCTGATTGGGAAAACCTTCGTATGGCAGATGAAGATTCATTTGATGAGTTTAATCACAAAGTGTCTGAAATTGTTAATGCATCTTTTGCATTGGGTAAGACTATTCCTGAAAAGGACATTATGATGAAAATTCTCAGATCGCTGCCATCTAGATACGATTCTAAGAAGCATGCCATCATTGAGGGAAATAACCTCGATACACTTTCCAGAAATACTCTGATAGGAAAGTTAAAAATTCTTGATCTTGACACAGGAAGAACGTTCGTGCTCAATGTTGTAACCAAAACAGGTGTATCCTCTCACTTGTCTTGGGCTGATGAATGTTGTTTTAATCATGTTGATTTTAATAAATCACTGATAATCAGAAAGGTCAAGGATTTGATAAAGAGAAAAAATGGATGTGTTAAATATCCATCTTCAGTTGACGCTTCAGATGATTCAACAGAAGACAAATCTACTCTAGTTGTCAACATTTCAGATGAGTCTAACAGGTGTAATGGACTTGCGACCCTTACTCCAGATTCTCTATCCTCCTCAACTTCTGATTCAGAACTTGAGTATGACACAGAGCTTCTTGATCTTTTGAATAAATATATTCTTCAAGAGAACCTTCACCTAAAGGCCTCCTTAGAGAAAGTTGAATCATCACTCCAGGCGAAAAAATTTGAGATAGAGCGTCTTAATAATGATTTCTTCAGAACCATGTCTCTAAAGGAAGAAGAGATTGATACTCTCAAGTATGACCTGCAAAGGTTATCTGGAAGCTCATACAAAATTGCAGCAATGTTATTTGGTCATAGATCCTTTGGAAACACTAATGGTTTGGGGTTTAAAAGCAAAATTGTAAACTCAAACAGCACTGTTGCTCCAACTAATCAGGAAACAATGATTGTTGGTTGTTACGAAAAACAGGGAAAGGTTCATCAAGAAAAATCATCCCTGAAGTGTTCGTTTTGTGGAAATACAAAGCATGATCAAAGTACATGTTGGAGACTCAGAAGGAGCAACAAAAGAATCACCAAACTACAAGAGAATTTACAGAAGATGAACTTGACACTGGATAAACAAGGTTTTCCTAAAAAATCCAGATCTAGACGAGGTAAGAAACCTGTTCATACAACAAACGTTGACAAGCCACTAAAAGGTAAAAATGTGAGCACTCGTCTCACTCTGTCACTAGGTAATGCCAGTGACGTTTGCATCCTCATCTTTAACTTGGCAAAGATGAGGTTTGCACTAAAAGTGGCTCAAGTCTTTGATTTTGTATATCATCTGACTTATATTTGTTAAGAAAATATTCTCCTAAGAAGATGGATGGTGAATGATAAATCTTGAAAGACTCTTTCAAAGTCTTCCTAGGGTTTGGTATTCATAAATCCTTTTAATCATTTGTCTCCTTTTCATCCAAAAAGATACTATCTCATGGCTCCTGTAACTAGAGGTACTACAAAAAGAGATGCAGTGAAGCAGTTAATGTGTATCTTTGTAAAGGAATCACTTCTTCAAGGTGATGGAAGAGAAGTCGACAAAGAATGGATAAGGTTCTTCCTCTAACTGTCTCTTATTTGTTTGTAATTTTGATGATAATTTTAGAAGCATGGTGAAAGATTTCATCAACAAGAGAAATGATTTAAAATCTCAAATTGTTTCCTCTTTGAAAAAGATAACTCACTATGAACAAATGTTGTCTCTAACCAAGAACACCTTGTGTGATCTTAAAAGAGAACTCAGTGAGTTAACTGATATTTCCGAAGATTTAGAGGAACTGAACGATCCCATAATCAATGGGTTCTTTAATAATGAGAAGGAATTCCCAGGAGATGCCTTGAGAAAGCTCTATGATGTTTAGTAAAACTTCCAAGAGAATTTTTATTCTTGTTTTGTTTAAGAAGGATAACTAGGGTTTGGAATAGCCATTATTGTGAGTAACATAGCTATGTCCACGTTTTCATCTTGCAATGTTTTTAGATTTATTTATTTAAATTCTAAAGTGTTTTGGAAGATGATGTTTGCGGTATTAATCTTTATGGTTTTATATATTGCAATATGTTATGGGATATGTGTGTTTGCGTCCGTGAACTATTATTGTCCCATACGATGTCAAAAGTTATCTCTTTCATATGTCGATATGCATGTATTGATACAAGATCGGTGAACTTTTGACAAACAAAAGTTAAGCCTATTATGTCAATTCTTTGATGGAAGATAGGTCAAAATATTTTGTTTACAAAGATTATGTCTATTATATGTCGTTATGCAAATAGTGATGAAGATAGAATGAATCTTTGTATATTCCGCAGTATTGATTTCTAGTCTACTATAGCTAAGGTCTCGGACTAGGATAGAAAGTGTAGTTGAGCTCAAGAACTCCATGGAAATCATCATAAAAGACGAAGGAATACTCAAGGAACTGGTGGATCTTCATCGACTAAAGGTATGCGGAGACTTGAACTTATCTATCTCTCAAAAGTCTATTTATCTCCTATCTTGAGACAAAATTCGTTTTGCTATATAGACTTAGATTATACATATTTGTTACGAGCCGAGTTTATCTCGCCTATCTATTTCTCGAAATATGTGTTGGTAAGCTTTCGCTTTAGCCAAGTTCATCTTTACCTAGTGACGAAAGTCATGACAAGTTTCAATCACTTTGAAAATTGCTTACTTTGACGAAAAATAGTTTGTGAATAACAACTATAGAATATCAACGTCCTCTAAGAATGTTTCAAATGATTGAAATGAGAGTTTAGATAATATAACCATTGGAGGATATAAGCATTGTTGTGGAAACACATATATGTATAAGTCCTTATTCTTTGAACCGAAGTTGCGAACTTTGTTGATCAAGAGAACCGACATGGTGGCGTGAGCCAAGTCCGCGAACTGGCGTAAGTTCTCGTCCCGAGAAATTCTGCTGGAGTTTGTGAACTTCGTCCGGGAACTTAAGTCCGCGAACCCAGTCCACGAACTTGAGTAGGTTATATCTAAAAACGATGTTTGTGAACCTATTCTTATATAAACTAAGGAATGCAAATTGCAAACCGTGGCTATATAGTTCATGAACCGATTCGAGTGAATCAAATCGTTTTTGCGTCAATTGTGTCTTGTGTAGTTACATAAGATTTCCTTGCAATTGAACAACTCTCTAACTAGTTCTTTGAGTCACTTGAACTAGTTATGGTGAAGAAGAATATTGTTGACATGAAATTGATCATATGGCTAACCATTTGGTTGACTATTGTCGAACCAACAAATGTACAAGTTTGGGTATGGTTATACAAGCCTAGAAACGTGCATTTCATTTGTGTGTAACAAGCTAGTTTTCGATCTAACGATTGAAAGATATTAGCTTGAATCTAATCAGGTTTTCATCTAACGGGGAATATTGAATGCTTTGTTACCAAGCTAACATTGATTGCAAACCCTGATTTGAAAGACTATATAAGGGACAACTCTAGCAACTGGGAAACCTAATCCCCACACCTTCTGTGTGATACTAGTTGTGCTAAGTTAGAGTCGATTCTCCTTTAACCTTTGGTTTATTCTTCTAAACCAGGTTAACGACTTAAAGACTTCATTGGGATTGTGGAGCCAGACCGATACTACTTTCTCGTAGTTCTGTGATCTGATCTTGTTGTTTCTATCGTACGAGTACAAATGTAATAATTGGCTTGAGATTGATATCTCCGATAGGAAAGATATAAAAGAAATCACAAACATTTCGTCTCATCGTTTGTCATTCCGCAATATTTTTTTTCGCTGCGTCGACTAAGATTATTGTGAGGTGATTGATAATACGAGGCTGTTCTTCGGGAATATAAGTGTGGTTTATCAATTGGTTCCTGTTCACCTTGATTTATCAAAAGACGGAACAAAACTCGTAGGTATATTCGTGGGAGACGGATTTATCTATTACCGTAGACTTTTCTGTGTGATACATATTTGTTTATTAGAATCTTCGACTTTGGGTGGTAGCAACTCTTAGGTGTGGGCGAGATCATCTAAGGGGATCAAGTACGTAGCATCCTGCTGGGATCAGAGACGTAGGAGCTTAAATGTACCTTGGATCAGTGTGAGATTGATTGGGGGTTCAACTACAGTCCAGACCAAAGTTAATTTGGAGTAGGCTAGTGTCTGTAACGTCTTAATACAGTGTGTGTTCAATCTGGACTAGGTCCCGGGGGTTTTCTGCATTTGCGGTTTCCTCGTTAACAAAATTCTGGTGTCTGTGTTATTTTTTTTCCGCATTATATTTTGTTATACAATTGAAATATCACAGGTTGTGCATTGTTCAATCAATTAGAATATCCGACCTTTTGGTTGTTGATTTAAATTGATTGACACTTGGATATTGGTCTTTGGTACCATCCAAGTTATCTCTCTAGTATTTGATAAAGACTCGCAGATTTATATTTTCTTGAGTATATATCAAAACGAGAGATTGAGATATAAACTCTTTGATATACTTTTTATCTAGATTGAGTCTGACTTTCTAGTTGATTCTCTAGAAAGTTTATTGGAGTTTGTCCATACAGATTGCTAAGCGAAATATTGGGTGTGGTTGTTGTACCCCCACGTTTTCAAAATTGTTGTTAGATATAAAGACATCTTGTGATAATCCATTGTTAACAGACTTCGTTCCGTACGTGATTGATCACAAGAGATTCAAGTGGTGTTGTGCAGGTTATTGAAGATTAAAGAAAATTTGAAGACAAAGAAGATTTCTTATTGGTTTTCGTATCATGTGAATTGTATGCACAAACCTTGATCGTCTGGGATCCAACTAGAATTGGATTTATTCGATTGATTAGATGCGTGAAATCGACATTCTCAATGTATCTCTTTGAGATTTGATTGATTGCGAATCCATACTTGACTATTTCACTAATTGAAGTTAGATTGATCTAACCATACAAATGAGTTTATTAGATTAAACGGAAGAGCCTTTGTCAACAAATCATCTATATCTTGTAGCAAAGATTGATTAGAGTGGTTACCTAACAGATTCTTCCTTTACTGTTTTGAATACGATCCAAAGGACTTGCTATTAATGTGCGTGACTCTAGAAGTCAAAGACGCAGGGATACCGAGGGAACTAAGTATCTAGGGGTAGTATGCTTGGTCTCAACTATACGAAGTTGGTTTAGATTTTGTATAACGGCTTAACTCTGAGAGAATTCAAAACTGGACTAGGTCCCGGGGTTTTTCTGCATTTGCGGTTTCCTCGTTAACAAAATCTTGTGTTGTGTTATTTACTTTACTTTCACATTATAATTGTTTTATATTATAATAAAGTAAAGACACTTGTGCGTTAATCCTAATCACTTGATATTGATCCTATAGTAAATCGGCTTCAGAACCATGTCTCTAAAGGAAGAAGAGATTGATACTCTCAAGTATGACCTGCAAAGGTTATCTGGAAGCTCATACAAAATTGCAGCAATGTTATTTGGTCATAGATCCTTTGGAAACACTAATGGTTTGGGGTTTAAAAGCAAAATTGTAAACTCAAACAGCACTGTTGCTCCAACTAATCAGGAAACAACGATTGTTGGTTGTTACGAAAAACAGGGAAAGGTTCATCAAGAAAAATCATCTCTGAAGTGTTCGTTTTGTGGAAATACAAAGCATGATCAAAGTACATGTTGGAGACTCAGAAGGAGCAACAAAAGAATCACCAAACTACAAGAGAATTTACAGAAGATGAACTTGACACTGGATAAACAAGGTTTTCCTAAAAAATCCAGATCTAGACGAGGTAAGAAACCTGTTCATACAACAAACGTTGACAAGCCACTAAAAGGTAAAAATGTGAGCACTCGTCTCACTCTGTCACTAGGTAATGCCAGTGACGTTTGCATCCTCATCTTTAACTTGGCAAAGATGAGGTTTGCACTAAAAGTGGCTCAAGTCTTTGATTTTGTATATCATCTGACTTATATTTGTTAAGAAAATATTCTCCTAAGAAGATGGATGGTGAATGATAAATCTTGAAAGACTCTTTCAAAGTCTTCCTAGGGTTTGGTATTCATAAATCCTTTTAATCATTTGTCTCCTCGTTTTCATCCAAAAAGATACTATCTCATGGCTCCTGTAACTAGAGGTACTACAAAAAGAGATGCAGTTGAAGCAGTTAATGTGTATCTTTGTAAAGGAATCACTTCTTCAAGGGTGATGGAAGAGAAGTCGACAAAGAATGGATAAGGTTCTTCCTCTAACTGTCTCTTATTTGTTTGTAATTTTGATAATAATTTTAGAAGCATGGTGAAAGATTTCATCAACAAGAGAAATGATTTAAAATCTCAAATTGTTTCCTCTTTGAAAAAGATAACTCACTATGAACAAATGTTGTCTCTAACCAAGAACACCTTGTGTGATCTTAAAAGAGAACTCAGTGAGTTAACTGATATTTCCGAAGATTTAGAGGAACTGAACGATCCCATAATCAATGGGTTCTTTAATAATGAGAAGGAATTCCCAGGAGATGCCTTGAGAAAGCTCTATGATGTTTAGTAAAACTTCTCAAGAGAATTTTTATTCTTGTTTTTGTTTAAGAAGGATAACTAGGGTTTGGAATAGCCATTATTGTGAGTACACATAGCTATGTCCAACGTTTTCATCTTGCAATGTTTTTAGATTTATTTATTTAAATTCTAAAGTGTTTTGGAAGATGATGTTTGCGGTATTAATCTTTATGGTTTTATATATTGCAATATGTTATGGGATATGTGTGTTTGCGTCCGTGAACTATTATTGTCCCATACGATGTCAAAAGTTATCTCTTTCATATGTCGATATGCATGTATTGATACAAGATCGGTGAACTTTTGACAAACAAAAGTTAAGCCTATTATGTCAATTCTTTGATGGAAGATAGGTCAAAATATTTTGTTTACAAAGATTATGTCTATTATATGTCGTTATGCAAATAGTGATGAAGATAGAATGAATCTTTGTATATTCCGCAGTATTGATTTCTAGTCTACTATAGCTAAGGTCTCGGACTAGGATAGAAAGTGTAGTTGAGCTCAAGAACTCCATGGAAATCATCATAAAAGACGAAGGAATACTCAAGGAACTGGTGGATCTTCATCGACTAAAAGGTATGCGGAGACTTGAACTTATCTATCTCTCAAAAGTCTATTTATCTCCTATCTTGAGACAAAATTCGTTTTGCTATATAGACTTAGATTATACATATTTGTTACGAGCCGAGTTTATCTCGCCTATCTATTTCTCGAAATATGTGTTGGTAAGCTTTCGCTTTAGCCAAGTTCATCTTTACCTAGTGACGAAAGTCATGACAAGTTTCAATCACTTTGAAAATTGCTTACTTTGACGAAAAATAGTTTGTGAATAACAACTATAGAATATCAACGTCCTCTAAGAATGTTTCAAATGATTGAAATGAGAGTTTAGATAATATAACCATTGGAGGATATAAGCATTGTTGTGGAAACACATATATGTATAAGTCCTTATTCTTTGAACCGAAGTTTGCGAACTTTGTTGATCAAGAGAACCGACATGGTGGCGTGAGCCAAGTCCGCGAACTGGCGTAAGTTCTCGTCCCGAGAAATTCTGCTGGAGTTTGTGAACTTCGTCCGGGAACTTAAGTCCGCGAACCCAGTCCACGAACTTGAGTAGGTTATATCTAAAAACGATGTTTGTGAACCTATTCTTATATAAACTAAGGAATGCAAATTGCAAACCGTGGCTATATAGTTCATGAACCGATTCGAGTGAATCAAATCGTTTTTGCGTCAATTGTGTCTTGTGTATTTACATAAGATTTCCTTGCAATTGAACAACTCTCTAACTAGTTCATTTGAGTCACTTGAACTAGTTATGGTGAAGAAGAATATTGTTGACATGAAATTGATCATATGGCTAACCATTTGGTTGACTATTGTCGAACCAACAAATGTACAAGTTTGGGTATGGTTATACAAGCCTAGAAACGTGCATTTCATTTGTGTGTAACAAGCTAGTTTTCGATCTAACGATTGAAAGATATTAGCTTGAATCTAATCAGGTTTTCATCTAACGGGGAATATTGAATGCTTTGTTACCAAGCTAACATTGATTGCAAACCCTGATTTGAAAGACTATATAAGGGACAACTCTAGCAACTGGGAAACCTAATCCCCACACCTTCTGTGTGATACTAGTTGTGCTAAGTTAGAGTCGATTCTCCTTTAACCTTTGGTTTATTCTTCTAAACCAGGTTAACGACTTAAAGACTTCATTGGGATTGTGGAGCCAGACCGATACTACTTTCTCGTAGTTCTGTGATCTGATCTTGTTGTTTCTATCGTACGAGTACAAATGTAATAATTGTCTTGAGATTGATATCTCCGATAGGAAAGATATAAAAGAAATCACAAACATTTCGTCTCATCGTTTGTCATTCCGCAATATTTTTTTTCGCTGCGTCGACTAAGATTATTGTGAGGTGATTGATAATACGAGGCTGTTCTTCGGGAATATAAGTGTGGTTTATCAATTGGTTCCTGTTCACCTTGATTTATCAAAAGACGGAACAAAACTCGTAGGTATATTCGTGGGAGACGGATTTATCTATTACCGTAGACTTTTCTGTGTGATACATATTTGTTTATTAGAATCTTCGACTTTGGGTGGTAGCAACTCTTAGGTGTGGGCGAGATCATCTAAGGGGATCAAGTACGTAGCATCCTGCTGGGATCAGAGACGTAGGAGCTTAACTGTACCTTGGATCAGTGTGAGATTGATTGGGGGTTCAACTACAGTCCAGACCAAAGTTAATTTGGAGTAGGCTAGTGTCTGTAACGTCTTAATACAGTGTGTGTTCAATCTGGACTAGGTCCCGGGGGTTTTCTGCATTTGCGGTTTCCTCGTTAACAAAATTCTGGTGTCTGTGTTATTTTTTTTCCGCATTATATTTTGTTATACAATTGAAATATCACAGGTTGTGCATTGTTCAATCAATTAGAATATCCGACCTTTTGGTTGTTGATTTAAATTGATTGACACTTGGATATTGGTCTTTGGTACCATCCAAGTTATCTCTCTAGTATTTGATAAAGACTCGCAGATTTATATTTTCTTGAGTATATATCAAAACGAGAGATTGAGATATAAACTCTTTGATATACTTTTTATCTAGATTGAGTCTGACTTTCTAGTTGATTCTCTAGAAAGTTTATTGGAGTTTGTCCATACAGATTGCTAAGCGAAATATTGGGTGTGGTTGTTGTACCCCCACGTTTTCAAAATTGTTGTTAGATATAAAGACATCTTGTGATAATCCATTGTTAACAGACTTCGTTCCGTACGTGATTGATCACAAGAGATTCAAGTGGTGTTGTGCAGGTTATTGAAGATTAAAGAAAATTTGAAGACAAAGAAGATTTCTTATTGGTTTTCGTATCATGTGAATTGTATGCACAAACCTTGATCGGCTGGGATCCAACTAGAATTGGATTTATTCGATTGATTAGATGCGTGAAATCGACATTCTCAATGTATCTCTTTGAGATTTGATTGATTGCGAATCCATACTTGACTATTTCACTAATTGAAGTTAGATTGATCTAACCATACAAATGAGTTTATTAGATTAAACGGAAGAGCCTTTGTCAACAAATCATCTATATCTTGTAGCAAAGATTGATTAGAGTGGTTACCTAACAGATTCTTCCTTTACTGTTTTGAATACGATCCAAAGGACTTGCTATTAATGTGCGTGACTCTAGAAGTCAAAGACGCAGGGATACCGAGGGAACTAAGTAGCTAGGGGTAGTATGCTTGGTCTCAACTATACGAAGTTGGTTTAGATTTTGTATAACGGCTTAACTCTGAGAGAATTCAAAACTGGACTAGGTCCCGGGGTTTTTCTGCATTTGCGGTTTCCTCGTTAACAAAATCTTGTGTTGTGTTATTTACTTTACTTTCACATTATAATTGTTTTATATTATAATAAAGTAAAGACACTTGTGCGTTAATCCTAATCACTTGATATTGATCCTATAGTAAATCGGCTTCAGAACCATGTCTCTAAAGGAAGAAGAGATTGATACTCTCAAGTATGACCTGCAAAGGTTATCTGGAAGCTCATACAAAATTGCAGCAATGTTATTTGGTCATAGATCCTTTGGAAACACTAATGGTTTGGGGTTTAAAAGCAAAATTGTAAACTCAAACAGCACTGTTGCTCCAACTAATCAGGAAACAACGATTGTTGGTTGTTACGAAAAACAGGGAAAGGTTCATCAAGAAAAATCATCTCTGAAGTGTTCGTTTTGTGGAAATACAAAGCATGATCAAAGTACATGTTGGAGACTCAGAAGGAGCAACAAAAGAATCACCAAACTACAAGAGAATTTACAGAAGATGAACTTGACACTGGATAAACAAGGTTTTCCTAAAAAATCCAGATCTAGACGAGGTAAGAAACCTGTTCATACAACAAACGTTGACAAGCCACTAAAAGGTAAAAATGTGAGCACTCGTCTCACTCTGTCACTAGGTAATGCCAGTGACGTTTGCATCCTCATCTTTAACTTGGCAAAGATGAGGTTTGCACTAAAAGTGGCTCAAGTCTTTGATTTTGTATATCATCTGACTTATATTTGTTAAGAAAATATTCTCCTAAGAAGATGGATGGTGAATGATAAATCTTGAAAGACTCTTTCAAAGTCTTCCTAGGGTTTGGTATTCATAAATCCTTTTAATCATTTGTCTCCTCGTTTTCATCCAAAAAGATACTATCTCATGGCTCCTGTAACTAGAGGTACTACAAAAAGAGATGCAGTTGAAGCAGTTAATGTGTATCTTTGTAAAGGAATCACTTCTTCAAGGGTGATGGAAGAGAAGTCGACAAAGAATGGATAAGGTTCTTCCTCTAACTGTCTCTCATTTGTTTGTAATTTTGATAATAATTTTAGAAGCATGGTGAAAGATTTCATCAACAAGAGAAATGATTTAAAATCTCAAGTTGTTTCCTCTTTGAAAAAGATAACTCACTATGAACAAATGTTGTC
The DNA here is from genome assembly GCF_003573695.1 of Papaver somniferum. Classification (NCBI taxonomy): domain Eukaryota; kingdom Viridiplantae; phylum Streptophyta; class Magnoliopsida; order Ranunculales; family Papaveraceae; genus Papaver; species Papaver somniferum. Next base: position 147,595,289 of record NC_039358.1, on the reverse strand, counting down.
TCTAACCAAGAACACCTTGTGTGATCTTAAAAGAGAACTCAGTGAGTTAACTGATATTTCCGAAGATTTAGAGGAACTGAACGATCCCATAATCAATGGGTTCTTTAATAATGAGAAGGAATTCCCAGGAGATGCCTTGAGAAAGCTCTATGATGTTTAGTAAAACTTCTCAAGAGAATTTTTATTCTTGTTTTTGTTTAAGAAGGATAACTAGGGTTTGGAATAGCCATTATTGTGAGTACACATAGCTATGTCCAACGTTTTCATCTTGCAATGTTTTTAGATTTATTTATTTAAATTCTAAAGTGTTTTGGAAGATGATGTTTGCGGTATTAATCTTTATGGTTTTATATATTGCAATATGTTATGGGATATGTGTGTTTGCGTCCGTGAACTATTATTGTCCCATACGATGTCAAAAGTTATCTCTTTCATATGTCGATATGCATGTATTGATACAAGATCGGTGAACTTTTGACAAACAAAAGTTAAGCCTATTATGTCAATTCTTTGATGGAAGATAGGTCAAAATATTTTGTTTACAAAGATTATGTCTATTATATGTCGTTATGCAAATAGTGATGAAGATAGAATGAATCTTTGTATATTCCGCAGTATTGATTTCTAGTCTACTATAGCTAAGGTCTCGGACTAGGATAGAAAGTGTAGTTGAGCTCAAGAACTCCATGGAAATCATCATAAAAGACGAAGGAATACTCAAGGAACTGGTGGATCTTAGATATTAGCTTGAATCTAATCAGGTTTTCATCTAACGGGGAATATTGAATGCTTTGTTACCAAGCTAACATTGATTGCAAACCCTGATTTGAAAGACTATATAAGGGACAACTCTAGCAACTGGGAAACCTAATCCCCACACCTTCTGTGTGATACTAGTTGTGCTAAGTTAGAGTCGATTCTCCTTTAACCTTTGGTTTATTCTTCTAAACCAGGTTAACGACTTAAAGACTTCATTGGGATTGTGGAGCCAGACCGATACTACTTTCTCGTAGTTCTGTGATCTGATCTTGTTGTTTCTATCGTACGAGTACAAATGTAATAATTGGCTTGAGATTGATATCTCCGATAGGAAAGATATAAAAGAAATCACAAACATTTCGTCTCATCGTTTGTCATTCCGCAATATTTTTTTTCGCTGCGTCGACTAAGATTATTGTGAGGTGATTGATAATACGAGGCTGTTCTTCGGGAATATAAGTGTGGTTTATCAATTGGTTCCTGTTCACCTTGATTTATCAAAAGACGGAACAAAACTCGTAGGTATATTCGTGGGAGACGGATTTATCTATTACCGTAGACTTTTCTGTGTGATACATATTTGTTTATTAGAATCTTCGACTTTGGGTGGTAGCAACTCTTAGGTGTGGGCGAGATCATCTAAGGGGATCAAGTACGTAGCATCCTGCTGGGATCAGAGACGTAGGAGCTTAACTGTACCTTGGATCAGTGTCAGATTGATTGGGGGTTCAACTACAGTCCAGACCAAAGTTAATTTGGAGTAGGCTAGTGTCTGTAACGTCTTAATACAGTGTGTGTTCAATCTGGACTAGGTCCCGGGGGTTTTCTGCATTTGCGGTTTCCTCGTTAACAAAATTCTGGTGTCTGTGTTATTTTTTTTCCGCATTATATTTTGTTATACAATTGAAATATCACAGGTTGTGCATTGTTCAATCAATTAGAATATCCGACCTTTTGGTTGTTGATTTAAATTGATTGACACTTGGATATTGGTCTTTGGTACCATCCAAGTTATCTCTCTAGTATTTGATAAAGACTCGCAGATTTATATTTTCTTGAGTATATATCAAAACGAGAGATTGAGATATAAACTCTTTGATATACTTTTTATCTAGATTGAGTCTGACTTTCTAGTTGATTCTCTAGAAAGTTTATTGGAGTTTGTCCATACAGATTGCTAAGCGAAATATTGGGTGTGGTTGTTGTACCCCCACGTTTTCAAAATTGTTGTTAGATATAAAGACATCTTGTGATAATCCATTGTTAACAGACTTCGTTCCGTACGTGATTGATCACAAGAGATTCAAGTGGTGTTGTGCAGGTTATTGAAGATTAAAGAAAATTTGAAGACAAAGAAGATTTCTTATTGGTTTTCGTATCATGTGAATTGTATGCACAAACCTTGATCGGCTGGGATCCAACTAGAATTGGATTTATTCGATTGATTAGATGCGTGAAATCGACATTCTCAATGTATCTCTTTGAGATTTGATTGATTGCGAATCCATACTTGACTATTTCACTAATTGAAGTTAGATTGATCTAACCATACAAATGAGTTTATTAGATTAAACGGAAGAGCCTTTGTCAACAAATCATCTATATCTTGTAGCAAAGATTGATTAGAGTGGTTACCTAACAGATTCTTCCTTTACTGTTTTGAATACGATCCAAAGGACTTGCTATTAATGTGCGTGACTCTAGAAGTCAAAGACGCAGGGATACCGAGGGAACTAAGTAGCTAGGGGTAGTATGCTTGGTCTCAACTATACGAAGTTGGTTTAGATTTTGTATAACGGCTTAACTCTGAGAGAATTCAAAACTGGACTAGGTCCCGGGGTTTTTCTGCATTTGCGGTTTCCTCGTTAACAAAATCTTGTGTTGTGTTATTTACTTTACTTTCACATTATAATTGTTTTATATTATAATAAAGTAAAGACACTTGTGCGTTAATCCTAATCACTTGATATTGATCCTATAGTAAATCGGCTTCAGAACCATGTCTCTAAAGGAAGAAGAGATTGATACTCTCAAGTATGACCTGCAAAGGTTATCTGGAAGCTCATACAAAATTGCAGCAATGTTATTTGGTCATAGATCCTTTGGAAACACTAATGGTTTGGGGTTTAAAAGCAAAATTGTAAACTCAAACAGCACTGTTGCTCCAACTAATCAGGAAACAACGATTGTTGGTTGTTACGAAAAACAGGGAAAGGTTCATCAAGAAAAATCATCTCTGAAGTGTTCGTTTTGTGGAAATACAAAGCATGATCAAAGTACATGTTGGAGACTCAGAAGGAGCAACAAAAGAATCACCAAACTACAAGAGAATTTACAGAAGATGAACTTGACACTGGATAAACAAGGTTTTCCTAAAAAATCCAGATCTAGACGAGGTAAGAAACCTGTTCATACAACAAACGTTGACAAGCCACTAAAAGGTAAAAATGTGAGCACTCGTCTCACTCTGTCACTAGGTAATGCCAGTGACGTTTGCATCCTCATCTTTAACTTGGCAAAGATGAGGTTTGCACTAAAAGTGGCTCAAGTCTTTGATTTTGTATATCATCTGACTTATATTTGTTAAGAAAATATTCTCCTAAGAAGATGGATGGTGAATGATAAATCTTGAAAGACTCTTTCAAAGTCTTCCTAGGGTTTGGTATTCATAAATCCTTTTAATCATTTGTCTCCTCGTTTTCATCCAAAAAGATACTATCTCATGGCTCCTGTAACTAGAGGTACTACAAAAAGAGATGCAGTTGAAGCAGTTAATGTGTATCTTTGTAAAGGAATCACTTCTTCAAAGGTGATGGAAGAGAAGTCGACAAAGAATGGATAAGGTTCTTCCTCTAACTGTCTCTTATTTGTTTGTAATTTTGATGATAATTTTAGAAGCACGGTGAAAGATTTCATCAACAAGAGAAATGATTTAAAATCTCAAATTGTTTCCTCTTTGAAAAAGATAACTCACTATGAACAAATGTTGTCTCTAACCAAGAACACCTTGTGTGATCTTAAAAGAGAACTCAGTGAGTTAACTGATATTTCCGAAGATTTAGAGGAACTGAACGATCCCATAATCAATGGGTTCTTTAATAATGAGAAGGAATTCCCAGGAGATGCCTTGAGAAAGCTCTATGATGTTTAGTAAAACTTCTCAAGAGAATTTTTATTCTTGTTTTTGTTTAAGAAGGATAACTAGGGTTTGGAATAGCCATTATTGTGAGTACACATAGCTATGTCCAACGTTTTCATCTTGCAATGTTTTTAGATTTATTTATTTAAATTCTAAAGTGTTTTGGAAGATGATGTTTGCGGTATTAATCTTTATGGTTTTATATATTGCAATATGTTATGGGATATGTGTGTTTGCGTCCGTGAACTATTATTGTCCCATACGATGTCAAAAGTTATCTCTTTCATATGTCGATATGCATGTATTGATACAAGATCGGTGAACTTTTGACAAACAAAAGTTAAGCCTATTATGTCAATTCTTTGATGGAAGATAGGTCAAAATATTTTGTTTACAAAGATTATGTCTATTATATGTCGTTATGCAAATAGTGATGAAGATAGAATGAATCTTTGTATATTCCGCAGTATTGATTTCTAGTCTACTATAGCTAAGGTCTCGGACTAGGATAGAAAGTGTAGTTGAGCTCAAGAACTCCATGGAAATCATCATAAAAGACGAAGGAATACTCAAGGAACTGGTGGATCTTCATCGACTAAAAGGTATGCGGAGACTTGAACTTATCTATCTCTCAAAAGTCTATTTATCTCCTATCTTGAGACAAAATTCGTTTTGCTATATAGACTTAGATTATACATATTTGTTACGAGCCGAGTTTATCTCGCCTATCTATTTCTCGAAATATGTGTTGGTAAGCTTTCGCTTTAGCCAAGTTCATCTTTACCTAGTGACGAAAGTCATGACAAGTTTCAATCACTTTGAAAATTGCTTACTTTGACGAAAAATAGTTTGTGAATAACAACTATAGAATATCAACGTCCTCTAAGAATGTTTCAAATGATTGAAATGAGAGTTTAGATAATATAACCATTGGAGGATATAAGCATTGTTGTGGAAACACATATATGTATAAGTCCTTATTCTTTGAACCGAAGTTTGCGAACTTTGTTGATCAAGAGAACCGACATGGTGGCGTGAGCCAAGTCCGCGAACTGGCGTAAGTTCTCGTCCCGAGAAATTCTGCTGGAGTTTGTGAACTTCGTCCGGGAACTTAAGTCCGCGAACCCAGTCCACGAACTTGAGTAGGTTATATCTAAAAACGATGTTTGTGAACCTATTCTTATATAAACTAAGGAATGCAAATTGCAAACCGTGGCTATATAGTTCATGAACCGATTCGAGTGAATCAAATCGTTTTTGCGTCAATTGTGTCTTGTGTATTTACATAAGATTTCCTTGTAATTGAACAACTCTCTAACTAGTTCATTTGAGTCACTTGAACTAGTTATGGTGAAGAAGAATATTGTTGACATGAAATTGATCATATGGCTAACCATTTGGTTGACTATTGTCGAACCAACAAATGTACAAGTTTGGGTATGGTTATACAAGCCTAGAAACGTGCATTTCATTTGTGTGTAACAAGCTAGTTTTCGATCTAACGATTGAAAGATATTAGCTTGAATCTAATCAGGTTTTCATCTAACGGGGAATATTGAATGCTTTGTTACCAAGCTAACATTGATTACAAACCCTGATTTGAAAGACTATATAAGGGACAACTCTAGCAACTGGGAAACCTAATCCCCACACCTTCTGTGTGATACTAGTTGTGCTAAGTTAGAGTCGATTCTCCTTTAACCTTTGGTTTATTCTTCTAAACCAGGTTAACGACTTAAAGACTTCATTGGGATTGTGGAGCCAGACCGATACTACTTTCTCGTAGTTCTGTGATCTGATCTTGTTGTTTCTATCGTACGAGTACAAATGTAATAATTGTCTTGAGATTGATATCTCCGATAGGAAAGATATAAAAGAAATCACAAACATTTCGTCTCATCGTTTGTCATTCCGCAATATTTTTTTTCGCTGCGTCGACTAAGATTATTGTGAGGTGATTGATAATACGAGGCTGTTCTTCGGGAATATAAGTGTGGTTTATCAATTGGTTCCTGTTCACCTTGATTTATCAAAAGACGGAACAAAACTCGTAGGTATATTCGTGGGAGACGGATTTATCTATTACCGTAGACTTTTCTGTGTGATACATATTTGTTTATTAGAATCTTCGACTTTGGGTGGTAGCAACTCTTAGGTGTGGGCGAGATCATCTAAGGGGATCAAGTACGTAGCATCCTGCTGGGATCAGAGACGTAGGAGCTTAACTGTACCTTGGATCAGTGTGAGATTGATTGGGGGTTCAACTACAGTCCAGACCAAAGTTAATTTGGAGTAGGCTAGTGTCTGTAACGTCTTAATACAGTGTGTGTTCAATCTGGACTAGGTCCCGGGGGTTTTCTGCATTTGCGGTTTCCTCGTTAACAAAATTCTGGTGTCTGTGTTATTTTTTTTCCGCATTATATTTTGTTATACAATTGAAATATCACAGGTTGTGCATTGTTCAATCAATTAGAATATCCGACCTTTTGGTTGTTGATTTAAATTGATTGACACTTGGATATTGGTCTTTGGTACCATCCAAGTTATCTCTCTAGTATTTGATAAAGACTCGCAGATTTATATTTTCTTGAGTATATATCAAAACGAGAGATTGAGATATAAACTCTTTGATATACTTTTTATCTAGATTGAGTCTGACTTTCTAGTTGATTCTCTAGAAAGTTTATTGGAGTTTGTCCATACAGATTGCTAAGCGAAATATTGGGTGTGGTTGTTGTACCCCCACGTTTTCAAAATTGTTGTTATATAAAGACATCTTGTGATAATCCATTGTTAACAGACTTCGTTCCGTACGTGATTGATCACAAGAGATTCAAGTGGTGTTGTGCAGGTTATTGAAGATTAAAGAAAATTTGAAGACAAAGAAGATTTCTTATTGGTTTTCGTATCATGTGAATTGTATGCACAAACCTTGATCGGCTGGGATCCAACTAGAATTGGATTTATTCGATTGATTAGATGCGTGAAATCGACATTCTCAATGTATCTCTTTGAGATTTGATTGATTGCGAATCCATACTTGACTATTTCACTAATTGAAGTTAGATTGATCTAACCATACAAATGAGTTTATTAGATTAAACGGAAGAGCCTTTGTCAACAAATCATCTATATCTTGTAGCAAAGATTGATTAGAGTGGTTACCTAACAGATTCTTCCTTTACTGTTTTGAATACGATCCAAAGGACTTGCTATTAATGTGCGTGACTCTAGAAGTCAAAGACGCAGGGATACCGAGGGAACTAAGTAGCTAGGGGTAGTATGCTTGGTCTCAACTATACGAAGTTGGTTTAGATTTTGTATAACGGCTTAACTCTGAGAGAATTCAAAACTGGACTAGGTCCCGGGGTTTTTCTGCATTTGCGGTTTCCTCGTTAACAAAATCTTGTGTTGTGTTATTTACTTTACTTTCACATTATAATTGTTTTATATTATAATAAAGTAAATACACTTGTGCGTTAATCCTAATCACTTGATATTGATCCTATAGTAAATCGGCTTCAGAACCATGTCTCTAAAGGAAGAAGAGATTGATACTCTCAAGTATGACCTGCAAAGGTTATCTGGAAGCTCATACAAAATTGCAGCAATGTTATTTGGTCATAGATCCTTTGGAAACACTAATGGTTTGGGGTTTAAAAGCAAAATTGTAAACTCAATCAGCACTGTTGCTCCAACTAATCAGGAAACAACGATTGTTGGTTGTTACGAAAAACAGGGAAAGGTTCATCAAGAAAAATCATCTCTGAAGTGTTCGTTTTGTGGAAATACAAAGCATGATCAAAGTACATGTTGGAGACTCAGAAGGAGCAACAAAAGAATCACCAAACTACAAGAGAATTTACAGAAGATGAACTTGACACTGGATAAACAAGGTTTTCCTAAAAAATCCAGATCTAGACGAGGTAAGAAACCTGTTCATACAACAAACGTTGACAAGCCACTAAAAGGTAAAAATGTGAGCACTCGTCTCACTCTGTCACTAGGTAATGCCAGTGACGTTTGCATCCTCATCTTTAACTTGGCAAAGATGAGGTTTGCACTAAAAGTGGCTCAAGTCTTTGATTTTGTATATCATCTGACTTATATTTGTTAAGAAAATATTCTCCTAAGAAGATGGATGGTGAATGATAAATCTTGAAAGACTCTTTCAAAGTCTTCCTAGGGTTTGGTATTCATAAATCCTTTTAATCATTTGTCTCCTCGTTTTCATCCAAAAAGATACTATCTCATGGCTCCTGTAACTAGAGGTACTACAAAAAGAGATGCAGTTGAAGCAGTTAATGTGTATCTTTGTAAAGGAATCACTTCTTCAAGGGTGATGGAAGAGAAGTCGACAAAGAATGGATAAGGTTCTTCCTCTAACTGTCTCTTATTTGTTTGTAATTTTGATAATAATTTTAGAAGCATGGTGAAAGATTTCATCAACAAGAGAAATGATTTAAAATCTCAAATTGTTTCCTCTTTGAAAAAGATAACTCACTATGAACAAATGTTGTCTCTAACCAAGAACACCTTGTGTGATCTTAAAAGAGAACTCAGTGAGTTAACTGATATTTCCGAAGATTTAGAGGAACTGAACGATCCCATAATCAATGGGTTCTTTAATAATGAGAAGGAATTCCCAGGAGATGCCTTGTGAAAGCTCTTGATGTTTAGTAAAACTTCTCAAGAGAATTTTTATTCTTGTTTTTGTTTAAGAAGGATAACTAGGGTTTGGAATAGCCATTATTGTGAGTACACATAGCTATGTCCAACGTTTTCATCTTGCAATGTTTTTAGATTTATTTATTTAAATTCTAAAGTGTTTTGGAAGATGATGTTTGCGGTATTAATCTTTATGGTTTTATATATTGCAATATGTTATGGGATATGTGTGTTTGCGTCCGTGAACTATTATTGTCCCATACGATGTCAAAAGTTATCTCTTTCATATGTCGATATGCATGTATTGATACAAGATCGGTGAACTTTTGACAAACAAAAGTTAAGCCTATTATGTCAATTCTTTGATGGAAGATAGGTCAAAATATTTTGTTTACAAAGATTATGTCTATTATATGTCGTTATGCAAATAGTGATGAAGATAGAATGAATCTTTGTATATTCCGCAGTATTGATTTCTAGTCTACTATAGCTAAGGTCTCGGACTAGGATAGAAAGTGTAGTTGAGCTCAAGAACTCCATGGAAATCATCATAAAAGACGAAGGAATACTCAAGGAACTGGTGGATCTTCATCGACTAAAAGGTATGCGGAGACTTGAACTTATCTATCTCTCAAAAGTCTATTTATCTCCTATCTTGAGACAAAATTCGTTTTGCTATATAGACTTAGATTATACATATTTGTTACGAGCCGAGTTTATCTCGCCTATCTATTTCTCGAAATATGTGTTGGTAAGCTTTCGCTTTAGCCAAGTTCATCTTTACCTAGTGACGAAAGTCATGACAAGTTTCAATCACTTTGAAAATTGCTTACTTTGACGAAAAATAGTTTGTGAATAACAACTATAGAATATCAACGTCCTCTAAGAATGTTTCAAATGATTGAAATGAGAGTTTAGATAATATAACCATTGGAGGATATAAGCATTGTTGTGGAAACACATATATGTATAAGTCCTTATTCTTTGAACCGAAGTTTGCGAACTTTGTTGATCAAGAGAACCGACATGGTGGCGTGAGCCAAGTCCGCGAACTGGCGTAAGTTCTCGTCCCGAGAAATTCTGCTGGAGTTTGTGAACTTCGTCCGGGAACTTAAGTCCGCGAACCCAGTCCACGAACTTGAGTAGGTTATATCTAAAAACGATGTTTGTGAACCTATTCTTATATAAACTAAGGAATGCAAATTGCAAACCGTGGCTATATAGTTCATGAACCGATTCGAGTGAATCAAATCGTTTTTGCGTCAATTGTGTCTTGTGTATTTACATAAGATTTCCTTGCAATTGAACAACTCTCTAACTAGTTCATTTGAGTCACTTGAACTAGTTATGGTGAAGAAGAATATTGTTGACATGAAATTGATCATATGGCTAACCATTTGGTTGACTATTGTCGAACCAACAAATGTACAAGTTTGGGTATGGTTATACAAGCCTAGAAACGTGCATTTCATTTGTGTGTAACAAGCTAGTTTTCGATCTAACGATTGAAAGATATTAGCTTGAATCTAATCAGGTTTTCATCTAACGGGGAATATTGAATGCTTTGTTACCAAGCTAACATTGATTGCAAACCCTGATTTGAAAGACTATATAAGGGACAACTCTAGCAACTGGGAAACCTAATCCCCACACCTTCTGTGTGATACTAGTTGTGCTAAGTTAGAGTCGATTCTCCTTTAACCTTTGGTTTATTCTTCTAAACCAGGTTAACGACTTAAAGACTTCATTGGGATTGTGGAGCCAGACCGATACTACTTTCTCGTAGTTCTGTGATCTGATCTTGTTGTTTCTATCGTACGAGTACAAATGTAATAATTGGCTTGAGATTGATATCTCCGATAGGAAAGATATAAAAGAAATCACAAACATTTCGTCTCATCGTTTGTCATTCCGCAATATTTTTTTTCGCTGCGTCGACTAAGATTATTGTGAGGTGATTGATAATACGAGGCTGTTCTTCGGGAATATAAGTGTGGTTTATCAATTGGTTCCTGTTCACCTTGATTTATCAAAAGACGGAACAAAACTCGTAGGTATATTCGTGGGAGACGGATTTATCTATTACCGTAGACTTTTCTGTGTGATACATATTTGTTTATTAGAATCTTCGACTTTGGGTGGTAGCAACTCTTAGGTGTGGGCGAGATCATCTAAGGGGATCAAGTACGTAGCATCCTGCTGGGATCAGAGACGTAGGAGCTTAACTGTACCTTGGATCAGTGTCAGATTGATTGGGGTTCAACTCAGTCCAACCAAAGTTTAATTTGGAGTAGGCTAGTGTCTGTAAACGTCTTAATACAGTGTGTGTTCAATCTGGACTAGGTCCCGGGGGTTTTCTTCCTGCATTGCGGTTTCCTCGTTAACAAAATTCTGGTGTCTGTGTTATTTTTTTTTTCCGCATTATATTTTGTTATACAATTGAAATATCACAGGTTTGCATTGTTCAATCAATTAGAATATCCGACCTTTTGGTTGTTGATTAAATTGATTGACACTTGGATATTGGTCTTTGGTACCATCCAAGTTATCTCTCTAGTATTTGATAAAGACTCGCAGATTTATATTTTCTGAGTATATATCAAAACGAGAGATTGAGATATAAACTCTTTGATATACTTTTTATCTAGATTGAGTCTGACTTTCTAGTTGATTCTCTAGAAAGTTTATTGGAGTTTGTCCATACAGATTGCTAAGCGAATATTGGGTGTGGTTGTTGTACCCCCGTTTTCAAAATTGTTTTAGATATAAGACATCTTGTGATAATCCATTGTTAACAGACTTCGTTCCGTACGTGATTGATCACAAGAGATTCAAGTGGTGTTGCAGGTTATTGAAGATTAAAAAATTTGAAGACAAAGAAGATTTCTTATTGGTTTTCGTATCATGTGAATTGTATGCACAAACCTTGATCGGCTGGGATCCAACTAGAATTGGATTTATTCGATTGATTAGATGCGTGAAATCGACATTCTCAATGTATCTCTTTGAGATTTGATTGATTGCGAATCCATACTTGACTATTTCAGTAATTGAAGTTAGATTGATCTAACCATACAAAGGAGTTTATTAGATTAAACGGAAGAGACTTTGTCAACAAATCATCTATATCTTGTAGCAAAGATTGATTAGAGTGGTTACCTAACAGATTCTTCCTTTACTGTTTTGAATACGATCCAAAGGACTTGCTATTAATGTGCGTGACTCTAGAAGTCAAAGACGCAGGGATACCGAGGGAACTAAGTAGCTAGGGGTAGTATGCTTGGTCTCAACTATACGAAGTTGGTTTAGATTTTGTATAATGTCTTAACTCTGAGAGAATTCAAAACTGGACTAGGTCCCGGGGTTTTTCTGCATTTGCGGTTTCCACGTTAACAAAATCTTGTGTTGTGTTATTTACTTTACTTTCACATTATAATTGTTTTATATTATAATAAAGTAAATACACTTGTGCGTTAATCCTAATCACTTGATATTGATCCTATAGTAAATCGGCTTCAGAACCATGTCTCTAAAGGAAGAAGAGATTGATACTCTCAAGTATGACCTGCAAAGGTTATCTGGAAGCTCAGACAAAATTGCAGCAATGTTATTTGGTCATAGATCCTTTGGAAACACTAATGGTTTGGGGTTTAAAAGCAAAATTGTAAACTCAAACAGCACTGTTGCTCCAACTAATCAGGAAACAACGATTGTTGGTTGTTACGAAAAACAGGGAAAGGTTCATCAAGAAAAATCATCTCTGAAGTGTTCGTTTTGTGGAAATACAAAGCATGATCAAAGTACATGTTGGAGACTCAGAAGGAGCAACAAAAGAATCACCAAACTACAAGAGAATTTACAGAAGATGAACTTGACACTGGATAAACAAGGTTTTCCTAAAAAATCCAGATCTAGACGAGGTAAGAAACCTGTTCATACAACAAACGTTGACAAGCCACTAAAAGGTAAAAATGTGAGCACTCGTCTCACTCTGTCACTAGGTAATGCCAGTGACGTTTGCATCCTCATCTTTAACTTGGCAAAGATGAGGTTTGCACTAAAAGTGGCTCAAGTCTTTGATTTTGTATATCATCTGACTTATATTTGTTAAGAAAATATTCTCCTAAGAAGATGGATGGTGAATGATAAATCTTGAAAGACTCTTTCAAAGTCTTCCTAGGGTTTGGTATTCATAAATCCTTTTAATCATTTGTCTCCTCGTTTTCATCCAAAAAGATACTATCTCATGGCTCCTGTAACTAGAGGTACTACAAAAAGAGATGCAGTTGAAGCAGTTAATGTGTATCTTTGTAAAGGAATCACTTCTTCAAGGGTGATGGAAGAGAAGTCGACAAAGAATGGATAAGGTTCTTCCTCTAACTGTCTCTCATTTGTTTGTAATTTTGATAATAATTTTAGAAGCATGGTGAAAGATTTCATCAACAAGAGAAATGATTTAAAATCTCAAGTTGTTTCCTCTTTGAAAAAGATAACTCACTATGAACAAATGTTGTCTCTAACCAAGAACACCTTGTGTGATCTTAAAAGAGAACTCAGTGAGTTAACTGATATTTCCGAAGATTTAGAGGAACTGAACGATCCCATAATCAATGGGTTCTTTAATAATGAGAAGGAATTCCCAGGAGATGCCTTGAGAAAGCTCTATGATGTTTAGTAAAACTTCTCAAGAGAATTTTTATTCTTGTTTTTGTTTAAGAAGGATAACTAGGGTTTGGAATAGCCATTATTGTGAGTACACATAGCTATGTCCAACGTTTTCATCTTGCAATGTTTTTAGATTTATTTATTTAAATTCTAAAGTGTTTTGGAAGATGATGTTTGCGGTATTAATCTTTATGGTTTTATATATTGCAATATGTTATGGGATATGTGTGTTTGCGTCCGTGAACTATTATTGTCCCATACGATGTCAAAAGTTATCTCTTTCATATGTCGATATGCATGTATTGATACAAGATCGGTGAACTTTTGACAAACAAAAGTTAAGCCTATTATGTCAATTCTTTGATGGAAGATAGGTCAAAATATTTTGTTTACAAAGATTATGTCTATTATATGTCGTTATGCAAATAGTGATGAAGATAGAATGAATCTTTGTATATTCCGCAGTATTGATTTCTAGTCTACTATAGCTAAGGTCTCGGACTAGGATAGAAAGTGTAGTTGAGCTCAAGAACTCCATGGAAATCATCATAAAAGACGAAGGAATACTCAAGGAACTGGTGGATCTTCATCGACTAAAAGGTATGCGGAGACTTGAACTTATCTATCTCTCAAAAGTCTATTTATCTCCTATCTTGAGACAAAATTCGTTTTGCTATATAGACTTAGATTATACATATTTGTTACGAGCCGAGTTTATCTCGCCTATCTATTTCTCGAAATATGTGTTGGTAAGCTTTCGCTTTAGCCAAGTTCATCTTTACCTAGTGACGAAAGTCATGACAAGTTTCAATCACTTTGAAAATTGCTTACTTTGACGAAAAATAGTTTGTGAATAACAACTATAGAATATCAACGTCCTCTAAGAATGTTTCAAATGATTGAAATGAGAGTTTAGATAATATAACCATTGGAGGATATAAGCATTGTTGCGATCCAACCTATAATAGTTGAATATAATGGGTGATTCAGTTAACGTAGAGCAAGAAGATGATATACTTCAGAAAGGCTATTTGTTTTCAAAACCTGATAAACAGCTCAACACTGTTAGTTCACTGGTTGGACACAACTCAGGAAATATTAATCATGATGGGTTAATAAGAAAACAAATACTTGTGTCAGACAGGTCAGACTCAGATGACGGTAATGAGATTAAATTTTTCATAAAGCTTGCTGAAAAATATAATCTAAAAGATAATATTTATTATCCATCTGTCGAGAGAATCATCAGAGAATCTCTGATAAAAACCAGGTTTCATGAAGAAGCTGTCTCTCAAGAAATTCTTGAAGTTCATGAACCTTATGACATTATGGTAATCACATCTAGTCTATATCAAGATGAAAATATTGCTCCATTTTCTCTTGAAACTAAATCTGAAGGATTTGACAATGATCAAATCAGAAAAATCTATTAGTTAAGAAAAGGATATGTAATTTCCGGAATCTCTTAGCTAATAAACGACATCCTGATTCTAATAGTCTAATCACTTGCAAGAATCAAGAGAGATGTGTTTCAAGGAATAATCTGATAGCTAATATCTGGTCAAGCACAACATTTGACAAGGATTATCCTACTGACTATGGCAACGTTCAGCAGAAATACACTCAAATAAATGATTTCAAATCATGTTGTTTTGTTGTTGATAAACTGTCTAAATCAGAATCAAGGAAATAATCTCATCAAAATATGATGTCATATTCCAAGAATTTTTTGGGACGATATAAGAGTTCTGCTCAATTAGTGACCCAAAAGAATTCTTGTCACACTTATGATCCTTTGGTTGCATCAGATCACTCAAGTTGTGACTTAATGAAAAAGGACTATTCATGTTCAAAAAGGAAAATGTCTGAAACCATCATGATAGATCATGTTCCAAAAAACGAAGATGAGCAATCAAGTGCTCACTTCAACAATTAAATTTGTTGATCGGAATTTCCCATCTAGTGATCGATTTAAATAAAATGGGAAATTCTTAAAAGAGCACTGGAATATGAGAAAAGTATATTTCTGTACTCTATCTATCTATATCATGAACATTGTAGTTGCAGGAAATCCTACAACACACCCCTTGTAATAATTTGTAGATCTAAACATAAAAATGATGATAATAATGCTAAAATTGTAAAGAGACACAAGGTTTACGTGGTTCGATCAATTTGATCTACATCCACGGGGTTAGGTTTTACTATGATTATTTGTAATTACATCTTGTTTACATGGAGAATCCATCAATGAGTATTTGGAGCTCTAGGTTCTTGAAGGAGGAAGAAGAAGGAGATAATAATAATACAACCAATTCTACTTTCTCTCTCTACGTAATGTATCCTCTCCTAAAGTGTGTCTCTCTTTCTGATTATCTATCTCCTTTCTCTCTCTTGCCTTTCTCTTTATATAGGTGTTTACATAGTGGATGACAACTAGTGTACAACTAACATTTCCCCTAATTTCGGATCTGGCTTGCGGTATTTTCGCAAGCTTACAAATGTAACATTCGCAACATTCCTAATTTTCGCAAGATCATCACACTTTTCTCATGTTTAAGTTGATGTCATCTGTTATGTCGTTTCTGAAATCATCCTGCGATGTCTTCGCGATGTGTTGTTAATAATTTCGCAAGCATATTCTTCTGTGCGAGATTCTGATCCTACATCTTGCCTCTTTTTCCTTGAATATTGCTTGAAGAGCTATCTTTAAGGAAAAATCCACTTTGTAGTAGTTGTTGTTGGAGGAACGAGCGAAAGAATATCGTACTTGAAAAGTACGTACTTGCCTCTATTATTTTGTGAAGTTCTGGAACGTTGCGAAGTATCAACCCTTGAAGTATGCGAAGTATGAAGTATCCTTGATGAAGTATAAAAAGTTCTTAATCCTCGAAATATAAGAAGAACTTTGCGAAGTAAATAAGAAGTATCTGTCCTTGAATAATAAGTATTGTCTCTATTCGTGCGAAATTATTACTCCATTTTTGGTGAGGATTCTTATTGTTCACTAGCGAACGTCCACTTTGGGAATGATTCTTGCCGAGGAGATAAAGAACATAAAATGTTTTCTTGGTAATCCATAGTTTCCTATGTTCTTTATCTATGAGGGTAGAATCCTTGAGAAAATGTTGAATGTGCGAATTGTTTCCTTATTCTTATCTTTGCCTCTGTCTCATGTTTTGTGCTCATGCAATAGTATAATCTCTTCAAGTTGCTTATAATTGTGCGAAATAATTGAGCGAGATAATCACATCATTCGGAAGAATCATATTCTGCGAAATTCTGACACATTCTACGAAATTTTGAATCATTCTGCGAAATTCTGAATCATTCTTTGAAGTTCTGAATAATCTTGCGAAATTCTTGAATAATCCTATGAAATTCTGAATAATCCTGAATAATTCTGCTAAATTCTGCGATATTATTGCGAAATTCTGCAATATTATTCCGTACAGTTTTGTGAAGTACTTATGCGAATATAATGCTTATGTGAAGATTATGTTATGAAATGTGTATGCGATGTTTATGCCATGAAATGCTTATGCAATGCTTTTATGATGCTTGTATGATGAGAATGCTTATCTATTGCAATGTATAGTTAATGTTTGTGTTACTTAGCTCATTTTGCCATCTAAAATTGATGTAGCTCTAAATTGCTTCCATTCTTCATTTCTCTGCCTTTTTCTTTAGTGTATGCATTCTTCTTCGTGTAGTTATTGTTCTTCACAAGTTCTTACTTGTTTTTCATCTTCCCTCTTTCCTGCACTATTAGTATCTCATAACAGTATGATCATAATATCAAGTCTGCGGCATTTTCACTGCCTCAATTTCATTTTCATGTACATATTCGCAAGCTTGTTTGCTTACATATAATCATTCTCGCAAGCTTACTTGCTTACTCATTTTCTTATGTGGTCTTATTTTGCCTTCCTAGTTAAAGGTCTTATTTTTCCACCTCTTGTCATTGCGACAAAATCGCAGGACGTCTTTGCACTTTCATGCAAAAACCCATTGATCTTGCCTTAACTCTTTCTTTTGTATTGTGGCCTCTTCAGGATTGTTGCGACAATATGACAGGCCTAAATATTCTTGCGAAAATAAAGCCCCATGACATTGCCTTCTTGCGACGAAATCGCAGGACGTCTTCACACTTTCATGTAATGACCCATTGATCTCGTCTTATCTTTTTCTCTAGTATTATTGCCTCTTCAGGATTGTCGCACAAATATGACAAGTCTTAATACCCTTGCGAGTAAAAAGCCTCATGACATTTGCGTCTTAAGATACTTATCAGCTCCCTAATGGAGGGTGACGCCCTTATCTCCCCTGGTTTCCCCTTCAAGGACGCGTACTTCTACCCTACAAGGTTATCTCCTCCCATCCGGTCTTAACAACAACCAATTGTTTTCGCAGCCTCTTGTCCCTTTTATCTATAGGGCTTATGGTTACGAGACTGCACCCTAAGTGGGGTTTTCTTCGAGCCGAGTGCAGTATAAGACAAGACTTGTCAAGAATGGCAAGGTACGCTCCAGACGCCCCTGGCACTCTCGACTCAACCGTGTACCTCGGCGCCTTGATCAGATTCTGCACTACTTAGAAGAGACCCCTAGTCTTCCAACTTAAAGCAAAAGCTTAGGTTGAAAATCCAAGGTACCTCTCCTGGATGGGATTTATTGACCCCAAATCTCCATGACTCAGGTTCCAGGGGCGGTGTAACCTTTTCGCTGAGTCATGCAACAGGTGCCCCCTTCTATGACGTAATTTAGGTCTTACATTTTCCTCTTGCGAAATTTTATTCGCGAACTAGGGTGTACGCCATAAAGGTTCGCCTCTATCTGCGAAATTTTATTCGCGGTTCTGCGAAATGTTCGCGTCTCTTCGCTTCTGCGAAATGTTCGCGTTTCTTTATTCTCTCATTCATCTTTTCATTTCTGTCATCTCTTTCATTCATTCTTTCATTTCTGTCATCTCTTTCATTCATTCTTTCATTCTCATAATATTGTATCATTTGAAGCAAAATAAATATTCAAGAGAAATTCCAATACATTGTAATTCTGAAATCTTTGTAGTTGTGAAATCTTCGTAATACATTTCTTTTATCAAAAATTTTCATTTAATTGCAAGTTCAAATCGTTTTTCTTTGTTTTGATTTCCTTTGTATAACTTGTTTCGTCTCATCCGATAAACATCTTTCATGGAAATGATCCTAATGAGGTCTTATGCAGCCTGTTGATGGAAGGTCTTACTAGCCTGTTGATGGAAGGTCTTATTTTTCCTCCTACTACTCTCCATGTTAGATATCATTCTCATTTGAAACAAAACAAATTTTCAAGAGAAATATATAAATTGATCTGTGCGAGATTTTTCTCGGTTTCTTTTGTAATTGTGGAATCTTTGTAATTCTGAAATTTCTGTAATTCTGCGATTATACCGCCTTCTGTAAATCAAATCAAAAATCTTTTATTTTCTGTAAAAGAAATATTCTGGAAATATATATAAATCGAATTTTTTCGGTTTTTTTTTTTTTTTTTTGAAATCTTGAAATCTTAGTAATTTTTGTAATTTTTGAAATCTTGAAATTTTTGTTATCGTACGATTGAATCGCTTTTTTTAAATCAAATCTAAAATCTTTTTATTCGTTCTTAGTATAAAGTAAAATGTTCAAGGAAGTGGTACTTATCTTTCATGTGAGTCGTTGTTGTTGTCAAAGAAGTGAATAAATGCCTTGAAATGTATGAATTTCGCGCAACAAAAAGAAGTGTGAGAAGTGAGACTTGAACCCTTGACCTGCTTCTTGGATTTTCTCGCACCATACCAACTGTGCTAAGCCCCTCTTACGAAATAATCAAAGGTCTTGCGAAGTAATCAAATTCCAACTGTGTGAGAGGCAATTCTGTATAAATTTCGTATAACAAAAATAAACATGTGAGAAGCAAGAATTGATCCCGCGACCTGCTGCTTGCATTCATGCCTCCTGACTAACTGTGCAAGCTTCTTCTTTGCGAAATATCTCTGCGAAATTATCATCAACTCTCTTTTGTGCGAAATAATCATCAACTCTTTTCTGTTGGAACCAAGTGTGCGAACTCTCTCATGCGAAATAATCAAAAACAAATATGTGAGTGGCAAGAATTGATCCCATGACACTCCTTGCGAAGTATCACACTGAACCATCTGCGAAAACTCTGCTGTACAAAATAACTAAACAACTGTAAACCTTTATCCTCATCTTCACCCTTAATAGCTTAAATATAAATATGCGAAAAAGGCACGCGTGAGGTGGGAATCGAACACGCGACAATGAGCTCATAAACTTCGCACATGACCAATTGTGCTTCCTCTTGTTTGCGAAATAATGAAACAATATTGCGAATTATTCATTTTTCCGCTCTCTGTAAAAAAGAATAAAATTGTGTTCGCAGGCGAATTCGAACTTGCGACCACGAACACACATACTGCTCTCTGGACCAAATGTGCAAGGACCTCTCTGCGAAATTAACGCATAACTTTTTTCCTTATTCTTTTATTCTCCCATGCAAATGAGAAGAAAATAAAAAATGTGTGTCTCTGGGAATTTGAACCCGTGACCTATTTGTTGTTCGCTCAACCTTGAACCATCTGTGAATTTTTGTTTGTGACAGAAATCACAACTTCTGACTCTTATCATTATCTTCGTCTTTCCTTTGTTTCTTCACAAAATGCCTCTTTCTTTCTCCTGAACATGAAAATCTTCCACTGAAACTTCCATTTTTTCCTTAAATTTCACCACAACAACTAATTTTCTCTCTCACTCTTTTCATGTCTTTGAATTGTTGATGATGTTTACTCCCTGAAAGTGTGATTTCTTCCATAAAATTTCCATTTTTGAACCTAAATTTTGTAGATCTAGAAAAATATGAACAGTAGCTAATCTTCATGGAAATTTCTTGAACCAACAAGTTACAGGAAGGATAAATCCTTTACTCGCTCCATGTTTCTAGCGCCAAAAATGTAGTTGCAGGAAATCCTACAACACACCCCTTGTAATAATTTGTAGATCTAAACATAAAAATGATGATAAGAATGCTAAAATTCTAAAGAGACACAAGGTTTACGTGGTTCGATCAATTTGATCTACATCCACGGGGTTAGGTTTTACTATGATTATTTGTAATTACATCTTGATTTCATGGAGACTCCATTAATGAGTATTTGGATCTCTAGGTTCTTGAAGGAGGAAGAAGAAGGAGATAATATTAATACAACCAATTCTACTTTCTCTCTCTACAGAATGTATCCTCTCCTAAAGTGTGTCTCTCTTTCTGATTATCTATCTCCTTTCTCTCTCTTGCCTTTCTCTTTATATAGGTGTTTACATAGTGGATGACAGCTAATGTACAGCTAACATTTCTCCTAATTTCGGATCTGGCTTGCGGTATTTTCACAAGCTTACAAATGTAACATTCGCAACATTCCTAATTTTCGCAAGATCATCACACTTTTCTCATGTTTAAGTTAATGTCATTTGTTATGTCGTTTCTGAAATCATCCTGCGATGTCTTCGCGATGTGTTGTTAATAATTTCGCAAGTATATTCTTCTGTGCAAGATTCTGATCCTACAAACATCTAAAGTATTTTTCTAGTTTTGGAATACTTTTTCTATTTTTAGAAGAATACTTTCGATCTTAGGAAAGTTCATGACAAAAAATTGGGTAAAATATTTTCGGACCCTCTTAATCATACTGTTTCGAAAAACTTTCACTGTTATTTCCAAAAGTGCATATTTTCTTGAATTTTATCAAATAAAAATACCTTGATTAGGTGTCTCAAAACTTGGAAACCAAGTTCGATTTGATATATAAAACATCTTTAGAACCGATTCTTCCCTACTCGTTTAGTCTTCGGTTAAATATGGGTGAAGATACTATTGATATCAATTCATAATTACAGAAGCTTGAAACATGTCCCCAACTGAGATTAAGTGCTACTACTCAAGGGAACATAAGAGGAATCACATATCACTTGATCTCATGTTCTATTTAATGAGAGATTTTGAGATTGCTCGAGAAAAATTGGAAGCTTCTGAAAAGAATGAGAAGTGGCTTGAGTCAAATCTTTTAAAGTTGATTGTGGAAGTGAATCTTTTGAAACGAAGACTCAATCTTCTAAAAAAAAAGATAAGACTCATGAACTCGAATGCTGAAGAAAGTTCAGTGAACAATAAGAGCACCACTAGAGATTAAGTTATATGTTGTAATACTTAATCCAAATAGACATCAGTTTTTTATTATTTCAATTATTGTATAAGGTCTATTGACTATTTATTATTTATGAATAAAATTATTATTTTATAATTTTTCTTGTGATAATTTTTCGATTACATAGCATGTGCTTGAATGCTTTATATTATTGTTATGTGCTTATGGGATGTTTGATTTCGGTTTTCTTAACCTTAATATTCGATCTCATATAAGGTGTGAACCTTTATGGTTATGTGGCTTTTTGTTTTAGCGGGATTAAGTTCTAGCCCATGTTGGTAGGCTTTATAAAAGGATCATAAGGTGTTCCGATTGAGACTCATATGTGAAAAAGTCACAATATGTTGAAACGATTTGTGTTTAACATAAAAGCATATGTGTTTCGGGTTTTCAACTTTTTCTATTGGCAACGCATTAGTTAAAATCGATTCAACCTTTCTCTGGCAAAGGTTGCTTTTGTTGTTGTTCTTTTGTTCTTGCGTGACGATGACAACACAGTGGGGGAGAGTTATAACTTGAACTTGCGCTTAATGATATATATTTCTGGGGAGAAGAGGATGCGGAATCTGAGGTAACGAATTTGTTAGTTAATCATTTTACTGTTTAAGAAAAGCTTGAGTTTGTTGCATATATTTTGCTTTTGCTTAACAAAATTCGGCATAATCGATGGTGATTCCATTATGTGTGTATGTATGTATGTGTGTGTGTGATTCAATTGTTTCCGGTTAAGAAAAGCTGGTTTGATATCTTTCTTTATTGTTTGGTATAAATTGTTTTAGACTTAACGAAATTTCGGTGCAATTGCGGTGCTTTAATGTCTATGTTTGTTTCAATTGCTTCCGGCTAAGAGAAATAATTGTGCAAGTCAATTTATTTGGTTTGTATGTATTGTTTATGGCTTAACAAAATACGGGATCATTTGTTTAGTCCAATTCGATTCTGAATAAGAGAAACTAAGTTAATTTTGATCTTAGTTAGACTTATCAAAGTAAAAGATTCGGTTATTTAAGTCTAATCGAATGCCTTGACAAGAAATATTAGTTAAATAACCTAGTACTTGTCTTGTCTAAAGTGTAAGGTATAAGTTATCATATGAATAATTAGAGCTTGATGAGAAAAATAAAGTTAATTCTGATCTTTATTTTGGTCTTATCGAAATAAGCGATTGTATTTGTGCAATCGGTTTAGCAAGGGAACTAAGTTTCTTAGTCAATTTGTTAAACTATTAGAGAAAATTTATTTGGGCAATTGTTTCCTTGATAACATATTAAAACCAAATTACTTGTAGTTTTGGTTTTAATATTGGTTATCCAAAATGGTATATGAAACCTTCGTGCTTAACTCTTATAGGTTGTACAATTCTTTTAGATTTGTAAGATCATTTCGGTTTTGGTATTTGCTCGGACCTTTGTCATTTTGTGACAAAAAGGGGGAGAAATATATGGAGTAAATAAGTGATTTGTAATCACTAAGGAAAGGACAACTGTGCTTAAACGTTTATATCTAACGAAAGAGTAAAGCATTGACTAAGGGGGGAAAACATATCATATGATGATTGTAGTTATTTGGACTATAAAAGGGAAATAACAAAGATGTGCGGATTGAAAATCTACCTATCTTACCTTTAGGGGGAGTATTATCTTTGTTATTTAAATGTTAACAGCGGCATTTATAGATTGAATATATGCAGGTTATTTGAAACTTGGAATCAAGCGTATGTATAATGAATTTTTGTAATTTGTTTATCCATATGTATAAGAGTTTTGTCACTAAAATTGACAAAGGGGGAGATTGTTAGAGCATATCTCGGTTTAACCCACTAAGCTTTGGTACGTCCAGTTTGGTTGTCATATTTTAGTGAATCAAAACTCAGTAAAAGAGTCGCTTGATTATATACTAGAGACAACTTCGTATAGGTTAGGATAGAAAGGTTAGGATTATGAGACATACAAGTATTACTCGAAGACTTGAAGAATATGAAGAAGTAACAAGCTACATCGACGACATCATCCTTCCTCTTGAGGTTAGTAATATTGTGACTTGAACTGTTTCATTCCTAACGTATCTTTCAAGTCGTGCTATATTGAAAACATAACCGCGAAGCTGTGAATGATTATACTCTAGTAGACATAGTGTTAAGGAATTAGAATATGAAGTATAAAGCTTATCTTTTGAACTTCGTATATAATACATCGGCATAATCGTATGAGCGCTATTGTGATTATGTGTATGGGTAAAGCTGAAGATTTCATCCTAGGAAACAATGTTTACATTTGTTTAAAGGAAGTACATTCATGAACTTGTTTTATGAATCGAAAGGGAAATTGCTAGGATTATTGGTATTGTTATTCATTGCATATCTTTGGATTACCAATATGTGTAAGTTAGTAGAACCGATCATAACTTGTTATGTATCTTGGTAAAACTAGTTACAATGCATGACTTATGTATTAGTATGACTTTTATTAGTGTAAACTGTTAGAGCACTGCTCGGCCTAACTTGCAAGCGTTGCTATCTCAAGCTTGTTTGTCAAGTTTAGTTGCCAAAACTATAAGTCTTGATTTCTAGTCTACTTATAGCTGAGTCTCGGACTAGGATAGTGAGTGTAGTTGAGCTCTAGCATCCACGACATTCATCATGCAAAGATGAAGAACTACTCAAGGAACTTGTGGAACTTCATCGACAAAAAGGTATGTGGAGACTTGAACTTATCTGTCACTCAAAAATCTATCTATTCTATCTCATATCTTGAGATAAAAGTCGTATTGCTATATAGACTTCGATTATACACATTTGTTATTTCGAGCCGAGTTTATCTCGCTTATCTATTTCTCGAAATATGTGTTGGTAAGCTTTCGCTTTGGCCAAGTTCATCTTTACTCGTGACGAAAGTCATGTTGATTATTTCGATAACTTGAAAATCGCTTTGATGAAAAATAGTTTGTGAATAACAACTATATAACATCCTCTAAGAAAGTTTCAATGACTGAAATGAGATTTTAGAACATGTAACCATCTTTGGACATAAACATGGTGTGTTTTCACATTTGTGTAAAAGTCCAAAACCGGAAACCCAAAGTATGTGTACCCGTACGCGTACTGGCGTTTGTTGGAAATTCGGGAGAGTATGCGTACCCGTACATGTACTGGCGGAAAGTTCACGTCCGTGAATTTCTGCTGGAGTTTGAAAGTGAAAACAAACTCTATCTAGTTACTTATGTACGCGTACCCGTATGCATACTTAGGTAGGTTACTTTCTAAAATCGGTTTGTTCATGCTAAAACATTTATATATTAAGGAATGCAATCTTTACAAACCGTGCTATAATGTTCATGAATCGATTCGAGTGAATAAAAACCGATTTTGCTTCGATTGTGTCTTGTATATATACTTCTATAAGATCTAAGCAATTGAACAACTCTCTAACTAGTTCATTTGAGTCATTTGAACTAGTTATGGTGAAGACGAATAAGGTTGATATGAAAGTGCTCATATGGCTAACCATTGGTTAACTATTATTGAACCAACTAAGTGTACACGTTTAGGTACGGTTACTCAAACCTAAATGAAGTTACATTTCATTTGTGTATAATAAGCTAAGTTCGATCTAACGGTTTAAATATATTAGCTTGAATCTAACCGGGTTTTCATCTAACGGTGAATATTGAATGCTTTGTTACCAAGCTAACTTAGATTGCAAACCATGATTTGGAGACTATATAAAGGAGAACTCTAGCAACTGGGAAACCTGATCCCCACACCTCCTGTGTGATACTAGTTGTATAAGCTAGAGTCGATTCTCCTTTAACCTTAGATTTCTCTCGAGACCATGTAGGTTAACGACTTAAAGACTTCATTGGGATTGTGAAGCCAGACCTGTTAGAGCACTGCTCGGTCGAACTCGCATGCGTTGCTATCTCAAGCATGTTTGTCAATGTTAGTGATCAAAACTATAAGTCTTGATTTCTAGTCTACTTATAGAAAAGTCTCGGACTAGGATAGAAAGTGTAGTTGAGCTCAAGTCTCCATGGAGATCATCATACAAAGAGGAAGAACTACTCAAGGAACTTGTGGAACTTCATCGATTAAAAGGTATGTGGAGACTTGAACTTATTTATCACTCAAAAGTCTATCTACTCTATTTCCTATCTTGAGACAAAAGTCGTATTGCTATATAGACTTTGATTATATACATTTGCTATTTCGAGCCGAGTTTATCTCGCGTATCTATTTCTCGAAATATGTGTTGGAAAGCTTTCGCTTTGGCCAAGTTCATTTTTACTAATGACGAAATTCATATTAAGTTTCAATTACTTGAAAATGGCTTTAACGAAAAATAGTTTGTGAATAACAATCATATAACGTCCTTTAAGAATGTTTTAATTATTGAAATGAGAGTTTAGAGTATATAACCTTGGAAGGATATAAAAATTGTGTAGTAACATATGTGTGTAATTCCTTATTCCTTGAACCAAAGTATGCGTACTTTGCTGCTCAGGAAAACCGGAACTAAAGTCCGCGTACCAGTACGCGCACCATTGGAAGTTCACGTCCCGTGAAAATCTGCTGGAGTTTGTAAACTGAAAACAAACTCATTCCGGGTACTTAAGTCCGCGTAACAGTTCGCGTACTCAGGTTGGTTATTTTTTAAAAACGATTATTCGTGAACTTAAACTAATATAAACTAAGGAATGCATAATTGCAAATCGTGGTTATAAAGTTCATGAATTGATTTGAGTGAATCAAATCATTTTTGCTTCGATTGTCTCTTGTATACTTCTATAAGATCTAAGCAATTGAAAAACTCTCTAACTAGTTCATTTGAGTCATTTGAACTAGTTATGGTAAAGAAAAATATGGTTGATATGGAAGTGCTCATATGGCTAACCATTTGGTTAACTACCGTTGAACCAACTAAGTGTACATTTTTTGGTACGGTTACACAAACCTAAATAAACGTGCATTTCATTTGTGTGTAACAGGCTAAGTTCGATCTAACGGTTGAAAGATATTAGCTTAAATCTAATCAGGTTTTTATGTAATGGTGAATATTGAATGCTTTGTTACCAAGGTAACTGTTAGAGCATAGCTCGGTTGAACCCACCAAGCGTTGGTATGTCAAGTTTGGTTGTCATATTTTAGTGAATCAAAACTCATTTTAAGAGTCGCTTGATTATGTCCTAGAGTCAACTTCGTATAGGTTAGCTTGAAAGTATTAGGATATGAGACACTACAAGTATTGTGAAGACTTGAAGAAGTGAAGAAGTAAGAAGCTACAACGACAACATCATCCTTCCACTTGAGGTTAGTGATATTTGACTTGAACTGTTTCATTCCCTAACGTATCTTTCAAGTCGTGCATATTGAAAACAAAACTGCGAAGCATGAACACTCTAGATAGACATAGTATTAAGGAATACAATATGAAGTTTATTGCTTAACCATCAAACTTTGTAGATAAGATATCGACATAATCGTTTAAATGCTATTGTGATTATGTATGGGTATGAGGTGAGGATTTCATCCTAGGAAATAATGTTTTACATGTGTTTTAAGAAAGTAAGTTCATAAACTTGTTTATGAATCGAAAAGGAAATCGCCATGCGTTATTGGTATTGTTATTCATTGCATATCTTGTGAACAACCAATATGTGTGATTTAGTATAACCGCTCATGAGTTGTTTGTGTTCTTGGTAAAACTATTCACAAAGGCCTGACTTATGTATTGGTATGAATTTTATTAGTGAAACTGATCTTAAGTAATCACATGAGATGGTATGATCGAGTTTGTGATTTGTGTATGACCGAATCTGGGTAAACGGGAACCGATCCTAGTAAGAGGTGCAACACATCACAAAGGGTAATTGATACTTGTATGAGGTGCAACAAGTTTGTAGCAGAAAGGGGAACCGATCCTATGGACATGTGCAACACATATAAGTTATATAGTATATATATGTGGGGAACCGATCCTAGTA
Organism: Papaver somniferum; assembly: GCF_003573695.1. NCBI lineage: Eukaryota > Viridiplantae > Streptophyta > Magnoliopsida > Ranunculales > Papaveraceae > Papaver > Papaver somniferum. The sequence continues at coordinate 147,567,841 of NC_039358.1, read as the reverse complement.
CCTAGTCAATCGAATTTTGGAAAGCTAGTGTCACTATGCACAATACTCACATGGAGTTAGAACCGAAACTTTTTTTTGGTAGAACCGTTAGACCCATGATTTGTGATTGAGTGTTCTTGATCAATCACATAATTATTGAAAGTCATATGAACCAATTATAAACTTGTTTGGAAGTGTGGCAAATCGGTTTCAAGGTTGTAAGTATGAAAGAGGACTTACAAAGTAAGGATGTCAACATACTTTGAACATGTACAGTAATGTTTATCTTTTATTGTTCAAAGTTATTCCTTAATAGCTAAAGGAAGCAAATCTCAGAATCAAAATATAAATAAGTTAAGAATCTTTTATTTAAGGTTGTTAATTTTATTTTAGGAAAATGAGAATTAGTAATGCGCATTTACTAGTTGAGATTTTCCAAAGAGATTTTCGGTCAATATTTTGGACAGAGCATTTCCAGGAATTATGGAAACCGAATTTGGAATATATTGCATATCTTGAGAATATTTTCGTTTTTGGAAACTAATCCTTCGTGACAACAAACTTCCTCAGTTGTGTTGTTACTGGTGAAACCGCGTATTCGGAGAGGAGAATAACCTAATTAGGCGAAATCTCTTACGGTCGTCAGTTTAAAGTCTTCTTTGGGATTCAGAAGCTCTATTAGTACCGTTGGTGGGAAGCTAGATATTGTGTTTTCGATTGATTTGATTGACTAACCGTGGTTGAACTTTGATTGCACATAGTTTGTTTATGCTTGAGAATCTTCTCTTCTGATATAAGATTAACTCAAACTAGATCGAAGTTACGACAGGGATCTTTAGACTGTTTTTAGTTCTAAAGACGATCTTGTGATAATCCATTGTTAACAGACTCCGTTCTGTGCGTGATTGATCACAAGAGATTCAAGTTGTTGTGTGGAGGTGTTTATTGAAGATCTAAGAAGATTTGAAGACAAAGAAGATATTGAAGATTTCTGATTTGGGGGTTCATAATCTTTGGTGTGCATAATACTTGTTTCGGTATAAGAGGATCCAACTATAATCGGTTTATCCTTGTGGTAGATTAGATTGATTAGTTGTGTAGATTGGCATCAATACAATTCTTTGTGATTAAAAGTATTGATTGCAAAATCTTAACAATTACCTTTGGTAGTTGAACATAAGATAGATCTAAGAACCTGACGAAGGAGTTTATTTGAGATAAAAAAAAGTGCCTTTGTCGAACTCACATCACTTGGTTGAAGAGAGTTGATACCAAACAGATTTGTTGTTCCTTTACTGTTTGGAATACGAACCAAAGGAATTGTTCCAAGTACGTGACTTATTCATAAGTTGGAGGCGTAGGAATACAGACGGAACTAGGTGAACTATAAGTTTAGTTGCTTGGTCTCAACTATACGAAGTTGGTTTAATTTTGTGTAGCGGCTTAATCCTGAGAGTATTCAATTCTGGACAAGGTCCCGGGGTTTTTCTGCATTTGTGGTTTCCTCGTTAACAAAATCTTGCTGTGTCATTTACTATATATTTCCACATTATAATTTTTTTATTATAATTAAAGTAAATTACACGAAGATTAATTCCTATTTACTTGATAATCAATCCTATTGTGTTTGGTTAAGTCCGAACCTTTTTATCAAGTAAACATACTTTGTTGTTGTATTGTCTCGATCTCGTATCCATAGACGATCACACGAAGTGTGAACCGATTAGTTGCATTGTCTCGACTCAGTCCATAGACAATCACTTTCGGAGAAAGGACTTCTAGGTAGGAAAAATTTTAGCTTGAGGTATATTTGGGTACCCTCACCTTTTCAATTGGTATCGGAGCAGGAAAACACGAAAAGATCTAACAATCTGTGTTTGGTGGGATCCAACCTATTGTTGATGGTGGATTTTAGTTCAGAGCTAAAATTGTGAATCCAAATTTACGCGCTGACATCCTGCAAAGGATAAATCCACTAATAAAATGATGAATACTTCTTCACTTCGCTAATTCATCCAGGTTGGAGCATGTGGCAACAATCTCTTGTACCCTGTGAATTTATAGCATTATCAATTAATACATGACTAGCCTTGTATTTCATGTTCCGCTAAACTCTCATTAGTGCGGCATGACGACTGAGTGTTGCTCTCAGCAGAGTAACGTGAATATCCAAGCGTTAATAATGATGCATGCACGAAATACCCGTATAGGCTACAACTCTCGGTGTGTTATACTAGCCCGATCGAGCATCTGGACTGTCTACGTCAGTCTTAGAAAAGATCACGACCATCTAACTTCACCGGCATAATTGGATGGCTTAGATCATACCCATAGCCACCAGGCAGATATTGGCGTGTTCACCACCGGCCCAACGTGGGCCCCACATGGTCGGCCTCCCCAAAGGAGAAGCGTGGCTTGCAAATTCGTCCAGCCAAAGCGGCGTGGACGTGAAACTCTAATTAGGGTTTGCGGCACATCACATGTGTCGCAAATCAGTCTCAACCATCCATCTTCGCAGGCATAGATGGAGGGTGTAGATGTAGACTCAAAGGGCCCAGAGCATGTCAACACAATCGCCGTGGGCCCGCCTACATACATGACTAACCGGTCAAGATCAACTATGATTGGTCGTCTCGATTCGTGCGCCCAAACTAGGCATGGCCGCGCGTTTTCAATTGCAAATCGATCTCGGCCACTCAACTTTGCCGGACAAATTGAGTGGCTTAGATCACATCTTCATGGGACAGTGCGGTACGGACGTTTACACTGGCCTGCCACCTACATACCTGACTGATCGGCCAAAACCGACCATGGTTGGTCGTCTCGAAACGCGCGCCCGAAGTAGGCACGACGTGCGGTCTCAATTCCTTTGCGGCATGGGATTTCTGTCGCAAATCAATCTCAGCCGCTCCTCTTTGCCAGAAAAATTGAGTGTCTTAGATCGCATCTCCATGGGACAGCGAGGTACATAAACCTACACCAGCATGCCGTCTACACGCATGCCCAATCGGCTCTGGCAAAAATGTGTCCCTTGCTTGAATTCTACCAAGCTAAAGGTTGGTGTTCGAGCACCTCCTAAACCCTAATCCGACGGTCGCAGATGTGGGTCGCAAGCCATCTCGTCCGTCCAACTTCACCAGCCTGGACGGACAACCTAAGACAGGAGTTAGGCGACCAGTGAGGTATCGCCACGATCATCGTCCACCACTCTTCCATACAAAGTGATCGTCCAAGTCAGGGCTTACCTATACAGCCTCCAAACGATCACTCGAAAATGGTTTGACGTGATGTTATGCTTAATCCGCGACTTACTCCGTTAAGCCTTAAAACAGCGATGCTTCATGCACGCTGAATATATTCGATGCATTACACGCATAGAATGCACACGACATTTCATAAATATCGGCTTCCTAAATAACTTAGTTATTTAATCTAGCATCACGTGCTACTTTCTGTGGGTCCCACGATCCACACACTCGAGACATTAATCATGTCACAAACTGGGGGATACATACTAGGGTATTGGTCTGGCGGTTTACAACGTGCAGCGTGCAACGCGCCATCACAAGAACGTGTCATGAAGACATGGATGGTTAGTGATGATGGGAGAAGTGGGCAAGACTGATCGTGTGACACTAACACACAAATCCACTACTCCACTTCCTCCACATCCCTTGAGAAACGTGGGTTAGGCTTAAAGAATTGTATAAATAGGTTCTCCTTCCTATTTCCTGAACAAGACAACAGAAACCAAGTGTTGATACAATCATATTCAAACACCAGAACTGATAGCTTACATTTTGTAAGCCAGTTCATCTTTCTGATACAAGTCATACACAGCCAACGCCTTCAAAATCTCAACACCTTCTTCGCTTCCCTCCCTAAGATCAACCCCATCTCCTTCACTTTGTGACCGAAGCAAGTCTGGAACGGACATTTCTTGGTTTAGGCTAGAGTTGTACAGATTGATTTCTCGAATCACAAGCACTCCCGTTCAGTGTATTTGTTTAGGGTTTAGATTCATTTCTCATCCACACATCCCAAATTACCAAAACCGGTAGAAATAGTTTTCACCCATAAACAATTGACGACCACAGTGGGAGGTTAATCTCTCGGTCGTAAAGTCAATTTCTTCAAAATCCGATTCAACTTTATCAATTTCGAAAAGGGTAGATCTTAGGACCAATTCAATCATCAATCCATTTCAAGATGGTAGAACTCAGGTCTGGATCAACAATCAATTCTGATGGATCTAGTGTGGATAACACTCTCGGTATTGATGTACCTGTCAGTGGAGCTACTGTGGTCAATACATCTCTTGGAGTTGTCACTTCTACCACCGACGCCAGCGGAGCAGGAGATGTTCCAGTAAGTGTAACGCCTCCCATCACCAGAGCCAGAGCAGCCGCGAATCCTGACATCTCCTCAAGCTTAACGCCTCCGGTGGTCACCAGAGCAACAGATTCCACTCCTTCGTCAGGATGAGGAGCCGGAGGGACGAGAGGAGGACCATCTCCCATTACCATCGCAGACTTGATGGAGAGGCAGGAAGTTCTTGCTAAGACTCAAACGGATATGCTACAACTCAGAAAGAGGTACTCACTTTTCTTAAAACATTAACTGATCGATTTCCAAAAGAGCCGCGACAGCCCCTGGAGCCAACAAGGAACGCATTCAACGCACCCGGAGAAGGTACTTCAGCGGCGCGGGCCTACATGGACCTGATCAAAGAAGCAACATCAGATATGAGCGGTCCTGTCATGGAGACTCCTACACCGGGGACTGATCCTCACAACGATCCTCCTCAAGTCAATAGTTTCACTATGAACCAGAAGACGGATCAGGAAGCAGTTTCTCTAGGAAAGTTTATGCGAACTTTTACACCCCTCGAAGAATCAGCGGGCGGAGACATTTTGCTGCAATCAACCAGAGGAAGGTCACAATCGTGTCCTACATGTCACCGCACGCATCAAGGATTCAGAGTTCAAGAGGTCCCTTATCGACACAGGGGCATCTTCGAATGTGATTACTCTCAAGACTCTCCGGACATCCAAGGTTCTCCAAGGACAGGTCGTACGGAAGCCTACTACAACGACGAGCCACGAGAGGAAGTACCGGATGCTCCACGACAGCTGCAGGACGGTACCAATTCCACAACTGATGAGCTCGAAGTGGTCAACATAGGGGATGATGAATATCCTAGGCCTATCTCCATCAGTTCGACCTTGTCTGCGGAGGAACACACGATACTTGTGCAACTTCTCAAGGAATACCAGGATATATTTTCCTGGACGTATGAAGAAATGCCATATTTAGATTGGTCACCCATCATCTACATGTCATACCCGGATCCAAGCCGGTTGTAGTTCAGACACGCGGAAAATGGACATATCAGGTGTTGCATGGATTTCAGAGACTTGAACAGATGATGCCCCAAAAACGATTCTCCTCTACCTAACATCGACATGTTAGCAGATGCAACCAGCGGACACGACATGTTCTCCTCCATGGATGGATGTAGCGGCTACAACCAGATAAGGATATACGAGCATGACGAAAGTAAGATAGCTTTTCGAACTCCTCTCGGAAATTTTTATTATACTGTACTGCCATTTGGTTTAAAGAAAGCCGGTGCAACGTATCAACGCTCTATGACGGAAATCTTCCACTGGAGCCGATACCTCAAGAGAGCCGCCTCAAGAAGATAACGATGTCCACGCATCATGTCGAGAAAAATCCGGGCGAGTCACTCTATCAGACGATGGTGCATGTCTATCGTGCTATGTTGGAGAATCCGTGCTTTTGGTCATCCTCTGGACTTCGTGAAGCTGTTGAGCGCTCATATACAACAACATCTGCCCTGCTAGAAAGAACCAGTTTCGTTGAAGCAGCAAGAGGAAAGCCACCGAGATACAACATCCTCCGCGTCCAAAATTGCCAACTTCAACTCTAGTACCACATGCACGACTGCCGCAATAATGAAACAACGTCCAAGATATTCCATATCTGGATCGACGGTAACTACATCAATGAGAGACGCTTTCAGAATTTGTCTCCCGTGGAAAAAGTAGTTCTGTTACCAAAGGAGATTGCACCTGGGACTTAAGAGGGTGCCAAGTTCGTACAAGTTGCCACCACGCCTCTCCCTTCCAGTCTCTTCTGATCATAGCTGCTGCCAAGAACTGTTGTTGCTTGTCGATTGATACCATCCAGAGCTTCACCATATCAACGATCATTACGTACAAAAGACCCATCGGGCATAAAAGGTAGAACCATGTAAACCACGCTTGGGGACTGAGGCTCAGCACGAAGTTCCTTCACCGTCAGTCAAGGAGTTCTTCAACACGAGAGACATGGTCAATCAAGAAGCATGGAATTCACAAAAGTAAATCAAACTGAAGAGGAAGCCACTTCAACGCTCCCTCCAGCAAAAGCTGCTTCAATGGTCTATTCAAGAGCCGCCTCAACGCTCTCTCCGGGACCCACGTTCGCTTCAGAATCCTGCTTCAATGCTCTCTCCAGGAGCCACTTCCACATTTGATTCAGAAGCTGCTTCAATGGTCTATTCAAGAGCCGCCTCAACGCTCTCTCTGGGACCCACGTTCGCTTCAGAATCCTGCTTCAACACTCTCTCCAGGAGCCGGTTCAACGTTCGCACCAGAAGCCACTTTAACATCCTCTCGAGCCGTTTCAACACGCAAGCTACATCAATAATTTTCGCTTTGGTCAAGTTATCTTTGATGTACTCATTGCTCAACATACGTCTCATCCATCCTTCATAAGGGCCCAGCGGAGCATGACAAACCTTGAAGTCGATAGGAGAAGGGTTATCTTGTGGAACGGATATTTTCAGATAGTTGAAAGGGCGCGGTGAACAAATCATCATCTATGTTCGGCATATCTTTGAAGCTGTCAACACTCCCTGACTTGGCATCAGCATTATCCCCAGAAGACATCTTAGCAGGACCCCTTTTGTTCATCCTACAATAAAAAAAAAAGCGGGGGAGTCAGTACTTGTATGAAAACACATGGGATGTGTAGTCACGCACGACAGGACATATATTCACGTTAAAATACACCAGGCTGGGCAAAGAAAACAAGGCTGGTATTGGGACACGTCAGCAAACGAGGCCGGTGTTATCAATTACGCAAAGCCGGTGTTGGTCGAGATCGCAAGGCTAATATCCCGTCATGCAAGCAAGACTGATATCACGCCACGCAAGTAGGACGGTATTGGGTCACGTCAGGTCGGTATTGGTCAAGGCTGATCAAGGTCACAAGGATGGTACTGGTCCACGTTAGCAAACAAGGCTGGTATTGAGCCACGTTAGCAAACAAAGTCGGTGTTGGTCAAGTCCACGAAGCCGGTATTGATCAAGGTCACAAGGTCAAACGAAACAAGACAGCAAGGCCGGTGTCGATCGAAGCAGCGATGTCCGTCAGCAAGTTCGAGGTTCGTCAAATCAGCAAGGCCGGTGTTGGTCAAGGGGAAAGTCTGGTGTTGGGGTGAGGAAATAGGTATGGTGTTTGGTCGAAGCAGGCACAACCGGCCCCAAGCAAAGCCGGCATGCGGCGGGTCCCACTTGATCAGGCACAGATAGCCCCAGATTGGTCGAAGCAGGCACAACCGGCCCCAAGCAAAGACGGCATGCGAAGGGTCCCGCTTGATCAGGCACAGCAACCCAGATTGGTCGAAGCAGGCACAACCGGCCCCAAGCAACGCAGGCACGCGACGGGTCTCAAGTTCGAGCAAGGCAGGCATAACAAGCCCACGTTCGAGCAAGGCAGACATAACAAACCCACGTTCGATCAAGGCAGACATAACAAGCCCACGTTCGATCAAGACAGGCATAACAAGCCCACGCTCGAGCAAGCAGGCGCATGATGAGTCCCACGATCGAGCGAAGCAGGCGCAACAGTCCGTTGAGCAGGCACATCAGCCCCACGCTCGAGCAGAGCAATCACGAAGCAGGATCTCGACCGAAGCAGGCATAGCAAGGTCGATCGAAGCAGTCAAGACCAACATCATACTAGGGGAACGCTCTCCTGGACGCCTCTTGAACGTGACATGCTCCAAGGACAGGACGACTCGTCTCTCCTGGTAACATCTAATTTTGTCTCATAAGTTTTATCTGTATATGTCACCATCTAATGCCTACCCCATAATAGTGTAACCATTATGTGATAGGAAGGGGACTTAATGTTAATGGTGGATTTTAGTTCAGGTCTAAAATTGTGAAACCAAATTTACGCGCTGATATCCTGCAAAGGATAAATCCACTAATAAAATGATGAATACTTCTTCACTTCGCTAATTCTTCCAGGTTGGAGCATGTGGCAACAATCTCTTGTACCCTGTGAATTTATAGCATTATCAATTAATACATGACTAGCCTTGTATTTCCTGTTCCGTTGAACTCTCATTAGTGCGGCATGACGACTGAGTGTTGCTCTCAGCAGAGTAACATGAATCTCCAAACGTTAATAATGAGGCATGCACGAAATACCCGTACATGCTACAACTATCGGTGTGTTATACTATCCCGATCGAGCATCTGGACTGTCTACGTCAGTCTTAAAAATGATCACGACCATCCAACTTCACCGGCATAATTGGATGGCTTAGATCGGACCCATAGCCACCAGGCAGGTATTGGCGTGTTCACCACCGGCCCAACGTGAGCCCCACATGGTCGGCCTCCCCAAAGGAGAAGCGTGGCTTGCAAATTCGTCCAGCCAAAGCAGCGTGGACGTGAAACCCTAATTAAGGTTTGCGGCACATCACATGTGTCGCAAATCATTCTCAACCATCCATCTTCGTAGGCATAGATGGAGGGTGTAGATGTAGATTCAAAGGGCCAAGAGCATGTCAACACAATCTTCGTGGGCCCGCCTACATACATGACTAACCGGTCAAGACCAACTATGGTTGGTCGTCTCGATTCGTGCGCCCAAACTAGGCATGGATGCACATTTTCAATTGCAAATCGATCTCGACCACTCAACTTTACCGGAAAAATTGAGTGGCTTAGATCACATCTTCAGGGACAGTGCGGTACGGATGTGTACACTGGCCTGCCGTCTATATACCTGGCCGATTGGCCAAAACCGACCATGGTTGGTCGTCTCGAAACACGCGCCCGAAGTAGGCACGACGTGCGGTCTTCAATTCCTTTGCGGCATGGGATTTCTGTCGCAAATCAATCTCAGCCGCTCCTCTTTGCCAGACAAATTGAGTGTCTTAGATCGCATCTCCATGGGATAGTGAGGTACAGACACCTACACCAGCATGACGTCTACATGCATGCCCAATCGGCTCTGCCAAAAATGTGTCCCTTGCTTGAATTCGACCAAGCTAAAGGTTGGTGTTCGAGCACCTCCTAAACCCTAATCCGACGGTCGCAGATGTGGGTCGCAAGCCATCTCGTCCGTCCAACTTCACCATCCTGGACGGACATCCTAAAACAGGAGTTAGGCGGCCAGTGAGGTATCACCATGATCACCGTCCACCACTCTTCCACACAAAGTGATCGTCCAAGTCAGGGATTACCTATACAGCCTCCAAACGATCACTCGAAGATGGTTTGACGTGATGCTATGCTTAATCCGCGACTTAATCCGTTAATCCTTAAAACAAAGATGCTTCATGCACGCTGAATATATTCGATGCATTACATGCATAGAATGCACACGATATTTCATAAATATCGACTTCCTAAATAACTTAGTTATTTAATCTAGCATCACGTGCTACTTTATGTGGGTCCCACGATCCACACACTCGAGACATTAATCATGTCACAAACTGGGGGATACATACTGGGGTATTGGTCTGGCGGTTTACAGAGCGTGCAACGCGCCATCACAAGAACGTGTCAGGAAGACATGGACGATTAGTGATGAAGGGAGAAGTGGGAAAGACTGATCGTGTGACACTAACACACAACTCCACTACTCCATCACTCCACTTCCTCCACTTCCCATGAGAAACGTGGGTTAGGCTTAAAGACTTGTGTAAATAGGTTCTCCTTCCTATTTCCAGAACAAGACAACAGAAACCAAGTGTTGATACAATTGTATTCAAACACCAGAACTGATAGCTTACATTCTGTAAGCCAGTTCAGCTTTCTGATACAAGCCATACACAACCAACACCTTCACAATCTCAACACCTTCTTCGCTTACCTCCCTAAGATCAACCCCATCTCCTTCACTTTGTGACCGAAGCAAGTCTGGAACGGCCATTTCTTGGTTTAGGCCAGAGTTGTACAGATTGATTTCTCGAATCACAAGCACTCCCGTGCAGTGCATTTTTTAGGGTTTAGATTTGTTTCTCATCCACACATCCCAAATTACCAAAACCGGCAAAAATAGTTTTCACCCATAAACACCTATAAGATTGAATCTCTGTCTGATTCAGTTAACGTGATGGCAAGATTAGATGACTCAATATTGTTTGAAGAAATGTCAAAACACTGAAATTGTTGAGTCGCTTCGATCCAAAGAATTTTGGACATTCGGCGAATTTCTCTTATACCTTAATCTCACTGAAGATGCTTCGAGCAAAATCGACAGAAAAATATCTGAATTTGCGGAAATGGAAAAGCAACTCTCTGACTTCAAATATGAGATTAAAATATATGAACAAAAGGAAGATGAGTCACTATCTAAAGCACTCAAGATCCTTGAAGACTCTAGTAGAGTTGAAAATGAGTTTGATGAGTTCCTCAAAGAACTGGACTCAAAGAAAACTAATAACTCTAAAGAAAATCATCTCATCCATGAGTATTTAATGAATTATACCTCAGTGGAATCTGATATTCTTCAAGATGACTTTCTCGATAATTCTTCAGAAGAATTCTCTCTCGAAGATTACAATGACTCGGATATGGTTTGTGAGTCTACTAAAACTGGTCTTAACTTGTCCAGTGAAATTTTGTTGACTGATAACCTCATGACAACGCTTAGCTTGTCCAAATTGTCAAAACCGAGACAACTTGTTTTTGATCAAAGGACCGATCTTTGGCTATCCCTTATCAAGGTTCGGTATGTGGTGTTTGATCCTATTTGGATCCGGATCCATATCCAAATACAAAACAGAATTGGAGATAAAAACAAAGAAAGATGGGACTATCTCTTTCTCTATCATCTTCGGTTTCAAAGGAACCTCTATAGCATACAAGAGTTCGAAAGCTTCTCACTTGTGATTTTTGCATGTTCGATTCAAGTGGAAATCTTTGGTTCAGTCAACCCTAAGTTGCAACAAGAACAAATGGTTTGTCTCAAATCGCTCCAATTCAACTCAACCAAGGAGAATCAACACTCGACAAGGCATTTCGATCGTAAGTGGTTTTTCACTCTATTTGTTGATTCAATGGCTAATAAGGGTAGAAGAAATTTAATGTTGGAGAAAGCTCGACTAGGAATAATATGCTCTACACAACTAGGAATATTAATTATGAAAACATGCCTAGTCTCACCTATGATGATAGTTCTCAAAGCTATTTTGTGAATGATGAATGTCTTATGAAATTCGGTTCAATTAAAAAACCCATCATAGAAATGTTATTTGTCAAAGTTTCGGATACGAAATATATGAACTTTATGAAGCATAGTGAATGGGGTATCATTCATGAAAGTTCGTTCAAGGCTACTCCGGACCTTGTGAAGCTGTTTTATGCCAATATGCATGAAATGAACTTTGAAGGATGTACCTTTCGTACTATGATTGGTACAAGATCGTCTGAAGTCAACAAACAAGTAATTTCGGAATTGATTCTCTATGCTTACATGAATACCTTCTTGCCATGTTCGGATGAAAGGCATAGAGTCGACAACATTACTTTCTCTTCAGCAATTGGTGGAGCATGGTCAGGTAACTCCCTTCTTATTCACAATGTTGAATTTCATCTCAAAGTCTTTGGAAAACTAGCTTGTGCAAGCCTGTGTCCTAGCAATATGCATAAGACAAAATGGACTAGAGATGTTGCTGAACTTGTATACCATCTTGTTAGAGGGGTCAAATTTTTTGAATTCTGTGGGCTAATGATCAGACAAATGATCACAATTCGAAGGGGTAAAAGAAGAACTCCTGGCTTTGATTGTTTGATTACAAGAATATGCAGCTCTTTCGGGATTGTTTGGCCAAACTCCAGGGAAAAGATTCCAAAGAAATTATGCGAAGGAATTCTCAACAGAATGAGAGGACAAGTCTTCAATGCTCCTCCTCCTATAAGAGTTGAAGGGGATCCACAAACTCTTATGAGACGACTACAAAGGAAAAATGATTGCATAGTATAACTAATTGATCATTCTACAAACATCTATCCAGATCTTACTGAAGCCTTGAGCGGCATCTCAGACAAGTATCAAGATACTTCTTTGGAAGAGGATACTGACTTGGACATCTCGGATTAGGTCATACAACTATTATTGTATAATATTATGTATATTATTGTGAGTTTGTCTGGTAAACAATCTTTTAAAGGTTGTATGCCTAGTAAGAAACCTTGTGTAACAGTAAGGTGGTTTAAGTTTTTAATGCAGAGTTTATGAACTTGTTTTGGTTTAAATATGCCATTGAGAATCATTGCTATGGATGTTTATGGGATGTTTGATTTCGGTTTTATTACCTTGATATTCGATCTCATAATGTTGTGAACCCTTATGGTTTGGGTGACTTTTTGATTTAGCAGGATTAAGTTCTAGCCCATGTTGGTAGGCTTTATCAAATGATCATGAGGGGTTCTGGTAGAAACAATATGTGAAAAAGTCACAATATGTTGAATCAGTTTTGGTTTAGCATAAAAGCATATGTGTTTCGGTAGTTTTCAACTTTTTCTTGCAATAGTTAAAAACCGGTTTTCAACCTTTCTCTGGTAAAGGTTGGTTGTTGTTATTCTTTTGTTTTGCATAAGGATGACAACATAATGATATTTTGATACCAATTCTCCCTGGAAGAAGATGCAAACATATTGGAGAAGTGGATGCGAAGTTTGAGGTAACAATCTTGTTAGTTAATTGTTTTCCTGTTTAAGAAAAGCCTGATTTTTATTTCATATATATTTTGCTTTTGCTTAAAAAAATTTCGGTACAATTGATGTTTTATTCCATTATGTGTGTATGGATGTGTGTATGATTCAATTGGCTCTGGTTAAGAAAAACTATTGTTATCTTGCTTTATTGTGTGGTATCAATTGTTTAGGCTTACAAAATTTCGGTGCAATTGCTTTGCTTTAACGTCTATGTTGTTTCAATTGCTTTCGGTTGAGGTGAATAATTGTGCAAGTTGATTTATTTGGTTTGTATGAATTATTTATGGCTTAACGAAAGAAAAGGTTTACGGGATGAATTGTTTAGTCCAATTCGATTTCGGATAAGAAAAATTAAGTTTATCTTAGTTAGACTTATCAAAGTGGAGGTTTCGATTATTCAAGTCTAATCGAATGCCTTAACAAGAAATGCTAGTTAACTAACCTAGTACTTGTCTTGCTTAAAATTTAAATGTCTAAGTTATATGGATAATTAGGGCCTGATGAGAAAAACAGAGTTATCTTTGTTTTGGTCTTATCGAACGAAGCAGTTGTATTTGTACAATCGGTTGAGCAAAGGGACTAAGGTGCTTAGTTGATTTTTGGTTTGCTAAACTAAATTGGGAAAATTGCTTCGGGCAATTATTTCCTTGATAACATATCAAACCAAATTACTTTGTAGTATCGGTTTTGATATTGGTTATCAAAAATGGTATGTGGAACCCTCGTGCTTAACTCTATAGGTTTGCAACTCTATTTTGAGATTTGTAAGATTATTTTCGGTTTGTCCTTTATTTTTTCGTTTCTTTGTCATTTTGTGACAAAAAGGGGGAGAAATATATGGAGTAAACAAGTGACACTGGCATTGATTTTATATTGGTTGGTATCACAAAGGGAAAGGACAATTGTGTTTAAACGTTTATCTTATGAAAGACTGAAAGCATAGACTAAGGGGGAGTAGCATATCATATTAATTGGTATAACAAAGACGTGCGGATTGATAAGATCTACCTATCTCACCTTGATACGTAATCGATCAAGGGTTCCTAGAGTTAGTACTGCTTTGTATAAGTGATTAAGAGAACACAAAGAAAAGAATAATAACAGAAAGTAAATAACACGATTGTTGTTGCTAACTTCTTCTTCTGCTACTGCTTTGAAAGAAAAACTCTATTACAAACCATAATAATGGCCGCACTCTCTCTCGTTTTTCTCTACCTCTCTAGCCTATCAATCTCCTCCTTTTATAGGAGTGTAAACTTGCTGGAAAAGGAAAATAAATCTATGAGCTTTTAGAGCTCATCTAAACTAGGAATCCTTTCTAAAGTTGGAAACCTCCAAAGCTATGAGTTTTAGAACTCATCTAAACTAGGAATCATATCTAAAGTAGGAAACCTCAAACTTCTAGGATAAGTTAACAAACTTACACCTCTTCTACTATCTTCTACATACTCTCTAGCCGTAATATGGCTCAATTAAACCTAGGCTAATGATTAGCCTCATCTGGCAGCTTTAGTTGTCCCTCTGCTTATGTTATTTGCTTGTATGGATATAATCTTCACACTACTTAAGTTCTGTGCATATAATCTGCATATCCAACTATCTAGCCGTTGATAGAGATCTGTGAAGATAATCTTCACATCACTCTTCTAGCCTTAATATGGCTCAACTTTTGCTACGATACACCTGTATCATGGATCCCCATTTTAGGAAGCTGGAACTCCGGTGTAAGCTTTGAACTGAATATGGGGAAACTCAATCTCCCCCTGTTCCTTGTTGAACCACCTTGCTTTACTTGGCACTTGTCCTGTACGTCCCACACGAAACATTACACAGTCTCCTCTTTTGGTAGGCGTCACCTTTGTTTCAATAATACAATCTTTTTCAATAACTTCTTCTCGTTCTATCCACAAGTCTTCTGCTAAAGCATGTACTTTACTTATCTCCTCAATAAATCTTTGATCCCTAGCGTCTTCTTCTTTAATTCTCACTTGGTTATAACCAGATTCGAGATCAAGTTTGGTGAAGAATATTGCATCTCCATGCTCAACACCTCTCTTGGGTGGTATAATGACTTCTTATTGGAACAGATCCAGGAACTTCTTCTGTAGATAACTTGATTCACTTTGTTGCCTGGTGGAAAGTGCAGTATGTAATACCACTTTCTTTTCCTCTTTGATCACGGGCCTGATTAATAAAGAGAACTTCCCACAAGCGTTGATCAATCTCTTGTCTTGGTTAGTGGTAACCAGTTTCATAGGTAAATGGGTTTTACTAGCCTGAATCCAAAAATCTTTTCCATCTTTATTGAACAAATATACACACTCTCTATGATAGAGAATAGTGTCACGTTCCCATAAATATGGATTTCCAAAAATAACTTGTGCTACATCCAATGGCACAACATCACAAACAATCTCATCAATGAACTTGTCAGTGATAACAAATTTGAATCGACACTGCATTGATACCTGAAGTTCAGTATCCTTCTGTATCCATCCCAATGGGTAGGGTTTTGGATGTGGAGTTGTTGATAATCCCATTTGTTCCACCAGCTTTTCTGAAATTAAGTTCTTTTGGCTACCAGAATCGATGATAGCCTCGACGATGCTTTGTTTTACTTGAATCTTGACATGGAACAATTCTTCATGTAGATTCAATTGTTCTGCGTCTGTTAGCTTGGTCATCAACAAAAGCTTTGGGTCTGGCTGATCTATTTCAGATATTGTTTCGGTATCCACAGCTTCTGTAATCATAGTGTTCTTCTTAAAACTTCTTTGTCCTTCAGCCTCACGCAATTTCTTTGGTTTGAGATGAGGATAAAGATTCCAGCAAGTGTCTTTTATGTGACCTTTCTCCTTGCAATGCTCACACACCTTTTCTTCTTGTTCAGCTAATAGAGACTTGTTCTTATTCGTCTCAACCCTTCTTTGAGTCATATCTTCCCCTCTTGTAACAAGTCTATTGTTGTCTCATCCTGCAGCACCTTTAACCTTCTGTTCAATTGCCACAACTTTGTTTATAGCATCTTCAATGTCTTGTACACTAAAAATTTTCAACTCCCTTCGTACATAGTCAAGCAGTCCACCATTGTACTTTTGAAAAGTCTCATCACTGGTCATATCTACATCTAAAGTCAGAGCTTGGTTGTAGAATTCTGTAGAGTAGTCTTGAACACTTTGTTGATATCGTTATCGAAGATGCTTCCACTTATACCATCTTTCATCCAGATAGCCCACAGGGTAAAAGTGTTTCCTCATGAGAGTCTTAAATTGTTGCCAAGTTGGTGTACTGTGAAGTATGTTTCCAACTTATCTAGCCATCCATAAAGTTTTTCAGCATCCATGACTCCATCATAGTCAGATATCTCGAGCTTGAATTCAATTTTCAATCCTCCATATGGATTTTTATTTATTATATCTTCTTCTTCTTCAGATGAGCTTTCTTCATCATCTTCCTTTAATCCTCATTTTTCTCCCTGTTAGAGCATAGCTCGGTCAACCTCGCATGCGTTACTATCTCAAGCATGTTTGTCAATGTTAGTGATCAAAACTATAAGTCTTGATTTCTAGCCTGCATAGCTAAGTCTCGGACTAGGATAGAAAACAGTAGTTGAGCTCAAGGACTTCATGGCAATTCATCATACAACGAAGAAGATCTATACAAGGAACCGTGGAACTTCATCAACAAATAGGTATGTGGAGACTTGAACATATCTATCACTCAAAAGTCTATCTTTTCTATCTCCTACTTCTTATGAGACAAAAGTCGTATGCTATATAGACTAGATTATACACATTTCACATTTCGAGCTGAGCATTCATTGCTTATCTTTTATCTCGAAATCGTGTTTTGGTAAAGCGTTTTGCTTTGATCAAGTTTATCTTCACCTAGTGACGAAAGTCATGAAAAGTTTCAATCACTTTGAGAATGCTCTGACGTGAATCGGTCTGTGAATAACGGCTACATAGGGTCCTCTGAGAATGTCTCAATGATTGAAATGAGAGTTTAGATTACATAACCATGTATTCCTTGAACCGAAGTTTTCGAACTTTGTTGATCAAGAGAAATCGGGAGGATTGTGGAATTGGATTGCCAAGTCCGCGAACTGTAGGAAGTTCTCAACCAAGAATTTCTGCTGGGATTTTCCAAAACTCGTTTGTGTGCTAAGTCCGCGAACTCAGTACGCGAACCCAGTCCGCGAACTGGCGGAAGTCCTCATCCAGAGAATTTCTGCTGAGTTTGGAAAACTCAAGCGATTAACTTAAGTCCGCGAACTTGTTTGTGAATTAAGAAATTATGATCTAAAGATGTGCTCTGAACATGAAACACTAAATTACTAAGGAACGCTTTATGCAAACCGTGGCTATAATGTTCATGAGCCGATTCAATCGAATCGAATCATCTTTGCTTCAATTGTGTCTCGTGTAGTCACATAAGATCTCATAGCAATTGAAAAACTCTGTAACTAGTTCATTTGAGTCAATTGAACTAGTTATGGTGAAGAAGAAAAAGGTTAATATGAAATGCTCATATGGTTAACCTTTTGGGTTACTATGTTGAACCAACATACATGTACACGTTTGGGCATGGTTTTCACAAACCCAGTAAACGTCTACCCAAGTGTGTGTGACAAGCTAAGTTTTCGATCTAACGGTTAAGAAATATTAGCTTGAATCTAAATCAGGTTTTCATCTAACGGTGAATAAGGATTTCTTTGTAACTAAGGCAAAACCCTGATTTGAAGGCTATATAAAGGAGACATATAGCATTGTGCAAAACTAATCCCCACACGTCTGTGTGCTACTAGTGCGCCCGCTAGAGTCGATCTCCATTAACCTTTGATTTTCTTCTCTAAAATCAGGTTAACGACTTAAAGACTTCATTGGGATTGTGAAGCCAGACCGATACTACTTTATCGTAGTTGTGTGATCTGATCTTGCATCTTTTATTGTACGAGTACAATCGATTGATTGGCTTGAGATCGTGATAGTTCTCCGATAGGCAAGATAAAGAAGTCACAAACATCTTCGTCTTACTATTTGTGATTCCTCGACAATCCGCTTGTGTGGTCAGGAAGGATTGTTGAGAGGTGATTGATTAATCTAGGTTTTTCTTCGGGAATATAAGATCGGATTATCAATTGGTTCCTATTACCTTGATTTTATGTCTAAAGACGGAAAAAAACCTAGGGTTTATCTGTGGGAGACAGATTTATCCGTTTATAGACTTTTCTGTATGAGACAGATCTGTTTATTATCAAGTCTGTGATTTTGGGTTACAACAACTCTTGGTTGTGGGTGAGATCAGCTATGGGAATCAAGTGCGCGGTATCCTGCTGGGATCAGAGGCGTAGGAGTACAACTGCACCTTGTATCAGTGGGAGATTGATATGGGTTCAACTATAGTCCAGTCCGAAGTTAGTTTGCAGTAGGCTAGTGTCTGTGGCGGCTTAATACAATGTGTATTCAATCTGGACTAGGTCACGGGGTTTTTCTGCATTTGCGATTTCCTCGTTAACAAAACTTCTGGTGTCTGTGTTATTTCTTTTCCGCATTATATTTTATATAATTTAAATAATACAGGTTGTGCGTTCGTGATCATCAACTTCTCTAATCCAACCATTGGTTGTTGATTGTAGTTGATTGATCCTTGGACATTGGTCTTTGGTACCGTCCAAGTTATCTCTCTTTGATAAGACTCGCAGATTTCTATTGGCTTGAGTAAAGATCAAATCGAGAGATTTAGATAATAACTCCTTGAGATACTTTCTATCTAGATTGAGTCTGACTGTCTAGTTGATTCTCTAGCAAAGTATTTCGGAGTTAGTCCATACATATTGCTAATCGAAATATTGGGTGGTGTTTTTAGACCCCCGCTTTTTGACTCCCTTTGTACTTTCTTTTCTACTTTTAGGTTTTGACTTGACAACACTTGCTTTTATGAACGCAGCAAGGGTATCTGCTAAATCTTGTACCTTACGTTCAAGTTTAGCTTACTTGTCCTCATCTGTTAGTTTAGTATTCTTATCATCTTCACTTCCCATCTTTGTTTTAATACTTCCTCTAGGTTTTCTTGTGTCTGGTAGAACAACAGTTGCTTCCCCTGATCGCGTATATTGTTCACGTGTTAAGACCATGCACCACAACTAACCCTAGAAGTCATAACGTGGCTCTGATACCACTTTACGTAATCAATCAAGGGTACCTAGAGTCAGTACTTCTTTGTAGAAGTGATTAAGAGAACATAAAAAAAATAATAATAACAGAAAGTAAATAACACGATTGTTGTTGCTAACTTCTTCTTCTTCTACTGCTTTGAAAGAAAAACTCTATTACAAACCATAATAATGGCCGCACTCTCTCTCGTTTTTCTCTACCTCTATGGCCTATCAATCTCCTCCTTTTATAGGAGTGTAAACTTGCTGGAAAAGGAAAATAAAGTTATGAGTTTTTAGAACTCATCTAAACTAGGAATCCTTTCTAAAGTTGGAAACCTCCAAAGCTATGAGTTTTAGAACTCATCTAAACTAGGAATCCTATCTAAAGTAGGAAACCTCAAACTTCTAGGATAAGTTAACAAACTTACACCTCTTCTAGTATCTTCTAGATACTCTCTAGCCATAATATGGCTCAATTAAACCTAGGATAATAATTAGCCTCATCTGGCAGCTTTAGTTGTCCCTCTGCTTATGTTATTTGCTTGTGTGAATATAATTTTCGCACTACTTAAGTTTTGTGCATATAATCTGCACATCCAACTATCTAGTCGTTGATACAGCTCTGTGAAGATAATCTTCACGTCACTCTTCTAGCCTTAATACGGCTTAACTTTTGCTACGATACTCTTGTATCATACCTTTAGGGGGAGTATTAGCTTTGTTATTATAATGTCAACAACGGCATTTAAGGATTGAATGTATACATGTTATTGTGTTGTTGAATTCGAGAATCAAGCCCATGTGTAATGAATTCTTGTCATTTGCTTATCCATATGATTGTAAGAGTTTTGTCACTAAAATTGACAAATATGGAAATTGTTAGAGCGTAGCTCCGTTGAACCCACCAAGCGTTGGTATGTCAAGTTTGGTTGTCATATATTAGTGAATCAAAACTCATTTTAAGAGTCGCTTGATTATGTACTAGAGTCAACTTCGTACAGGTTATCTTGAAAGTATTAGGATATGAGACATTACAAGTATTGCGAAGACTTGAAGAAGTGAAGAAGTAAGAAGCTACAACGACAACATCATCCTTCCACTTGAGGTTAGTGATATTTGACTTGAACTGTTTCATTCCCTAACGTATCTTTCAAGTCGTGCATATTGAAAACAAATTTGCGAAGCATGAACACTCTAGATAGACACAGTATTAAGGAATACAATATTTAGTTTATTGCTTAACCATTAAACTTTGTAGATAAGACATCGACATAGACGTTTAAATACTATTGTGATTATGTATGGGTATGAGGTGAGGATTTCATCCTAGGAAACAATATTTTACATGTGTTTTAAGGAAGTAAGTTCTTGTTTATGAATCGAAAAGGAAATCGCCAGGCGTTATTGGTATTGTTTTTCATTGCATATCTTGTGAACAACCAATATGTGTGATTTAGTATAACCGCTCATGACTTGTTTGTGTTCTTGGTAAAACTATTCACAAAGGCCTGACTTATGTATTGGTATGACTTTTATTAGTTAAACTGATCTTAAGTAATCACATGAGATGATATGATCAAGTTTGTGATTTGTGTATGACCGAATCTGGGTAAAGGGGAACCGATCCTAGTAAGAGGTGCAACACATCACAAAGGGGAATCAATCCTTGTATGAGGTGCAGCAAGTTTGTAGCAGAAAGGGGAACCGATCCTATGGACATGTTCAACACATATAAGTTAGATTTTTTTTTTACTCGGTCAATAAAATAGAATAAAAAAGCGAAAATGTACAAGGAATAGGCTAAGTTAGCGCTAAGCCAAAAGGCCGCCCGCTAAAAAACCTAAAAACGATAGTAAACCTCTCCAGGCCATTCAACAGATTGAATAAAACCTGGCCTACCCTCGTAAAACTCATAATGTTCCTCAGCCAACAAACATGCTTGTTTGGCCGAGACATCAGCTGAAAAATTAGCTTCTCTGTAGCTATGAATATAGCTAATATTGTTGTAAAAAGTCTTCGCTATTCTCCACCTCTGCATTAGCTGTCATGGCAAGTCGCCTTTTTGAAGAGAAAATAAACAACTCATCGAATCAGATCTGACACTTAGGTTCTTCACATTCCACATATAAGTTAGATACCATATATATGTGGGGAACCAATCCTAGTACCTAGTCAACCGAATTTTGGAAAGCTAGTGTGACTATGCACAATACTCACATGGAGGTAGAACCGAAACTTGTTTTGGTAGAACCGTTAAACCCATGATTTGTGATTGAGTGTTCTTGATCAATCACATAGTTCTTGAAAGTCAGATGAACCAATTCTAAACTTGTTTGGAAGTGTGGCAAATCGGTCTCAAGATTGTAAGTATGAAATAGGACTTACAAAGTAAGGATGTCGACATACTTTGAACACGTACAGTAATGTTTATCTTTTATTGTTCAAAGTTATTCCTTAATATCTAAAGGAAGAAAATCCTAGGATCAAAATATAAATAAGTTAAGAACCCAGTAAACGTCTACCCAGGTGTGTGTGACAAGCTAAGTTTTCGATCTAACAGTTGAAAAATATTAGCTTGAATCTAAATCAGGTTTTCATCTAACAGTGAATAAGGATTGCTTTGTAACTAAGCCAAAACCCTGATTTGAAGGCTATATAAAGGAGACATCTAGCATTGTGCAAAACTAATCCCCACACGTCTGTGTGCTACTAGTGAGCCTGCTAGAGTCGATCTCCATTAACCTTTGATTTTCTTCTCTAAAATCAGGTTAACGACTTAAAGACTTCATTGGGATTGTGAAGCCAGACCGATACTACCTTATCGTAGTTGTGTGATCTGATCTTGCATCTTCTATCGTACGAGTACAATCGATTGATTGGCTTGAGATCGTGAGAGTTCTCCGATAGGCAAGATAAAGAAGTCACAAACATCTTCGTCTCACTGTTTGTGATTCCTCGACAATCCGCTTGTGTAGTCAGGAAGGATTGTTGAGAGGTGATTGATTAATCTAGGTTGTTCTTCGGGAATATAAGATCGGATTATCAATTGGTTCATGTTACCTTTATTTTATATCTAAAGACGGAACAAAACCTAGGGTTTATCTATGGGAGACAGATTTATCCTTTTATAGACTTTTCTGTGTGAGACATATCTGTTTATTATCAAGTCTGTGATTTTGGGTTATAACAACTCTTAGCTGTGGGTGAGATCAGCTAAGGGAATCAAGTGCGCAGTATCCTGCTGGGATCAGAGGCGTAGGAGTACAACTGTACCTTGTATCACTGGGAGATTTATAGGGGTTCAACTATAGTCCAGTACGAGGTTAGTTTGCAGTAGGCTAGTGTCTGTAGCGGCTTAATACAGTGTGTATTCAATATGAACTAGGTCCCGGGGTTTTTCTGCATTTGCGATTTCCTCATTAACAAAAATTCTGGTGTCTGTGTTATTTCTTTTCTGCATTATATTTTATATAATTGAAATAATACAGGTTATGCATTCGTGATCATCAACTTCTTTAATCCAACGTTTATTGATCCTTGGACATTGGTCTTTGTTACTGTCCAAGTTATCTCTCTTTGATAAAGACTCGCAGATTTCTATTGGCTTGAGTAAAGATCAAATCGAGAGATTGAGATAATAACTCCTTGAGATACTTTCTATCTAGATTGAGTCTGACTGTCTAGTTGATTCTCTAGCAAAGTATTTCGGAGTTAGTCCATACAGATTGCTAATCGAAATATTGGGTGGTGTTGTTAGACCCCCGCTTTTTGAATTGGTATCAGAGCAGGCAAACACTTTAAAGACCTCATAAGTATGTGTTTGTGGTAATCTGAGTCTGTGGAAAGAATCTCATACACATAACAAAATGGCTCCTAAAGCTGTCAACTTTTCTAAGTGTCTCGGGAATACCTCAAAGGGTCACTTCTTAGATGATTCTTCCAAATCCCGAGGTAGGAAGACTGTTCCATCCTGTGTTGGTCATTCTTCCTCCAGTGAGACGTTGGACATAATGGAAAAAGCTGAAATGGAGCTCACCATAATTTCAAAAAATTCTACAGAGTTTGTTGATCTCAAGGATCATGTACAACTCATGGATGAATTCGAAAAGTCTATTGATCGTGAACAAGTACTCTACAACATTATAGGGTCATTCTCTAAGGAAATTGAGAAACTTCTTCAAGAAAACAATATACAGCGTGAAAAGATTTGTGTTCTTGAAAAGCTGGTCAAAGAAGGCTCAATTAGAGAAAATTGTTTGATCAAAACGCATTCATCCGATCTAGACAGACTTCGTGTTGAGAGGGAGAAACTTGAAGCATCTCTTGTCTTAGCCCATGGACAGTGCAAATCCTTGGAAAAGGAAAACTCTGTTTTAAAGAAAAATTCTTCTGCACAAACTAATTCTCATGAGTTACCGTACAGAATGAAATTTTCTTCAAGAGAAGATTGTGTCAAGAAAAGTTTTCATTACTTAGAATCTTCTCCCGTGGCTATGAAGTTTAAACAAGTGACAGTTGTTGCTTCTCCTCCACGAATATGTACCTTATGTGGAAAAGGAAATCACTATGCTATCCATTGTTTTGCTAGAAAGAAACGTGTTTCTGAACTCCACAAGTTGCTTCTTTCTATTGTCAATGGAGTAAATAGTCGAACGACTACTACAGTGAAGGTCCCTTTCACAGGAAACCAGGCATCTTATAAAAATGATCTCTCTCCTAGAAAGTATGTCCCGTGCTTATAAGAACACATCTGATAAATCTAAGTCTAGTGTGTGGAGACGAATTTCGGAAAATCCCCTAGAACCTATTTCTAGAGGTCCTAGACTTTGATATCAGAAGGGTTTCTCTCCTGTGATTCCCAGAAGGACTGCGAGACACACCCTTCTTCTTGGAAGCTGCAGTGAAAGGATATGAATTGCTGAGATAAGATATCCTAGAAGAATTTATAGGTACTCTCTCAGAACCGATGGTAAGACTATGTCTCCTTCTGCTACCTAGCAGCAAAATGTTTTATCTTTGTGTCTAACTTGAGAGATACAAGGATGAGGATTTGAGAGATGCTCAAGTATTGTACTATATTTTCTCTTGGATTGTATATCCCTTGTTGTAATGATCTTATCTAGTATCATTTTCATTTTGTCACTTGGATCTTTTGGGATGGTGGACGTTTTGGAAGCTGCACAGTATCTCTTTCTAAGGCCATTCTTGGTCGGACACAAACGCCTGTATCTCCTCAAGGAAATCTAGGGTTTCTAGCCAGGGCATTCACGAACATATATAAATCTTATAGGTGTCTCATTTTTCTTCAGAAAGTAGCTCTATGAAAATTGTTCCCAAAGAAGAAGTTAACCCTATGATTGAGGATGATCTCAAAGGATGTGATTCTGGTCAAGAGTTTATACGGAAGAAGATGCTTGAAAGAAAAGAGTATAACACTTGGATTGGTGAATCTGTCAAGGATTTGATTCGTGTTCAGAATGAAGTTAAGAACGAACTGGCTAACCTTAAATTGCAGATAAACCAGCTGATTGATGGACAGGCGAAAATCCTTGGTACTCAGAATATCTTGATCAGAAATCAGAAGAAAGTTATCCTTGACTGTGCAAAGGCTCGTCATTATGCTCGCACTATTGATCGAAAAGTAAACATTCTAACTTTTGAACATGGTGTCTCTGCGGTCAACATGGTCAAGGATATTAGTGACTCCTACTTTGATGGACCATTTCAGAGGTATGAAATCATCAAGGAAAACTGAGTCTTATATGCCTAGTAAGTCTTCTTTTTGGATTAGTTGGAAGAATAACTAGTGCTTTGAATAGCGATGATTGTGACTACACATAGCTATTTTTGTTTTCATCTTATTAGGTTTTAAATTCTAAAAATATTTGGAGGGTGATGTTTATTGCATTATTTTAATGGTTTGTGATATTGCAATATTTTTATGGGATATGTATTGTTTGCGTCTGTGAACTTGAAGGTCCCATATTTTGTCAAAAGTAAAGTCGTTCATGAATCGGTATTCTTATTGATGAAAGGACGAATGGACTTTTGACATATACAAAAGTTAAGCCTATGTAATCATGTATTTGATGGAAAATGGGATAAAATCGTTCGTTCAACAAGGATAAAGTCTATTATGTTTTTATGATGGAAAATATAATAGATCCTTGTATGTTATCCACGATATTAATCTTCATTGATCCATCTTGTTATGTTTTACCGTGAAGGCTCCATTGTGTGTCTTATGTTGTGCACGATACAACTAAGTCGATTTTTCTTATTGGCTTGTTGGTTGTTCCATAAGATGCCATATGTCGAGCATTAGGAACTAAATTAATCAACCAGTTTGAACTTAATTAATCAACCAGTTTGGTTATTTAGTTTGTACTCCATAAGTTTTCTTTCTTATGTCGAGTACGTGTACTGTTAAGGTTGTCATATTCTATGATGAACTTAGTCGAGGTTCCATAAGTTCTCTTATGTTGAGCCCAAAATAATTAAATTGATTACTTCGGTGATTAGTTCGGTTGTTTGTATTCCAATTAGATTAATTATAGGTTCTCTTGTAATTAATCTAGTTGAGTTTTCATATATTCCACAAGTTCTTGTGTTGAGTATATGAAAGGCTACACTATCATGTTCTTTGGTTAATGTAGTCATATATTCCGTAAGGTTTTCCTTATGTTGAGTATTTGAACGGTTAAGTTAGTCATCTTCGTGTGGTTGACTTAGTCGTAGCTCCGTGAGTTTACTTATGTTGAGCACTTTCAATTAAATTGATCACTTTTGTGGTTTGATTTAGTTGTGTATTCCAATTGAATTAATCATGGGTATACTTGTGATTAATTTGGTTGAGCTTTGGATGTAGAAAATCATTCCTATGGTTTTTGTTGTCCAATAAAAAATCCTTCTTTTCTTTCGAAATTAAGGTCGCTCTTGTTGTTCTCTCGGGAATGACATCAAATGGGGGAGAGTTCTTTTGAACTTGTGCTTAATGGTAATATCTTGCGGGGAGTGCGGCTGTGGAATTTTATAGAGGTTATCTTGTATCTTAAAACTCCTTGATGAATGTTGTTAGCTTCGGCTATTAGATTGCATATAAATTAAGTTGGTATGTATTTTTCTTTTGGTCATGAAATGTCTCTTGTGGAAATTTCATTATGATCTCATTCTTGTACCTTTGCCAATTTTATTGACAAAAAGGGGGAGAAATATTGTAGTTCACACTACAAATACATATGGTTTTCGGATCATTGTGTAAGGGGGAGTGGTTTCCATGATCGAGATGGATTATTGACTAAGGGGGAGTGATACATATCACCGTAATATTATTGTTAAAGTCGTGATACAATTGGACTTTGATGTTATACAATAATACTATGACACTGTATAATAATGATCGAGAATCTCGATTTCTCTCATTGTTATAGCTACGGATCTTCAACAACGATGGTGCTAAACTTACAACCTTTGGGATCATTGGAGTACTTGGAAGGACGAATATTTCAAGGAACGTTGAAGATTAGACTATGGAATAGGATCCACTAAAGTTTATCTTTTTTATATTCCATATGTATTAATAGTTTTGTTACTAAAATTGACAAAGGGGGATATTGTCATAGCATAGCTCGGTCAACCTCGCATGCGTTGTTATCTCAAGCATGTTTGTTAATGTTAGTGACCAAAACTATAAGTCTTGATTTCTAGCCTACATAGTTAAGCCTCGGACTAGGATAGAAAAGTGTAGTTGAGCTCAAGGACTTCATGTCGATTCATCATACAACTACGAAGATCTATACAAGGAACCGTGGAACTTCATCAACAAAAAGGTATGTGGAGACTTGAACTTATCTATCACTCAAAAGTCTATCTCTTCTATCTCCTACTTCTTATGAGACAAAAGTTGTATGCTATATAGACTAGATCATACACTTGTTTTTTACTCGGTCAATAAAATATGTTAAAAAAAACAAAAACTATACAGGTCCTAGGCCAAATATAAGCTATCCAAGAGGCCACCTTCTAAACAAGCCTAATTAAAACGAAAATAAACCTCACCCGGCCATTCTACAGAAAGGATAGAGATTGGACTCCCCTCAGAAAACTCAAAAATGTCTTCATCTAGAAAACAAGCTTGCTTTGCCGAAGCATCAGCTGAAAAATTTACTTCTCTATATTTATGAATAAAACGAATGTTGGAATAAAAATTCCTAGCTAATCTCCACTTCTGCCTTAGTTTCCATGGCAAAGCATCATTTTGGAAGGCTTGAATGAAACTCATCGAATCAGACTGCACGTAGAGTTTCCGCATATTCCACCTCTTAGCCAACATAGCCCCATAAATAACTGCGCACACTTCAGCAAAATAATTGGTCTGCAGGCCAAGACCAACGCTCAAAGCCCCCAACACCGCTGCATTTGCATCTCGAAAAGTAACACC
The DNA here is from genome assembly GCF_003573695.1 of Papaver somniferum. Taxonomy (NCBI): domain Eukaryota; kingdom Viridiplantae; phylum Streptophyta; class Magnoliopsida; order Ranunculales; family Papaveraceae; genus Papaver; species Papaver somniferum. Next base: position 147,540,231 of record NC_039358.1, on the reverse strand, counting down.
AGCACCTGCAGGGTCTGGATTACCAAGAGACGCACCATCACAGCAAATCATTATCTCATATTGAAAAGGAGGATCCCACCTTACTTCAATTGGAGAAGAGACCTTGCACGATCTATGCTTCACCTTGAAATAATTCAAAATGCGCAAATCCTCCATATTATTGTACATATGGCCCTTCAATCGAATTGAGTTATCACGGATTACTTGATAAACTCTACCTTTAAAACCTTGCCAACGCACCTCCTTATCTTCAAAATAAATTTTGTTGCGCATCCTCCATAATTCCGTAGAGATTGCTAAGTTAACAACCAACCACAAATCTTTAGTCATCCTGCTACGCCCTTTAGCAACCTTATAAGAAGCCACCTGGATAAGGGTCTCACGGTCATATCTACACAACCGGCACATCGAAGGCATACTCCTACCAATCTTCTTAATAACATTATCATCACTATCACAACATTGTTTAGTAGACTAGATCATACACATTTGACATTTCGAGCTGAGCATTCATTGCTTATCTTTTATCTCGAAATCGTGCGTTGGTAAAGCGTTTCGCTTTGATCAAGTTTATCTTCACCTAGTGACGAAAGTCATGAAAAGTTTCAATCACTTTGAGAATTGCTCTGACGTGAATCGGTTTGTGAATAACGGCTACATAGCATCCTCTGAGAATGTCTCAATGATTGAAATGAGAGTTTATATTACATAACCATGTATTCCTTGAACCGAAGTTTTCGAACTTTGTTGATCAAGAGAAATTGGGAGGATTGTGGAATTGGCTTGCCAAGTCCGCGACTGTCGGAAGTTCTCGATCGAGAATTTCTGCTGGGATTTTCCAAATACTCGTTTGTGTGCTTAGTCCGTGAACTCAGTCCGCGAACCCAGTCCGCGAACTGGCGGAAGTCTCATCCCGAGAATTTCTGCTGAGTTTGGAAAACTCAACCGATTAACTTAAGTCCGCGAACTTGTTTGTGAACTTAAGAGGTTATGATCTAAAGATGTGCTCTGAACATGAAACATTAAATTACTAAGGAATGCTTTATGCAAATCGTGGCTATAATGTTCATGAGCCGATTCAATCGAATCGAATCATATTTGCTTCAATTATGTCTTTTGTAGTTACATAAGATCTCATAGAAATTGAACAACTCTGTAACTAGTTCATTTGAGTCAATTGAACTAGTTATGGTGAAGAAGAACAAGGTTAATATGAAATGCTCATATGGTTAACCTTTTGGGTTACTACGTTGAACCAACATACACGAACACGTTTGGGCATGGTTTTCACGAACCCAGTAAACATCTACCCAAGTGTGTGTGACAAGCTAAGTTTTCGATCTAACGGTGGAGAAATATTAGCTTGAATCTAAATCAGGTTTTCATCTAACGGTGAATAAGGATTGCTTTGTAACTAAGGAAAAACCCTGATTTGAAGGCTATATAAATGAGACATCTAGCATTGTGCAAAACTAATCCCCACTCGTCTGTGTGCTACTAGTGCGCTTGCTAGAGTCGATCTCCATTAACCTTTGATTTTCTTCTCTAAAATCAGGTTAACGACTTAAAGACTTCATTGGGATTGTGAAGCCAGACCGATACTAATTTATCGTAGTTGTGTGATCTGATCTTGCATCTTCTATCGTACCAGTACAATCGATTTATTGTCTTGATATCGTGAGAGTTCTCCGATAGGAAAGATAAAGAAGTCACAAACATCTTCGTCTCACTGTTTGTGATTCCTCGACAATCTGCTTGTATAGTCAGGAAGGATTGTTGAGAGGTGATTGATTAATCTAGGCTGTTCTTCGGGAATATAAAACCGGATTATCAATTGGTTCATGTTACCTTGATTTTATATCTAAATACGGAATAAAACCTAGGGTTTATCTGTGGGAGACAGATTTATCCTTTTATAGACTTTTCTGTGTGAGACAGATATGTTTATTATCAAGTCTGTGATTTTGGGTTACAGCAACTCTTGGTTGTGGGTGAGATCAGCTAAGGGAATCAAGTGCGCAGTATCCTGTTGGGATCAGAGGCGTAGGAGCACAACTGTACCTTGTATCAGTGGGAGATTGTTAGGGGTTCAACTATAGTCCAGTCCGAAGTTAGTTTGCAGTAGGCTAGTGTCTGTAGCGGCTTAATACAATGTGTATTCAATCTGGACTAGGTCCCGGGGTTTTTATGCATTTGTGGTTTCCTCGTTAACAAAACTTCTGGTGTCTGTGTTATTTATTTTCCGCATTATATTTTATATAATTGAAATAATACAGGTTGTGCGTTCGTGATCATCAACTTCTCTAATCCAACCTTTGGTTTTTGATTGTAGTTGATTGATCCTTGGACATTGGTCTTTGGTACCTTCCAAGTTATCTCTCTTTGATAAAGACTCGCAGATTTCTATTTGCTTGAGTAAAGATCAAATCGAGAGATTGAGATAATAACTCCTTGAGATACTTTCTATCTAGATTGAGTCTGACTGTCTAGTTGATTCTCTAGCAAAGTATTTCGGAGTTAGTCCATACATATTGATAATCGAAATATTGGGTGGTTTTGTTAGACCCCCGCTTTTTCACTCCCTTTGTACTTTCTTTTCTACTTTTAGGTTTTGACTTGACAACACTTGCTTTTATGAACGCAACAAGGATATCTGCTAAATCTTGTACCTTACGTTCAAGTTTAGCATACTTGTCCTCATCTGTTAGTTTAGTATTCTTATCATCTTCACTTCCCATCTTTGTTTTAGTACTTCCTCTAGGTTTTCTTGTGTATGGTAGAACAACAGTTTCTTCCCCTGATCGCGTATATTGTTCACTTGTTAATACCATGCAGCACAACTAACCCTAGAAGTCAGAACGTGGCTCTGATACCACTTTACGTAATCGATAAAGGGTACCTAGAGTCAGTACTGCTTTGTAGAAGTGATTAAGAGAAAACAAAGAAAAGAATAATAACAGAAAGTAAATAACACGATTGTTGTTGCTAACTTCTTCTTCTTCTACTGATTTGAAAGAAAAACTCTATTAAAAACCATAATAATGGTCGCACTCTCTCTCGTTTTTCTCTACCTCTCTAGACTATGAATCTCCTCCTTTTATAGGAGTGTAAACTTGCTGGAAAGGGAAAATAAAGCTATGAGTTTTTAGAATTCATCTAAACTAGGAATCCTTTCTAAAGTTGGAAACCTCCAAAGCTATGAGTTTTAGAACTCATCTAAACTAGGAATCCTATCTAAAGTAGGAAACTCAAACTTCTAGGATAAGTTAACAAACTTACACCTCTTCTAGTATCTTCTAGATACTCTCTAGCCGTAATATGGCTCAGTTAAACTTGGCTAATGATTAGCCTCATCTGGCAGCTTTAGTTGTCCCTCTGCTTATGTTATTTGCTTGTGTGAATATAATCTTCACACTACTTAAGTTCTGTGCATATAATCTGCACATCCAACTATCTAGCCATTGATACAGCTCTGTGAAGATAATCTTCACGTCACTCTTCTATCCTTAATATGGCTCAACTTCTGCTACAATACTCCTGTATCACACCTTTAGGGGGAGTATTAGCTTTGTTATTATAATGTCAACAACGGCATTTAAGGATTGAATGTATACAGGTTATTGTGTTTTTGAATTCGGGAATCAAGCGTTTATGTAATGAATTCTTGAAATTTGTTTATCCATATGATTATAAGAGTTTTGTCACTAAAATTAACAAAGGGGGAGATTGTTAGAGCGTAGCTCGGTTGAACCCACCAAGCGTTGGTATGTCAAGTTTGGTTGTCATATTTTAGTGAATCAAAACTCATTTTAAGAGTTGCTTGTTTATGTACGAGAGTCAACTCCGTATAGGTTAGCTTGAAAGTATTAGGATATGAGACATTACAAGTATTGCGAAGACTTGAAGAAGTGAAGAAACAAGAAGCTACAACGAAAACATCATCCTTCCACTTGAGGTTAGTGATATTTGACTTGAACTGTTTCATTCCCTAACGTATCTTTCAAGTCTTGCATATTGAAAACAAAATTGTGAAGCATGAACACTCTATATAGACATAGTATTAAGGAATACAATATAAAGTTTATTGCTTAACCATTAAACTTTGTAGATAAGACATCGACATAGACGTTTAAATACTATTGTGATTATGTATGGGAATGAGGTGGGGATTTCATCCTAGGAAACAATATTTTACATGTATTTTAAGGTAGTAAGTTCTTGTTTATGAATCGAAAAGGAAATCGCCAGGCGTTATTGGTATTGTTATTCATTGCATATCTTGTGAACAACCAATATGTGTGATTTAGTATAACCGCTCATGACTTGTTTGTGTTCTTGGTAAAATTATTCACAAAGGCCTGACTTATGTATTGGTATGATTTGTATTAGTTAAACTGATCTTAAGTAATCACATGAGATGGTATGATCGAGTTTGTGATTTGTGTATGACCGAATTTGGGTAAAGGGGAACCGATCCTAGTAAGAGGTGCAACACATCACAAAGGGGAATCGATCCTTGTATGAGGTGCAACAAGTTTGTAGTAGAAAGGGGAACCGATCCTATGGAAATGTGCAACACATATAAGTTAGATACCATATATATCTGGGGAACCGATCCTAGTACCTGGTCAACCGAATTTTGGAAAGCTAGTGTGACTATGCACAATACTCACATGGAGGTAGAACCGAAACTTGTTTTGGTAGAACCGTTAAACCCATGATTTGTGATTGAGTGTTCTTGATCAATCACATAGTTCTTGAAAGTCAGATGAACCAATTCTAAACTTGTTTGGAAGTGTGGCAAATCGGTTTCAAGGTTGTAAGTATGAAAGAGGACTTACAAAGTAAGGATGTCGACATACTTTGAACACGTACAGTAATGTTTATCTTTTTTTGTTCAAAGTTATTCCTTAATAGCTAAAGGAAGAAAATCCCAGGATCAAAATATAAATAAGTTAAGAATCTTTTATTTAAGGTTGTTAATTTTATTTTAGGAAAATGAGAATTAGTAATGTGCATTTACTAGTTGAGATTTTCTAAAGAGATTTTCGGTCAATATTTTGGACAGAGCATTTCGAGGAATTATGGGAACCAAATTTGGAATATATTACATATCTTGAGAATATTTTCGGTTTTGGAAATTCCTTGGTGTCCAAACTTCCTTATCTATAAATACTTGAAGTTTGCATTTCTAGTAAACTAATCCTTCGTGACAACAAACTTCCTCGGTTGTGTTGTTACTGGTGAAGCCGCCTATTCGGAGAGGAGAGTAACCTAATTAGGGAAATCTCTTACGGACGCTCAGTTTAAAGTCTTCTTTGGGATTGAGAAGCTCTATTAGTACCGTTGGTGGGAAACTAGATAATTGCGGATTATCTTGTGTTTTCGATTGATTTGATTGACTAACGGTGGTTGAACTTTGATTGCACCTGGTTTGTTTATGCTCGAGAATCTTCTCTTTTGATATAAGATTCACTTAAACTAGATCGAAGTTTCGACAGGGATCTTCAGACTTTTTTTAGTTCTAAAGACGATCTTGTGATAATCTATTGTTAACACACTCCGTTCTGTGCGTGATTGATCACAAGAGATTCAAGTTTTTGTGCGCAGGTGTTTATTGAAGATCTAAGAAGATTTGAAGACAAAGAAGATATTGAATATTTCTGATTTGGGGGTTCATAATCTTTGGTGTGCACAAGTTTCGGTATAAGAGGATCCAACTATAATCAGTTTATCCTTGTGGTAGATTGGATTGATTAGTTGTGTAGATTGGCATCAATACAATTCTTTGTGATTAAAAGTATTGATTGCAAAATCTTAACAATTACCTTTGGTAGTTGAACATAAGATAGATCTAAGAACCTGATGAAGGAGTTTATTTGAGATAAACAGAAGAGCCATTTTCGAACTCACATCACTTGGTTGAAGAAAGTTGATACCAAACAGATTTGTTGTTCCTTTACTGTTTGGAATACGAACCAAATGAATTGTTCCAAGTACGTTACTTATTCATAAGTTGGAGGCGTGGGAATACAGACGGAACTAGGTGAACTATAGGTTTAGTTGTTTGGTCTCAACTATACGAAGTTGGTTTAATTTTGTGTAGCGGCTTAATCCTGAGAGTATTCGATTCTGGACAAGGTCCCGGGGTTTTTCTGCATTTGTGGATTCCTCGTTAACAAAATCTTGTTGTGTCATTTACTTTATATTTCTGCATTATAATTGTTTTATTATATAATTAAAGTAAATTACACAAACGTTAATTCCTATTTACTTGATAAGCAATCCTATTGTGTTTGGTTAAGTCCGAACCTTTTTATCAAGTAAACATACTTCGTTGTTGTATTGTATCGATCTCGTATCCATAAACGATCACACGAAGTGTGAACCGCTTAGTTGCATTGTCTCGACTCAGTCCATAGACAATCACTTTCGGAGAAAGAACTTATAGGTAGGAAAAGTTTTAGCTTGAGGTATATTTGGGTACCCTCGCCTTTTCAGTAACTTAGATTGCAAACCCTGATTTGAAAGTCTATATAAAGGATAACTCTATCAACTGGGAAACCTAATCCCCACACCTTCTGTGTGATACTAGTTGTATTAGCTAGAGTCGATTCTCCTTTAACCTTAGGTTTCTTCTTGAGACCCTGTAGGTTAACGACTTGAAGACTTCAATCGGATTTTGAAGCCAGACCCAACTATTTTCTCTGTAGTTGTGTGATCTGATCTTGATGTTTCTATCATATTTGAGTACAATTGTAAGATTGGCTTGAGGTTGATTTCTCCAATAGGCAAGATATAAAAGAAGTCACAAACACATTTGTCTCATCGTTTGTGATTACACAATATCTTCTTTCGCTAGTCGATTAAGATTATTGTGAGGTGATTGATAATACTAGGCTGTTCTTCGGGAATATAAGTCCGGGTTATCAATTGGTTCATGTTCACCTTGATTTATCAAAAGACAGAACAAAAACTCGTAGGTATTTCTGTGTGATACAGATTTTTTTATTAAAGTCTTCGACTTTGGGTCGTAGCAACTCTTAGTTGTGGGTGAGATCAGCTAAGGGAATCAAGTTCCTAGTATCCTGCTGGGATCAGAGACGTAAGGAGCGCAACTGTACCTTGGATCAGTGTGAGATTGATTGGGGTTCAACTACAGTCCAGACCGAAGTTAGTTTGTAGTAGGTTAGTGTCTGTAACGGCTTAATACAGTGTGTGTTCAATCTGGACTAGGCCCGGGGATTTTCTGCATCTGCGGTTTCCTAGTTAAAAAAACTTCTGGTGTCTGTGTTATTTCTTTTCCGCATTATATTTTGTTATATAATTGAAATATCACAGGCTGTGCGTTTGAATCAATCAATTAGGAAATCCAACCTTTGGTTGTTGATTGAAATTGATTGATCCTTGAACATTGGTCTTTGGTACCGTTCAAGTGTTTTCTCTTGTGTTCAATTAAACTCGCAGATTTCCATTTGCTTGAGTAAGTATTGAATCGAGAAAGTGAGATATAACTCTTTGATATACTTTTATTAAGATTGAGTCAGATTGTCTAGTTGATTCTCTTAAAAGTAGATTGGAGTTAGCCCATACAGATTGTTAAGAGAAATATTGGGTGTGGTTGTTGTACCCACGCTTTTTCAAGACCCGACTATTTTCTCTGTAGTCGCATGATATGATCTTGTTGTTTCTATCGTGATTGAGTACAATCGTAAGATTGTCTTGAGATTTATATCTCCTATAGGCAAGATAGAAAAGTAGTCACAAACACCTTCGTCTCATCGTTTGTGGTTCCACAATATCTTGTTTCGCTAGTGAATTAAGATTATTGTGGGGTGATTGATATTTCTAGGCTGTTCTTCGGGAAAATAAGTCCGGTATATCAATTGGTTCATGTTCACCTTGATTTATGAAAAGACGGAACAAAACTCGTAGGTATTTCTGTGGGAGACAGATTTATCTATTCCTATATACTTTTCTGTGTGAGACAGATTTGTTTATTAAAGTCTTCGACTTTAGGTCGTAAAAACTCTTAGTTGTGGGTGAGATCAGCTAAGGGAATCAAGTGCGTAGTATCCTGCAGGGATCAGAGGCTTAAGGAGCGCAGCTGTACCTTGAATCAGTGTGAGATTGATTGGGGTTCAACTACAGTCCAGACCGAAGTTAGTTTGTAGTAGGCTAGTGTCTGTAGTGGATTAATACAGTATGGTGTTCAATCTGGACTAGGTCCCGGGGTTTTTCTGCATTTGCGGTTTCCTCGTTAACAAAACTCCTAGTGTCTGTGTTATTTCTTTTCCGCATTATATTTTGTTATATAATTGAAATATCACAGGTTGTGCGTTGAATCGATCTATAGGTAAATCCAACCTTTGGTTGTTGATTGAAATTAATTGATCCTTGAACATTGGTTTTTGGTATCGTTCAAGTTATCCCTCTTATATTCAATCGGGCTCGAAAATTATTATTTGTTTGATTGCAGATTGAACTGAGAGATTGAGATATAACTCCTTGATATACTTTCTGTAAGATTGAGTCCAACCGTCTAGTTGATTCTCTTGTAAGTATATTAGAGTTAATTCATACAGATTGCTAAGGGAAATATTGGGTGAGCTTGTTAGACCCTCGCTTTTTCAATTGGTATCAGAGCAGGCAAACACGTTTAAGACCTGTTAGAGCATTGCTCGGTCGAACTCACATGCGTTGCAATCTCAAGCATGTTTTTCAATATTAGTGATCAAAACTATAAGTCTTGATTTCTAGCCTATATAGCTAAAGGTCTCGGACTAGGATAGAAAGTGTAGTTGAGCTCAAGACTCCATGGCAATCATCATACAAGACGAAGGACTACTCAAGGAACTGGTGGATCTTCATCGACTAAAAGGTATGTGGAGACTTTAACTTATCTGTCACTCAAAAATCTATCTACTTTATCTCCTATTCTTGAGACAAGTCGTTTTGATATATATACTTTCATTATACACATTTGCTATTTTGAGCCGAGTGTAACTCGCCTATCTATTTCTCGAAATATGTGTTGGTAAGCTTTCGCTTTACCCAAATTCATCTTTACCTAGTGACGAATGTCATGTTATGTTTCAATCACTTTGGAAATTGCTCTGACGAAAAATAGTATGTGAATAACGTTATATAACATCCTCTGAGAATGTTTCAATGATTGAAATGAGAGTTTAGATTACATAACCATTGGTAGGATATAAGCATTGTTGTGGAAACACATATATGTATAAGTCCTTATTCCTTGAACCAAAGCTTGCGAACTTTGTTGATCAAGAGAAACGGAATGTGGCGTGAGCCAAGTCCGCGAACTGGCGGAAGTTCTCGACCCGAGAATTTCTGTTGGAGTTTGTGAACTCCTTCCGTGAGCTTAAGTCCGCGAACCCAGTCCGCGAACTTGAGCAGGTTATATCTAAAATAGGTTGTTCTTGAACTCATGTTTATATAAACTAAGGAATGCTTTTGCAAACCGTGGCTATAAAGTTCATGAACCGATTTGAGTGAATCAAACCGTTTTTGCTTCGATTGTGTCTTGTGTAGTTACATAAGATATAAGCAATTGAACAACTATCTAACTAGTTTATTTGAGTCATTTGAACTAGTTATGGTGAAGAATAATATGGTGGATATGAAAGTAATCATATGGCTAACCATTTGGTGAACTATTGTTGAACCAACAAATGTTAATGTTTGGGAACGGCTACATACCCCCAAAATTGGACATTTCATTTGTGTGTAACAAGCTAAGTTTTCGATCCAACGGTTGAGAAATATTAGCTTGAATCTAATCAGGTTTTCATCTAACGGTGAATATTGAATGCTTTGTTACCAAGCTAACATTGATTGCAAACCCTGATTTGAAAGACTATATAAAGGAGAACTCTAGCAACTGGGAAACCTAATCCCCACACCTTACATGTGATACTAGTTGCATATCTAGAGTCGATTCTCCTTTAACCTTTAGTTTCTTCTTCTAAAACCAGGTTAACGACTTAAAGACTTCATTGGGATTGTGAAGCCAGACCGATACTACTTTTCTTGTAGTTTTGTGATCTGATCTTGCATCTTCTATCGTTACGAGTACAATTGTAATAACTGGCACGAGATTTATATCTCCGATAGGAAAGATAGAAAAGTAATCACAAACACTTCGTCTCATCGTTTGTGATTCCACAATATCTTTTTTCGCTGCGTCAATTAGGATTATTGTGAGGTGATTGATAATACTAGGCTGTTCTTCGGGAATATAAGTCCGGTTTATCAATTGGTTCATGTTCACCTTGATTTATCAAAAGACGGAACAAAACTCGAAGGTATATTCGTGGGAGACGGGTTTATCTATTACCGTAGACTTTTCTGTGTGATACAGATTTGTTTATTAAAGTCTTCGACTTTGGGTCGTAGCAACTCTTAGTTGTAAGTGAGATCAGCTAAGGGAATCAAGTACGTAGCATCCTGTTGGGATCAGATACGTAGGAGCATAACTGTACCTTGGATCAGTGTGAGATTGATTGGGGTTCAACTACAGTCCAGACCGAAGTTAGTTTAGAGTAGGCTAGTGTCTGTAGCGGCTTAATACAATGTGTGTTCAATCTGGACTAGGTCCCGGGTTTCTCTGCATTTGCGGTTTCCTCGTTAACAAAATTCTGGTGTCTGTGTTATTTCTTTCCCGCATTATATTTTGTTATATAATTGAAATATCACAGATTGTGCGTTGTTCAATCAATTAGAATATCCGACCTTTTGGTTGTTGATTTAAATTGATTGACACTTGGATATTGGTCTTTGGTACCATCCAAGTTATCTCTCTAGTATTTGATAAAGACTCGCAAATTTCTATTTGCTTGAGTATATATCAAATCGAGAGATTGAGATATAAACTCTTTGATATACTTTTTATTTAGATTGAGTTTGACTGTCTAGTTGATTCTCTAGAAAGTATATTGGAGTTTGTCCATACAGATTGCTAAGCGAAATATTGGTGTGGTTGTTATACCCCCACTTTTTCAATTGGTATTAGAGCAGGAAAATACGCTTAAAAGACCTTACAAGTCTGTGTTTGTGGCAATCTGAGTCTGAGGACAGAATCTCTGACGCTTACGCATACCAAGATGTCTTCTAAAGCTTTCAACTATGCCAAATGTCTTCGGAATACCTCAAAGGATTACTCCTTAGATGATTCTTCCGAATCCCGAGGTAAGAAGATTGTCCCATCTTGTGATGACATATCTCTCTCTGATGAGACATTGGGCACTATGGCAAAATATGGGAACATTTTCTACTGAGAACATTGATTTTCAGGATCATGATCAGCTTATTGATGAATTTGAAAAGTCTCTTGATCGAGAACATGAACTCTACAGCATCATTGAGTCCTTCTCTAAGAATATTGAAAAAATTCTCCAAGAAACTACTCAACAGCATGAAAAGATTAGTGTTCTTGAGGATATTGTTAAGGAAGACTCAGTTAGAGAGAAACGTTTGATCAAGACGCATTCATCAGAGCTTAACAAGCTTCGTGTAGAAAAAGAGAAACTAGAAGCATCCCTTAATCTAGCCGATGAACAGTGAAGATCCTTGGAAAAGGAAAACTCTGTCTTAAAGAGAAACTCTTCTGGATTGCAGTACATGAAGGATCTTCCAGAAGAAGGTTGTGTCAAGAAAGGTTTACATAACTTGCAATCTTCTCATATGGCTATGAAGTTGAAACAGGTGACGTTAATTGCTTCTCCTCCAAGAACCTGCACTTTATGTGGGAAAAAGAATCACTATACTATCCATTGTTTTGCCAGGAGGAAATAAATTTCTAAACTTCATAATTTGCTTATTTCCACTGTCAATGGAATAAATAGTCGGTCGACTACTGCAGTGAATCTCATATTCACAGAAAACCAGAAACCTTATAAATATGATCTCTTTCCTAGAAATCATCACAGTATTCAAATGCATTCTAGTGTTATAAATTCTTGTACTACCAAAAAAAGCATTCCATGTGTTTATAAGACTGTTTCTGGTAAATCTAAGTCTAGAAAATGGATTCCTATATATTCTGATCCTCTTGAACCAGTTGCAAGAGGTCCTAGATTTAGTCCTCAGAGAAATCCTTCTGACGGATATGATAAACACACCGTGTCTTACTCTTCTGGAATTAAAGACAACCCAAGAAAGGAGAAGAACATGAAGTTCAAACTATCAGATGATATATACAACTCATTTCTCGATGATCACAGTGGGATTGATTTCCACCCTACCACCTGACTCCAGGTATTCTTTTCCTTGTTTCTAACTTGAGAGGTGCAAGGAAATTTATTGAGAAACATTCAAGTATGTTGTATATTATTTCAGTTTGAGTTTTTTTTGTTTTTGTGCTAACGGTCCACAAACGTCCGCGTCCTCCTCTTGAGAGTTCTTAGGGTTTCCAAAAACAAGAGTTTCATTCTCCTGTTTTCATACACATATATATTACTATATATTGTGTGTCTCCATTCCTAACTAAATTTATAAGGAGAACTCAGAAAAATCTCAAGAGATAGTGCATCTTGATATGGAGGAAGACGCTCAAGGACGTGAGTCAATTCAAGGTCTGGTTCTAAAGAAGATGCTTGAAAGAAAGGATCACAACTCCTAGATTGATGATTTTGTCAAGGATTTGATTCGTGTTCAAAACGATTCAAAGGTCAAGTTTGCAAATCTTCAACTGCAAATAAACCAACTTTTGGATGGTCAGGCCAGAATCCTTGCTAATCAGAATATTCTGATACGGAATCAAAAGAAGCTCATCATGGACTGCTCGGGTTGTTGATCGCAAAGTTAGTGTTCTAACTCATGAACACAGTGTGTCTACAGTCAATAGAATAAAGGAAATCAGTGATACCTTCTTTGATGGATTCATTGAAAGATATAAGGTTCTTAACGAACTTAGATGATTCTTCCGAATCCCGAGGTAAGAAGATTGTCCCATCTTGTGATGACATATCTCTCTCTGATGAGACATTGGGCACTATGGCAAAATATGAGAACATTTTCTACTGAGAACATTGATTTTCAGGATCATGATCAGCTTATTGATGAATTTGAAAAGTCTCTTGATCGAGAACATGAACTCTACAGCATCATTGAGTCCTTCTCTAAGAATATTGAAAAAATTCTCCAAGAAACTACTCAACAGCATGAAAAGATTAGTGTTCTTGAGGATATTGTTAAGGAAGACTCAGTTAGAGAGAAACGTTTGATCAAGACGCATTCATCAGAGCTTAACAAGCTTCGTGTAGAAAAAGAGAAACTAGAAGCATCCCTTAATCTAGCCGATGAACAGTGAAGATCCTTGGAAAAGGAAAACTCTGTCTTAAAGAGAAACTCTTCTGGATTGCAGTACATGAAGGATCTTCCAGAAGAAGGTTGTGTCAAGAAAGGTTTACATAACTTGCAATCTTCTCATATGGCTATGAAGTTGAAACAGGTGACGTTAATTGCTTCTCCTCCAAGAACCTGCACTTTATGTGGGAAAAAGAATCACTATACTATCCATTGTTTTGCCAGGAGGAAATAAATTTCTAAACTTCATAATTTGCTTATTTCCACTGTCAATGGAATAAATAGTCGGTCGACTACTGCAGTGAATCTCATATTCACAGAAAACCAGAAACCTTATAAATATGATCTCTTTCCTAGAAATCATCACAGTATTCAAATGCATTCTAGTGTTATAAATTCTTGTACTACCAAAAAAAGCATTCCATGTGTTTATAAGACTGTTTCTGGTAAATCTAAGTCTAGAAAATGGATTCCTATATATTCTGATCCTCTTGAACCAGTTGCAAGAGGTCCTAGATTTAGTCCTCAGAGAAATCCTTCTGACGGATATGATAAACACACCGTGTCTTACTCTTCTGGAATTAAAGACAACCCAAGAAAGGAGAAGAACATGAAGTTCAAACTATCAGATGATATATACAACTCATTTCTCGATGATCACAGTGGGATTGATTTCCACCCTACCACCTGACTCCAGGTATTCTTTTCCTTGTTTCTAACTTGAGAGGTGCAAGGAAATTTATTGAGAAACATTCAAGTATGTTGTATATTATTTCAGTTTGAGTTTTTTTTGTTTTTGTGCTAACGGTCCACAAACGTCCGCGTCCTCCTCTTGAGAGTTCTTAGGGTTTCCAAAAACAAGAGTTTCATTCTCCTGTTTTCATACACATATATATTACTATATATTGTGTGTCTCCATTCCTAACTAAATTTATAAGGAGAACTCAGAAAAATCTCAAGAGATAGTGCATCTTGATATGGAGGAAGACGCTCAAGGACGTGAGTCAATTCAAGGTCTGGTTCTAAAGAAGATGCTTGAAAGAAAGGATCACAACTCCTAGATTGATGATTTTGTCAAGGATTTGATTCGTGTTCAAAACGATTCAAAGGTCAAGTTTGCAAATCTTCAACTGCAAATAAACCAACTTTTGGATGGTCAGGCCAGAATCCTTGCTAATCAGAATATTCTGATACGGAATCAAAAGAAGCTCATCATGGACTGCTCGGGTTGTTGATCGCAAAGTTAGTGTTCTAACTCATGAACACAGTGTGTCTACAGTCAATAGAATAAAGGAAATCAGTGATACCTTCTTTGATGGATTCATTGAAAGATATAAGGTTCTTAACGAACTTTGATTTTCTTTTCTTTTTTGCCTAGTAAATCTTCTATTTTCTTGTTTTTATTAGAAGAATAACTAGAGTTTGGAATAACCATTTTTGTGATTACACATAGCTATGTCCAACGTTTTCATCTTCAAGTTTTTAGTTTTATTGGTTTAAATTCCAAATTTGTTTGGAAGATGATTTTTGCAGTATTAATCTTTATGGTTTCATATATTGCAATATTGTTATGGGATATGTGTGTTTGCGTCCGTGAACTATGACTATCCCATACCGTGTCAAAAGTAAAGTCTTTCGTATGTCGATATGCATGTATTGATAAAAGAATGAATAGACTTTTGAAAAATACAAAAGTTAAGCCTATTATGTCAATTATTGATGGAAGATAGGTTAAAATCTTTTGTTTGCAAGGATTATGTCTATTAAATATCGTTATGCGAATAATGATGGAAAATAGAATGAATCCTTGTATATTCCGCAGTAATTGATCTTCCCTGATCCATATTTTATGTATTATTGTGAGGCTCCGTAAAGTGTCTTATGTTGAGTGTTGAACGACCAAGTTGATTATTTTCATGATTAGCTATGTTGTTGTTCCGTAAGGTACTTTATGTCGAGCATATTCAACTAAATTAATCATCTTGTTTGGTTATTTAGTTATTGCTCCGTAAGTTTTCTTATGTCGAGTACGACCAATTAAATTGATTACTTTTGTGATTAGTTGGATTGTGTATTTTGATTAGATTAATTATGGGTTCTCTTGTGATTAATCTAATTGTATATTTTGAGTCTCCATAAGTTCACTTATGTTGAGCATTTGTCGATTAAATTAATCGTGGGTTCTCTTGTGGTTAGTTTAATTGAATATTTTGGATTCAAATTCATACTTGTATGTGATTTGTTATGTCCAAAGAAATCCTTCTTTTCCTTCGAAATTAAGGTCGCTCTTGTTGTTTTCCGGGAATGACATTACATGGGGGAGAGTTCTTTTGAACTTGCGCTTAATTGCCAAATCTTTGTGGGGAGTACGGCTGTGGAATATTATAGGGGTTATCTTGTATCTTTACAAACTCCTTGATGAATGCATTTAGCTTCGGCTTTATGATTGCGTCTAAATAAGATGATATACTTTTGATTTCTTTTGGTCAAGAAATGTCTCTTTCGGAAATTTCATTAGAATCCCGTTCTTGTACCTTTGCCAATTTTATTGACAAAAAGGGGAAGAATTAATATGTAGTTCACATTACAAATGCATATGGTTTTCGGATCATTATATAAGGGGGAGTGGTTTCCATGTGAGATGGAGTATTGACTAAGGGGGAGTGATACATATAACCATAGTAGTGTTGTTGAAGTTGTGATACAATTGGACTTTGACGATGTGTAATGATACCATGACATTGTATAACAATGATTGAGGACTATTGTTTTCTTGTTGTTATAGCTACGGATTTTCAACAACGATGATACTAAACTTACAACCTTTGGGATCATTGAAGTACTTGGAAGTGAAGAAGATTTCGAGTAATGTTGAATATTAGGCATGTGGAATAGGAGCTACAAAAGTTAATTTATTTATTTTTTGTATTCCATATGTATTAATAGTTTTGTCACTAAAATTGACAAATGGGAGATTGTTAGAGCATTGCTCGGCCGAACTCGCATCCGTTGCTATTTCAAGCATGTTTGTCAATGTTAGTGATCAAAACTATAAGTCTTGATTTCTAGCCTATATAGCTAAAGGTCTCGGACTAGGATAGAAAGTGTAGTTGAGCTCAAGACTCCATGGAAATCATCATACAAGACGAAGGACTACTCAAGGAACTGGTGGATCTTCATCGACTAAAAGGTATGTAGAGACTTGAACTTATCTGTCACTCAAAAGTCTATCTCCTCTATCTCTTATTCTTGAGACAAAAGTCGTTTTGATATATAGACTTTCATTATACACATTTGTTATTTCGAGCCGAGTGTAACTCGCCTATCTATTTCTCGAAATATGTGTTGGTAAGCTTTCGCTTTAGCCAAATTCATCTTTACCTAGTGACGAATGTCATGTTATGTTTCAATCACTTTGGAAATTGCTCTGACGAAAAATGTTATGTGAATAACGGCTATATAACGTCCTCTGAGAATGTTTTAATGATTGAAATGAGAGTTTAGATTACATAACCATTGGTAGGATATAAGCATTGTTGTGGAAACACATATATGTATAAGTCCTTATTCCTTGAACCAAAGTTTGCGAACTTTGTTGATCAAGAGAAATGGAATGTGGTGTGAGCCAAGTCTACGAACTCAGTCCGCGAACTGGCAGAAGTTCTCGACCCAAGAATTTCTGCTGGAGTTTGTGAACTCCTTCCGTGAGCTTAAGTCCGCGAACCTAGTCCGCGAACTTGAGCAGGTTATATCTAAAATCGTTTGTTCTTGAACTCATGTTTATATAAACTAAGGAATGCTTTTCCAAACCGTGGTTATATAGTTCATGAACCGATTCGAGTGAATCAGACCGTTTTTGCTTCGATTGTGTCTTGTGTAGTTACATAAGATATAAGCAATTGGACAACTCTCTAACTAGTTCATTTAAGTCATTTGAACTAGTTATGGTGAATAAGAATATGGTGGATATGAAAGTAATCATATGACTAACCATTTGGTCAACTATTGTTGAACCAACAAATGTTAATGTTTGGGGAAGGATACATAAACCAAAAATTGGACATTTCGTTTGTGTGTAACAAGCTAAGTTTTCGATCCAACGGTTGAGAAAAATTAGCTTGAATCTAATCAGGTTTTCATCTATCGGTGAATATTAATGCTTTGTTACCAAGCAAACATTGATTGCAAACCCTGATTTGAAAGACTATATAAAGGAGAACTCTAGAAACTGGGAAACCTAATCCCCACATCTTACGTGTGATACTAGTTGCATAGCTAGAGTCGATTCTCCTTTAACCTTTGGTTTCTTCTTCTAAAACCAGGTTAACGACTTAAAGACTTCATTGGGATTGTGAAGCCAGACCGATACTACTTTTCTTGTAGTTGTGTGATCTGATCTTGCATCTTCTATCATTACGAGTACAATTGTAATAATTGGCTCGAGATTTATATCTCCGATAGGCAAGATAGAAAAGTAATCACAACCACTTCGTCTCATCGTTTGTGATTCCACAATATCTTTTTTCGCTGCGTCGATTAAGATTATTGTGAGGTGATTGATAATACTAGGTTGTTCTTTGGGAATATAAGTCCGGTTTATCAATTGGTTCCTGTTCATCTTGATTTATCAAAAGGCGGAACAAAACTCATAGGTATATTCGTGGGAGACGGATTTATCTATTACCATAGACTTTTCTGTATGGTACAGGTTTGTTTATTAAAGTCTTCGACTTTGGGTCTTAGCAACTCTTAGTTGTGGGTGAGATCAGCTAAGGGAATCAAGTACGTAGCATCCTGTTGGGATCCGAGACGTAGGAGCATAATTGTACCTTGGATCTGTGTGAGATTGATTTTGGTTCAACTACAGTCCAGACCGAAGTTAGTTTGGAGTAGGCTAGTGTCTGTAGCGGATTAATACAGTGTGTGTTCAATCTGGACTAGGTCCCGGGGTTTATCTGCATTTGCGGTTTCCTCGTTAACAAAATTTTGGTGTTTGCGTTATTTCTTTCCGCATTATATTTTGTTATATAATTGAAATATCACAGGTTTTGCGTTGTTCAATCAATTAAAATATTCGACCTTTTGGTTGTTGATTTAAATTGATTGATACTTGGATATTGGTCTTTGGTACCATCCAAGTTATCTCTCTAGTATTTGATAAAGACTCGCAGATTTCTATTTGCTTGAGTATATATCAAATCGAGAGATTGAGATATAAACTCTTTGATATACTTTTTATCTAGATTGAGTCTGACTGTCTAGTTGATTCTCTAGAAAGTATATTGGAGTTTGTCCATACAGATTGCTAAGCGAAATATTGGGTGTGGTTATTGTATCCCCAATTTTTCAAGACCTCATAAGTTTGTGTTTGTAGCGATCTGACTCTATGGAAAGAAATTCTATATCCATAAACGTACCACCAGTCTTCGATGGCTCAAACTACTTGTGGTGGAAAATCGCTATGCGTGCTTTTCTTCAAGCTCGTGATTTTGAAACATGGGTACGTGTTGTTAATGGCTATGATCCTCCGGTTAGTAATGTGCATTTACTAGTTGGAGATTTTCTAAGAGATTTCGGTCAATATTCGGACAAAGCATTTCCAGGAATTATGGAAACTGAATTTGGAAATATATTGAATATCTTGAGAATATTTTCGGTTTTGGAAATTCCTTGGTGTCCAAACTTCCTTGGTGTATAAATATCAAAGTTTGCATTTCGAGCAAACTAATCCTCAGAGCCAGCAAAACTACATAGTTGTGTTGTTACTGATGGAGCTGCCTATTCGGAGAGGAAAGTAACCTAATTAGGTGAAATCTCTTACGACCGCTCGGTTTAAAGACTTCTTTAGGATTGAGAAGCTCTATTAGTACCGTTGGTGGGAAACCAGATAATTGTGGTTTATTATTAGTTTTCGATTGATTTGATTGACTAAGGGTTGTTGAACTTTGATTGCACCTAGTTTGTTTATGCTTGAGAATCTTCTCTTCTGATATAAGATTCACTCAAACTAGATCGAAGTTTCGACGGGGATCTTTAGACTGTTTGTAGATCTAAAGACGTCTTGTGATAATCCATTGTTAACAGCCTCCGTTCTGTGTATGATTGATCACAAGAGATTCAAGTTGATTGTGTGCAGGTGTTTATTGAAGATCTAAGAAGATTTGAAGACGGAGAAGATTCCTAATTTGGGTTCATAATCTTTGGTGTGCACAATACTTGTTTCGAGTAAAGAGGATCCAACTATAATCAATTTATCCTTGTGGTAGATTTGATTGATTAGTTGAGTAGATCGGCATCAATACAATTCTTTGTGATTAAAAGTATTGATTGCAAAATCTTGACAATTACTTTGGCAATTGTTATCAGATAGATCTAAGGACCTGACAAAGGAGTTTATTGGGATAAACGGAAAATCCTTTTGTCGAACTCGTATCACTTGGTTGAAAAGAGTTGTTAACGAACATATTTGTTGTTCCTTTACTATTTGGAATACGAACCAAAGGAATTGTTCCAAGTGCGTGACTTATTGCAAGTTGGAGGTGCAGGGATACAGACGGAACTAGGTGAACTATAGGTTTAGTTGCTTGGTCTCAACTCTACGAAGTTGGTTTGATTTTGTATAGAGGCTTAATCCTGAGAGTATTCAATTCTGGACAAAGTCCCGGGGTTCTTATGCATTTGCGGTTTCCTCGTTAACAAAATCTTGCTGTGTCATTTACTTTTATTTTCCGCAATTATAATTGTTGTTATTATAATTTAAAGTAAATTACACAAACGTTAATTCCTATTTTACTTGATAGCAATCTTATTGTGTTTGGTTAAGTCCGAACCTTTTATCAAGTAAACATACTTTGTTGTTGTACTGCCTCGATCTTGTATCCATAGTCAATCACACAAGTTATCTTGTTGTATTAGTGTCTCGATCTTGTATCCATAGACGATCACACGAAGTGTGAACCAATTAGTTGTATTGTCTCGAATCGGTCTATAGACAATCACTTTCGTAGAAAGAACTTATAGGTGGAAAATTTTTAGATTGTGGTATATTTGGGTACCCTCGTCTTTTCATTATATAATAGAAATATCACAGGTTGTGCGTTAAGTTCATTCAGTTCCTGAATCCGACCTTTGGGTTGTTGATTGAATTGATTGACACTTCGATATTGGTTTGTGATGTCGTCCAAGTTATTTATCTTATTAAATCGGGAGCGCAAATTCCTATTTTCATATTGCAGATTGAATTAAGAAATAGAGATATAAACTCTCTGATATACTTTTCTATAGATTGAGTCTGACTGTTCAGTTGATTCTCTTGAAAGTATATTGGAGTTTGTCTATTCAGATTGCCGAACGAAATATTGGGTGTGGTTGTTAGACCCCCGCTTTTTCAATTGGTATCAGATAAGGAAAACACATTAAAGACCTCACAAGTCTGTGTTTGTAGCAATCTGATTATTATGGACGAGTCTATCTCTAATAACATACCAGGTCAGAAATTACCAGATGATTTTCAAAGATTGAATTCATCTAAGAGAACTGTCACATCTAAGTCAATATCTAAACATTCTCTGATTGTAGAAACTGTTGATTGAGAAACATGCCTAGAAGAACAGTTGGATGAACTTTCTGATGAAGGTGATTCAGATATTGATAGAGATGTTGATGAGGAAGTCTCAGAGTATGTTAAGTTTTCGGATTCATTGAAAATGAAGAAGATTACAACTTCTCATGTCACACCTCTCTGACTCCTCTCTGTCGAGAAAACAAGAAATTGAAAAAGGATTTACGTAGGTTTTTATGGTTGGAATCGCTCTTGCGAATCGATCCTCAAAGATACCGAGGAAAACCTGAGTAGAAAGTCACTTGAATGTGACCGTGTTTATCAAAAATACTTCTTGTTATAGGAGAAACTTGCAGAAATTGAAGCAAGGATTAATTCCCAGCAAGCAAGTTTTAATGATAGAGAAGGCGCGTATCTCGCTCGAGAAAAATGCCTTGAGGATGATTTATCTGCCGCTCTTGATAAAATCAAGATGTTGGAAGATGACTTGAAAAAGTTCAGTACTAGTTCAAGAAAATTAACCACTATGCTAGGAGCAAGTAAAAATCATCGTGATACACGAGGATTGGACTATAACGGAATAAATGCTCCAAGTACTAGCAAATAGGTAAAATTTGTCAAGGCTAGTGATTCTTCTCAACAAAAGGTTTCCACTAATGGCAAAAGTGAAATACCTTCACCGGCAGTTAAGGTTCAAAAGACAAAAGTATATCAACCTCCAAAGGTATCACACACAGATCGAGGTAAGAACATTCTTTATGTTTGCCACTATTGCGGAAATAAAGGTCACCTGGAAAGGAGATGTCGTTTCCGTATAAGGAATGAGAAACTTCATGATATTCTTGTTTGGGCTTCACAAGAAGTTGTGAAACCAAGATCATATGTTAAGACTAATCCCCTTAATATTATAGGTTGTAACTGTCCAACCTTTAGGAAAAGGAATTAGTGTTGTGATAAACCTAGATTTGCCTATAAACGTCATATGAATCCTTTTCACAGTCATAATGGTTATCAAAAGGATAAATTCATAAAGACGAAGACCAGATCCGATGCTCCCAGTTGGAGAAAGACTAACTTGCAAAATAATAGTCAATCCGATTGTCTTCCAAGAATTCTAGAAGAGAGTAATGGAAAGAAGGTTCTGATTGTTCCTAAACGCACTCAGAAGTGGATACCAAAGAAAGTCAATGATGTTTTGAGTGTGAAAAGGAATGATCTCCCAGAAAATTCCATGACTATGGAGAAGGCAATATCCATGATGTTGGAACTTAAAAAGTTCTTTGGAAAGATGGATTTGGATGTGAAAGTTTCTAAAAGCGATCTCTTTCACGATAATCCAAAAGTCACTTATGGTGAGCAAGATATTGCTCACCTCAGCACAACTTGAGTGTGTTGTTAGTGCATCCTCACCAAGGAATGCCCTGCTATGTATACAGTGAGGGAAGCACGAGAATTGGGGGGCACAGATTAGGTTCGGTAAGGCTATAGAATTCGATTGGATTCTTCTAAAAAGGTATGTCTATAAGCTTGAGAAAGATTTTTTTTATTATTATTTTCTTAGAGTACTTATAATGATCCATGTACCTTGCTTATAGTTCATTTCTACATAACTTGATCTGTGTTTAAGGTTCTTAAATGTTTAGGTTTGAAAATAATAGTTCAGGATGTTTGGACTTCATGGTACACATACCAGGTATGCATACCATCATTTAAAATCAAAATCCAGGGATTTTAGTACGCATATCCGTTTGCATACTGCTCCAGGTCATGAAAATTCGTTTGCAAACCGGTATGCATACTTGACAGTAGACGTCGATATTCAGTAAACTTGTTTTGGCCGTAACTTCTTCGTCTGAACTCGAAATCACCTCATTCTTTTTGCATTCTCTTTCTTTTTGAATTACCCTAAAAATGGAGATGAGAATTCTTGAATTTGGATGAGTTAAGATTGGTCTTTGTCCCGTCTCTTTTTTTTGAGTGTTGTGCTCCGTTTCGTCGCACTTGTTCCACTTTTCTTGGACTTGGGCACTTGGATTCTTGGAGTACTACTCTTCTAAGCTCATTTGTAGCTTTTACAAGAATGATATTGGTGAATCAGAAAGAATAAAGTTCAAGAATGGGAAGTAGTACGCATTACTATGGGATGTGCGCAATCATCTTATTTTGAACTATGATGCATGGTCTTTATTGACTTTGTATGTTCTTCTTTGTTAAGAAAATCTTTTTATACGCCTTTGGTAGCTATTCTTGGTGTAAATCCGTGCGAAAAAGATTGATTCTACCTTCTAAGGACAAAGATTGATTTTGTAGTATTAATCTTTATTGGTTTTATATATTGCAAATTGTTATGGGATATGTTGTTTTCGTCCGTGAACCTTGACTGTCCCATATTTGTTCAAAAGTTAACTTTATTATATGTCGGTATGAAAGTATTGATAAAAGATAAAATGAACTTTTGACCACAAGAGTTAAGCCTATTTTGTCATTATGCAAATATTGATGGAAGATAGGATGAACTTTTGTTTACAAAGATTAAGTCTATTATATGTCTCTATGCAAATAGTGATGAAAAACATAATGAATCTTTGATTATTCCGCAGTATTGGTCTTTCCCTGATCCACATCTTTGTATATGTACTGTGCGGCTCCATAAGTTCTCTTATGTGAGCATGGCCAATTGAATTGATCATTTTTGTAGTTAATTCGATTGAGATTTTTGGATACAAATTCATGTTTCATGTGATTTGTTAATGTCCAAAGAAATCCTTCTTTTCTTGTAAAAGTAAGGTCGCTCTTGTTGTTCTTTCGGGAATGACATTATATGGGCGAGAGTTCTTAATTGAACTTGTGCTTAATTGCCAAATCTTTGTGGGGAGTGCGGCTGTCGAATATTGTAGGAGTTATCTTGTATCTTTATAAACTCCTTGATGAATACACTAAGTTTCGACTATGTGAAATCATCGAAACAAGTTGGTATGTTGTTCTCTTTTGGTCATGAAGTATCTCTATGAAAATTTCATGAGGATCCCACTAGTTTTCGTACCTTTGCCAATTTATATTGATAAAAAGGGGGAGAATTAATGTGTATTTCACACTACAAATATATATGGTTTACGGATCATTATGTAAGAGGGAATGGCTTTCATTGTGAGATGAAGTATTGACTAAGGCGGAATGATACATATCATCATAGTATTGTTGTCAAAGTTGTGATACAATTGAACTTTGATGTTGTGTAATAATACTATGACACTGTATAACAATGATTGAGAGCAACTGTTTTCTCATTGTTATAGCTGCGGATCTTCAACAACTATGATGCTGAGTTGAACACATTTGGAATCATTGGAGTACTTGGAAGTGACGAAGATTTCGCGTAATGTTGAAGAACCAAGGAGATCAAGCATTTGGATGAGAAGCTACAAAGTTTATTTATTTTGTAATCCATATGTATTGATAGTTTTGTCACTAAAATTGACAAAGGGGGATATTGTTAGAGCAATGCTCGGTCGAACTCGCAAGTGTTGCTATCTCAAGTTTGTTTGTCAATGTTAGTGATCAAAACTATAAGTCTTGATTTCTAGTATACTTATAGTAATATCTCGGACTAGGATAGATTGTGTAGTTGAGCATTAGACTTCACGGCGTTCGTCAATTGAAGACGAAAAACTACTAAGGAGAGCTTGTGGAACTTCATCAACAAAAGGTACGTGGAGACTAAAACTTATCTATCACTTGGAAAGTCTATTTCTACTCTATCTCCTATATTGAGACAAAAGTCGTGTTACTATATAGTATTCAATTATGCACATTTGAGATTTCGAGCTGAGTCTAACTCGCTTACATATTTCTCGAAATATGTGTTGGTAAGCTTTCGCTTCAACCAAGTTCATCTTATATTCTTGACGAAAGTCAAAAGATGATCATGTGAAAATCGCCGAGTAACATCTTACATGGTTTGTGTGATACAATCATTTGGTGTATACTTGGAATGTTTTGTTATGATTATTTCAATAACTTGAAATTGCTTTGATGCTAATAGTGTGTGAAAACGGCTATTGTCATCCTCTAAGAAAGTTTCAATGATTGAAATAGAGTTTAGAATATTTAACCATCATTGGATTATGAACATAGTATGCATTCTTGCATGTATGTGATCCGTGACCGGAACTATAGTATGCATACCCGTATGCGTACTTGTAGTTGTGGAACTCCGGGTACCTAAGTACACATACCCGTACGCGCATTGGCGAAGAGTTTGGGTCCGAAAGTTTTTGTTGTGTTTGGAAGTATGCGTACCCGTTTGCATACTGGCGAAACCCAAACTCAGACCGGGTACTTAAGTATGCGTACCCGTTTGCATACTTGAGTGGTTAAAGTTCTAAAATTGGTTTGTTCATGAACTAATGCATTTATATATTAAGGAATGCATTATTCGCAAACCGTGGCTATAATGTTCATGAATTGATTCGAATGAATCAAACCGATTTTGCTTCAATTGTGTTCTTGTATACTTCAATGAGAATATAACAATTGAACAACTCTTTAACTAGTTTCATTTGAGTCATTTGAACTAGTTGTGGTTAAGATGAATAAGGTTGATATGAGAGTGTTCATATAGATAGCCTCGGTTAACTACTGTTGAGCCAACATAGTGTACACGTTTAGGTACGGTTACTCAAACCTAAATCAGGGTACATTTAATTTTGTGTAGAACAATCTAAGTTCGATTTAACGGTTGAAAGATATTAGCTTGAGTCTAATCAGGTTTTCATATAACGGTGAATATTGAATGCTTTTTACCAAGGTAACTTAGATTGCAAACCCTGATTTGAAAACTATATAAAGGAGAACTCTAGCAACTAGGAAACCTAATTCTCACACCTCATGTGTGATATTAGTTGCGACTAGAGTCGATTCTCCTTTAACCTTAGGTTTTTCACGAAACCCTGTAGGTTAACGACTTAAAGACTTCATTGGGATTGTGAAGCCAGACCCAACTATTTTCTCTGTAGTTGCGTGTTCTGATCTTACTTTTACTATCGTGATTGAGTATTATCTTTGCTAAGATTTTCTTGAGATTTATCTCCCATAGGTAAGATTAAAAGTAGTCACAAACATCTTCGTCTCATCGTTTGTGATTCCACAATATCTTGTTTCGCTTCCATACGATTAAGATTATTGTGAGGTGATTGATAATACTAGGCTGTTCTTCGGGAATATCAGTCCGGTTTATCAATTGGTTCATGTGCACCTTGATTTATCAAAAGACGAAAAAAAACTCGTAGGTATTTTTGTGGGAGACAAATTTATCTATTCCAATAGACTTTTCTGTGTGAGACAGATTTGTTTATCAAGTCTTCGAATTTGGATCGTAGAAACTCTTGGTTGTGGGTGAGATCAGCTAAGGGAATCAAGTGCGTAGAATCCTGCTGGGGTTCAGAGACGTAAGGAACGCAACTATACCTTGATCAGTGTGAGATTGATTAGGGCTCAACTACATTCTAGTCTGAAGTTCATTGGTAGTAGGCTAGTGTCTTTAGCGGCTTAATACAGTGTGGTGTTCAAAGCTGGACTAGGTCCGGGGGGTTTTCTGCATTTGCGGTTTTCCTCGTTAACAAAATTATGGTGTATGTATTATTTCTTTTCCGCATTATATTTTGTTATATAATAGAAATATCACATGTTGTGCGTTAAGTTCATTCAGTTCTTGAATCCGGCCTTTGGGTTGTTGATTGAATTGATTGACACTTGGATATTGGTTTGTGATACCGTCCAAGTTATTTCTCTTACTCAATCGGGTGCGCAAATTCCTATTTGCTGATTGCAGATTGAATTGAGAAATAGAGATATAAACTCTTTGATATACTTTTCTCTAGATTGAGTCTGACTGTTTAGTTGATTCTCTTGAAAGTATATTGGAGTTTGTCTATTCAGATTGCCGAACAAAATATTGGGTGTGGTTGTTAGACCCCCGCTTTTTCATCTTCCATGCATGCATCTTTTAATCTGTCACTAAGAAGCATTTATGGCATCAATTGGCTTGTCAATGGTGATTTTAACTGTATCTTGTGCTTGGATGAAAAAAAAGGTGGTATGGTTCTAAATATTGTTTATATTAATGAGTTTCGAAGTTGGATGTCTGACAATGGTCTGGTTGAAGCTGACGCTATCGGTAAGGAGTATACATGGTCTAATTGTCAAAGTGGCTATAACATAATTGTTTCAAAGCTTGATAGGGCCATTGTTAATGATGCTTGGTTATGTAAGTATGAGAATTGGAGGTGGCTTTGCCTAAAATTGCATCGGATCATTCTCCTCTTTTTAGTTTTGCTTTTGACAAATTCAAGGCCAACTAGAGCTCCTTTTAGAATTCAGAAAATTTGCATGGCTTTCTCATCCGGGTTTTATGGATTTGGTTAGAGAGAGTTGGCAATTATAACTTTATGGTGCTTCTCCTTTTGTGTTTGCTAGCAAGTTAAAAAAGTTGAAGGAGGCTTTGAAGATATGAAATACGACTGTTTTTAGTGATGTTCAATTTAGATTGAAGCAAGCTGAACTTAAACTCGAATCCGAGAATGATCTGCTTGATTTTGATCTGGCTGATGAGTTACAGTTCACTAGAGTAATAAATGCTAAGAAATCTATCGAGGGAGTGAGAACCGAACTGGCAGTTATACTTAAGATGAAGTCTAGAGTTTTGTGGCTGGAAGATGGGGACCTGAACACTAGATTTTCCCACAATATCATTCGTATGAGAATGAGCCAAAATAAAATTTAATAACTTAAGATTTCACTGACACTACTTTGTTTTTGCAGGATGAAATAAATGACTACATTGTCAACTATTACAAAGACAATTTTACTAGTGGTGATACTTCTATTGATCCTAAACTGTTTGGCATAGAGTACGAGAGCATTCCTGGTGAGGAAAGTGTTCTTATGGATGTTGTGCCAATAATGAAAAAGATTAAGGAAGCTTTTTTTTATTTTGGAGCTCAGTGCACCTGGTCCGGATAGCTTCTCGAGTATTTTTTATAGGTAGTGTTGGGATATTATTAAATATGACATAATTAAAGATATTATTAACTGTTGGGAGATGAGAAAAATTCCAAATGGCATTAACTTTAGTTTAATTGTTCTTATTCCAAAGAACAATGAATCTAATGTTATTAAGGATTATAGGCCTATTTGTCTGAATATTTTTTTGCTTCAAAATCATTACAATGATATTGGTTACATGGCTTGGTATGGTGCTAAAAAAGTTGATTTTTGAGGACAAGTTGTTTTCATGAAAGGAAGAAATATACATGAAAATATTTATTTGGCGTCTGAACTGATCAATGAAAATGGTGTGAGTAGGAAACATGGTAATGTTAGCCTAAAATTGGATATCGCTCAAGCTTTTGATATTGTTAGTTGGGTGTTTGTTTCTAAGGTTTTTAAGAGATATGGCTTCTCGGGAACTTGGTGCAGCTGGATTCTTAATATTTTGCATTCTGCTCGGAATTCTATTTTGATTAATGGCAGCCCTGAAGGTTTCTTTAGCATTACTAGAGGTTTGAGGAAAGATGATCTTCTTTCACCTTTAATTTTTGTGCTAATTGAAGATGTATTGAGTCGTAACCTGTCTAAAATTTTTGCTCAGAAAAGTATGCATGTTATGGTTAGCAAGAAAAGAGTTGCGCCTACTCATCTTCTTTTTGCTTATGATATTTTGGTTTTCTGCAAAGGTAACTGGCATAGTTTACACAATTTGAATGAGATGCTTGGTCTGTACCAAAGGGCTTCTGGCCAATATGTGAATCGTACCAAAAGCAAATTCTATTATAAAGGTGGCTCTTGTTCTCATGGCATATATATTTCTAATTTTTTGGATATGGAAATAGCTGTTTTTCCTGATAAATATTTAGGCATTCAACTCAAGCTAGGTATTATTCGACATATTCATGTCAGGCAAGTGGTGGAGAATATAATGAACAAGTTAGTTGGTTGGAATGGTAAGTTACTTTCTTTTCAAGCTAGATTAGTGTTGATTCGTTCAATGATATCTAGTTATGTTATATATTTTATGTCTGTCTACAAATGGCCTAGGAAGATGATTGAATAAGTTTAAAGAGCCATTAAAATTTTTCTATGGTCTGGTGATGCTGAGAAACGAAGGTACTTTACTGTTGCTTATGACAACTTGTGTTTCCCACGTAGAGAGGGTGGTCCGAGTATTAAGAATTTGGCCGCGGTTAATAAGGCCATGTTGATGAAGTTATGGGTGAGTACTAGAGAATCAGATAAGGTTTGGGCTAAATATTTGAAAGCCAAGTATTTTAAAATCAATGACAACTTGATTTATTACAAATTTATGTCCACGGTTTTCCCTGGAATTAGGTGGGTATATCACTTTGTTGAGAGGCATACACACTGTATTATTGGTGATGACACAAATATTTCCTTATTTTTTGATAACTAGTGTGGTGATTTCTCGATTTCCAAAAGGCTTAGGGTTACTTCTTTGGGAAAGAATGATCTAAAACCTAAAGTGAGTGATTTGATTGTGGATGGTAAATGAATTATTCCCATTAGGACTCGGAATTGGATGACCAGATGTGGTATTGATCTTGATTCTCTTCCTCCCATTGTTGGTGGCGAGGATTATAAAATCTGGGACTTGGACAGTAAGGGTGTGTTCTCGGTTAAATCGGCCAAGGATGCAATCAGAACAACCGACAACAAAGCTTTTCTCAAGGTCTGTTGTGCATCCAACATTGGCCTTGCAATACTAGAAGATTTGGAGAAAGGAGTGTTGCGCTACTGAAGATCAACTGATCAAGAATATGTGAAGGGAAATGCCTACTCGGTGTAGCATATGCAAGAAATACAGTGAGTCTTTAAGTCATATTCTTTAGCATTGTAGATGTGCTAGGAGAATATGGGTTTGGGCTGCTGGAATGTTTAATCTACAGCGGGCGGAAGATGTTGTGGCCTCTTATAAGGATGCCACTGGCAGGATCCGGATGGTTAAGGATCCGTGGCTTGTTGCAAACCTTGCAATTACCACAAAATTATGGAAACTGCGCAACAAAGTTTTCATTGAAGGTGCGGTTGTTAGTTGTCTGGGCTTCAAAGGTAGGATTTATCAGGTAATTCGTGATAACTCTATTCGAATGAAATGTTTTATGTTTAACACTATAGAGGATTTACGCATTATGAATTATTTCAAAGTTCAACACAGATCATGTAAGACTTCTACTCTTGTTGAGATTAGCTGGTCTCCTCCAGAACATGGTGAAATTATGATTTGTTGTGATGGTGTTGCACTTGGTAATCCAGGCCAAGTTGGTGCAGGTGTAAGTTTCAGAGATGCTGGCTCACAGTTTCTTAGTGCTTTATGTGTTGGTCTAGGCCGGCAAACAAATTTTTATGCTGAAGTTAGTGCTATTATATATGGTCTAATGTTTGCTAAAAGATGGAATGTGAAGAATATTTATGTCAGATCAGATTCTATGAGTTGCATTCAAGCTTTTCAATATGAAAAGTTGTCGTGGGAGCTGAGTCAAAAGTGGAAGATGGCTCGTACTTTTTATAGCAATATTTGCTATGTTCATAGCTACATAGAAGCTAATTTTGATACAGATACCTTAGCCAAACAAGCATGTTTGTGGACCGAAGATATTTATGAATTTTTTGAAGGTAGGTCAGCATTCATTCCGGCTATGAAATGGCCTTGAAAAGTTTGCTATTGTTTCAAATAGGCTTTGTTAATTTGGATGACCTTTTTTGGTTAGCTGGATTGGCATTTTTTTTCTTTTTTTTGAAGCAGCTGGATTGGCATAACATAAGCTTTGTACATTTTTTTTGAGTAAAAACAAAAGAAAACATTAATACCCATTTTATACTCCATACACGTATAATAGTTTGTGCAAACCCTAAAATTGACGTGCATGTTTTAGACTATGCACGTATATTAGGCGGATACAAATCGATACGCCCCTAATGGGTTTTGTTATCTTGTGCATCCATGCACAAGATAAGAGCCAATCATTGGTATTGGAAATTGAAAAAACAAATAAAATATATGAGAGATAGTTTTTTTTTTTAATAAGCAAAGGCCTTCAAAAAGGCTAATGGTCCTCCTCAATTGTTGGAAGGATCCAAACAGGTGGCTTAGACCAGTACATGGAAGAATTGTATTGTTTTTCCTATTGAGCAAGCTCATGAGCTATGGAATTACAACTTCTAGGCTGAAAACTAAAGATACAAGCAGATAATTTGGAAGAAAAAAAGAGAATGTCTTTAAAGATAGCATCCGTCCTAGAGTCTCCATCGAAATTCCCAGCTGAAAATTGATCGATGAGAGATTTTGCATCACTTTCTACAATGATGTGAGAGAGATGTTGTTCCACAGCTTTCTTTAGATTTTCCCAGATGGCCATTGCTTCAGCTTCTTCAGCAGAGCGAACATCAAAGACTAAGGAGGCACAAAAGGTTACTTTTCTTGAAAAATCACGCATCACATACCCTGCACCATTAGCTCCAGAGATATCATCAAAGGCACCATAATTATTGCATTTAATCCAACCAAAAGAAGGAGGCATCCATTTATCACTAATACTGACATGTATGGTGGAGGGAGTAGTCAAACTAGGATTTCTAGAATTCCTAGCGAGGAGCATAGCTCTAGCTCTAGCTAAGACATCAGTGAAGTTTTCTCTAATGCCTTGGAAAATGAAGTTGTTTCTACTGGTCCAGAGAGACCATAAGATAGCCACAAAGAGACGTTGATTATCCTCAGACAATTTAGACTCATGGTCAGTTAACCAGAAAAGAAGCCAATCTAAAAAAGATTTATTCTGAAAAAATTGAGTGTTAATGTTGAAATCAGAAATGAACCAAACTCTACTAGCAAAGGGGCAAGTGACCAAAGCATGCATAATAGTTTCCTGAGGATCAGATTACCTAGGACAATCCACACTATGCATAGGCATTCTAGTATGGAGAATGGTTCTGGAGGGAAAGGCATTTCTAGCTGCTCTCCATAAAAAGACCTGAATTCTGTAAGGCACTTTAACTTTCCAAATGCACTTCCAAAGATTTTTACAAGGGGAAGGCCTAAGGCCTCTGAGCCCCAAGTAGGCAGATTTAGAGGAAAATTTGCCATTCTTTGAAAGATCCCAAGCCCTCCTATCAGGAGTGCAAAGCTGGCTTAAGGGAATGGAGATAATCTTCTGAACAGAAGCATTATCAAAATGGGTGTTTAGTATAGACACATCCCAACTTATGGATTGGGAGAAATAAGCAACTTTAATACTAGAATCAGGAGGAACAAGAGGGTTGAGTGTGGCAGAACCCTGAGAGGGAATCCATTTATCACACCATGGGTCAATAAATTGACCATCCCCAACAATCCAAGAAATAAAAGGTTTTATAAGCTCCTTAATAGCATGCAGGCATTTCCAAGTACAAGAACATTTAGCAGTACACTTAGCATTCAAAAAATCAGTTTTGGGAAAATATTTGGCCTTAAGAACAGTGGCCAGAAGACAGTTAGGATTTTCCAGGATTCTCCAGGCATTCCTAGCAAGCATTGCTAGGTTGTTAACTCAGCCTTCCTGAACCCCAAACCTCCTTCAGCTTTAGGGGAACATAAAATGTCCCAGCCTAGAAGGTGCAACTTTCTATCCTTGGGATTTAAAGTTTCATCTCACCCAGAATATACAGAGGTGAGAGTCCATCTGTTTACAAAGGTGTGTAGGGATAAGAAAGGCTCCCATTTGAAAAATAGGGATAGCTTGACTAATGTGCTTGATCAGAGTAGTCCTAGAAGCTTGGGGTAAGAGCTTGTGAAGCCAGATAGAGATCCCGGCATCAATGGCTTGGAGAATACCCATATGTGTCTGGATTTTTGAAGCTTGGAAAACAGTAGGTGTTCCAAGATATTTTTCTCCTAAATCCTTGCTTTGGGTATCTAAAATATTAGCCAAAATGACTTTCCTATGTTCAGGAATCTTCCTACTAAACAAAATACCAGATTTTTCAAAATTGATTTCTTGCCCAGAAGCAAGGCAGTATTTTTGAAGATAGTCTTTTATGACATGAAAGTTTTTCAGTAGCTTTTGAAAACAAGAGAGAATCATCAGCAAACAGAAGATGGGTCATTTCAGGAGCCTCTTTACAGACTCTTATGCCTTCTAAAGTACCCTTTTTTTGGAGACTATCAATGTAAGAAGATAGGGATTCAGAACAAATGATGTAAATATAGGGAGATAGAGGGTCTCCCTGTCTTAGACCTCTTTCAGGTTGGAAGAAACCTGTAGGGCTACCATTAAGAAGGACAGAATAAGACACAATGGAGACACACTGGTTTATCAGTTTAACCCAATGATTAGACAGACCCATTTTAGTTAAGACTTTCTCAAGAAAATCCCACTCAAGCTTATCATAGGCCTTAGACATGTCAAGTTTGATGGAAGCTATGCCCTCAACTTTATCATTATGATTGACAACATATATGGCCTCATTAGCAAGCAAAATGTTATCAGAGATACTCCACTTAGGGATAAAAGCACTTTGGTTTTGGGAAATAATATTGTTCATAAAAGGTTTTAGTCTATTAGCCAGAGTTTTTGAAAGAATTTTATAAATAAAATTACATAGGCCAATAGGCCTATACTGGGTTACCAATTCAGCAAGAGGGACTTTTGGGATAAGATCTATGTTGGTATGATTAAAAACCTTGACAATGTTACCAGTTCTAAAGAAGGTTTGAGTCATATCAACAACAGCTTCCCCCACAATGTCCCAATGCTTTTGATAAAAGAGGCTTGTAAAACCATCAGGACCAGGAGCCTCCCCAACCCCCCCACCCCCCATTTGGAAGACATCATTCTTAATTTCCTCTGGAGTCAGAGGCATATTTAAGGATGCATTATCTTCTTCAGAGAACTTAACAGGAAGATCAACAAGAATTTCATCTTGAAATTGCTGAGGATGGGTGGAATAAAGATTTTTGAAATAATCTATGAAAGAATCTCCAATACTATCTCTATCAGTTAGAATAGTATTCAAGGAGTTCTTTATCCAGCTTATAGCATTTCTTTTTCTTCTAAAGAAAGTTACTCTATGAAAATATGGTGAATTTCTGCCACCTTCCAAGAGCCATAGTTCTCTAGATTTATCCTTCCAATATAACTCCTTCAGGTTGTACAGATATTCCAACCTGGCTTTCAGTCTAGAAGTATTACTAGTATCAGTAGGATTAAAAGTTTGAAGGCCAACTAATTATTTTCTAATGGTTGATATATTAGTTTGTATATTACCAAAAGAAGACTTATTCCAATCTCTTAGGCCTTTCTTGGTGCTTAAGAGCTTAGCTTTAAGTTTGTAGGAAGGGGAACCTACCACATTAACAGTCCAAGCATTAGCTATAATATCTCTAAAAGTAGGATCCTCTATCCACATGGCCATAAAATGAAAAGGTCTAGGCATACTAATATCCTCATAGTTAAACCCTATATGCATGGGAAAACGGTCAGAAGAATCCCTAGGAAGGTTATTGACACAAAGTTTAGGAAAAAGATCTTCAGCAGTTTGATTAATAAGACATCTATCTAATCTTTCAAGAATCAAATCAGGACCTTGTTGCATATTAGACCAAGTAAATCTTGGTCCAGAAAAGCCAGGATCATGGAGATTAAAGACAGAACAAAAATTTCTAAGATTTTCAAAATCAGGATCGTCAACTTCTAGGCCACCATTTTTATCTTCAGTACCTAAGAGGGCATTAAAGTCTCCTATAAAGAAAACAGGTTCATCTAAAGGGACATTTATCTGTTGACATTGTTGTTCCCAAAAGGCTAGTCTTAGACTACTGTTAGGTTCACCATACATAAAATGAATATGACAGGTATTATAATGGATTATATCAGTAGTAGTAACATAGATGCCCCTCAGACTGGAGGAAATAATGTTGAGGTGAACTTCCTTTTCCAAGCAAGGGCAAGATCACCACTTCTCCCAATACTTGGAACATTAAAGGTACAGGGAAATCCCATATTTCTTAGTTTCCTAGTTGTCATGTCTTTGTTCATTTTGGTCTCAGAGAGGAAAATAATATCTGGGTTGACATTCTTACATAGAAGACTAAGCTCCTTGTTAGCAGATTTTTTACCAAAGCCCATAAGGTTCCAAGCAATCAGGTTGATATTATTGACAGGAAAATGATTTATGGTATTATGAGCAGTGTCAATTAGAGGAGATGGAAGGGGTTGATTTACCTGAGTGGTAGAGTCAGATCCACCAAAAAGAGAAGCATTGGTACCGTCACCACTTTGAGAGTCAAATTGGGAGGAATCGAGACTAGAACTAGCAGCATTGGGAGGAGAATTATTGAGACACCATTTTTGCTTGGGGAATTGTCAGCAGGTACATTGTAGCTCCCAAAAGAGTTAAAAACTGGTTGGGTATTGAACGAGCAAGTAGAAAGGTCGATTGCTGGTAGTTCTCCCAATTTGGTGATTGGAGGACAGAGCTGAGCATAATCAGGTTCAATAGAAGTTTTTTCTTCATGGATAACCACTATACTAGACACACTTGAATTAGCTTTTGTTCGTTTTCGTAAATCAACTATGGGGTTAATCTTCCTTTTGAGGTTTGCTAGAACATCTTGTTCAGCAGTATTAGTTGCTCCCCTAGTGATGATTGGACTGGTATTTGGCAGAGCAGCAGTTTTGAATCTTCTTGAGGAGTTAGAGGTACGAATCGGACCACTGGGAATTGACTCTGATCCAGAGATAGATGCAGCAACTGTAACATTTTGAGTAGTAACTTGTTTTAGCACAATTGGCAAACCATTTTCCAACTGGGTCAAATATTTTTGAACCGGACCAACATCAAAGATCTTCAGAGTAGTGGATCTATTGATAAACAGGCCCATTTGGAAAGTATTAGATAAGCTCTTTTGAATAGAGTTTCCATTCTTTGATCAATAACTTCTGTTTTTCCTTTATCGCACACTTCAATAGCAGTAGATTCAATTTTTTTTCCGGTATAACTTCAGATTGTTGCATAACAGTATAAGTGATGGCAGCAGCTGATGGAACTACTTGCTTGATTGTAGAAGGCATCATTAACTTTGAGACAGCTGGGAGAGTATAGTTGCTGCAAGACGCGTCGAGCTCTTTGATTTTTTTTTGCTTTAATTGCCAAGTAGGGCAGTTACGATCTTTGTGATACAGAATGCGACAAGAGGTGCAGAAATACTTAGGAACTTTGATATGCCTGCATTCAATCATAAATGGTTCCCTTCTACCACTTGTGAATAGAGGAATGCCTGTTGGTAAGCTTTTTGGACTTGGATTCTAATGCAAACTTTGACATTATTCCTGAGAGGGTGTTTTCCAAAGGGATTTTGAGCTTCAAGTAGTTCCCCCATGCTGAGAGTTAGTTTTTGAAGATCCTAAAATTCTGTGCATTCGTTCGGAATGTTGCATAAGATGAACCACATGATTTCCTCATCAAAAGTGAGTTGATGATTTGGAGGCCAACCTTCTACCGGAACAACTCTTAGTACCATTAGATAAACGCAGACAAACCAAGGTTTTTGAGAATTGATCCTATTAAAATCCTCTTCAGATAAGTAACGGATGAGAACTTTGTTTCGTTGACCATTGAAGGTAGTTATGGTTGGGTGTTGAGCTAAAGGTCAGTTATTACATATGTATAACCTGATTGAAGAAGTTGGGATCAAAGTCTCACAGCAAACATATCCCGCCATACACCATTTCTAATTGGTATCAGCTTCAGCAAGGACTACTTTTTTTATCAATGAAAACTGGTTTAGCAAGTGAAGATGGTAAGGTTAATTTCTCAGACATTTGGACAGAAAGGGTTTGTCCAAATAACTAATATAAAATGCAGCTGCAGAGAAAGGAATCTCTTATGAGGACTATTTTGATATTGGATATAGACAATGTAGGTGAGGGAGAGACAGGGAGAGTTTGTTTGTTTATGAGTTTGAACCTTAAAAAGGGAATGATAAATTTGTTGACTATGGATTGGAAAGCTTTCAGGATATATTTGGTGTAATATAGCTGTTGTTATGCTGCAAGACTTACTTTGGGGAAGAGGGATAACATAAGGAACATCCCTTTCACATCTTTGCTTTATTTGCATTATCCCAGTAGAAACATTCACGTGAGCATTATGAGACAGAAACCACATATGGACAAACCCAATAATACTTTGTTGATACTTTTGTTGTAGGTAAGCTTGGGGATACATGACGTAGTTTGTGGTAGTTGAGTATTTATCATGTTTGCCCCTTCTTGGGCTGACGTTTATACGATGATGCAAACAGCCAAATAGAGTAATGGTAGAAAATTGGAGGGAAAAATTGTATTGAAGTGGGTGGCTATGGGTTGATTTTAAAAGGTCCGTCAAGTCGTTTGGCTTAGAAGTGGAGCTAGTAACACATCTTCCCATCATACCCCAAACCGCAATGGTGCCTCTCAACTGATGCTGCATTCTTCTAGTCTGCATAAAACAAAAAATGTCAATTAGACCCCAAATAACAATCTCAAAGTTTGGTGACCTACCAACACCTCCCTTAATAACAATTCTGTGGGAAATAGAAATAATAATGGGGATTAGGTGTTGAAAATAGGTCTTGACAGGGTAATGATGTTCATTAGGGTGAAGGGGGTACGCATGGCTTTGAATGGGCGTGGTAAACAAAGAGACATGACGGTTAACTAAGCGCCATAAATGGAATTGAATAGACGCAAATGGGTATTTAAGGGGGTGATTAGCAGAGAGATTATTATTTTCAAGGTAGATCTTTACAGAAGATGAAAGGTTTAGGTTTAGACTTAGCAAACAAATTTGAGAGAATGGCTGATTTTCCTGGCCAAAATCCATCAAACTCCGATGGTAATCATCCCGTTGTACCACCAGAAACGCCTGAGTATTCCCAAGCCAAATCACTTCTCCCTTCATTGAGTCTGAATGAGTTGCAGAGATTGAGAGATGAAGCACAATCAGAAATTGATCGTCGTATTCAAGAACAAGAACGTCAACGAGACGAAGAAGAAGTTGCTCGTATCCGAGGGAGCGAAGAGTTGAGGCTCTCTATACTGCATGGTTACCCAAGTTCTTAGAATGACGAGATAGAAAAGATGAGGAATGGAAAGAGAAGCATGCCAAGACCCCAAGATATAGAAGTGCAACGGAGAGTGATTCCGAGGATTCTGATGGATTTGAGTATGATATGGAAGAGGTGAACACCAGTGACCTTGATTCTGAGGCTGCAGAGGATAAACACAAGATGGATGTGTATCATGATGGGAAGTTGAGAAGCCGATTCAATTACGAACTCGCCAACCCCAAGATCTTGCACGCACCATGAGTGAATGTGAGCCAAGCAGGGTAAGGGTAAGCAGACGTATTTCCAATTTGGATGATGAGGTAACTGAGGATGAAGAGGGAGAGGAAGAAGGTGACAATGATGAAGAATCGTCTTCCAGTGGAACTTCACCTGCTTAATCTAACAGTGATGACAGTGAGTGTTATGAAGAGGAGGGATGGGATACTGATGAAGATGATTGGTGGTAATCTCTTCAGAATTACCAGAAAAAGTTAGCTTTTCAGGCTTTGCATAAAGCTTGAAAATGATCAACAAGTTTTTAACAAAACAGTTTTTCTGGTAATTTTTTTCCATCCTTCTTTTGTTGACGTTGATGCAGATGGTGTGAAGCTTCTTCTTCTTTTTTTGGTTGTGAATTCGGTCGGCTTCTTCCTTTTTTGGTGGTGTTGATGTGAAAGGATGGTGATATTCAGGGAACTTTTTTGGTACAAAGGTGTAAATGTTGAAGTGGTTACAGTTTTTTCAGGTATGTTATAGTGTTCAGTAGTTGCTAGAATTTGGGGAAAAGTAAAATAGAATTCAGCTTCAGGTTTGATATTTTGGTATTTTGAAACTTTGATCTTTTGAAAATTTGCGGATGAAATCTGGATGTAGTTCTGAACTAAGAATTGGAAACTCTGAATGTAGCTTTTTATGAATTGTTTGTTGTTTATTTCAAAGATGTTTGAGTAAAGTTTGTACTTGTTTTTATTGGAATCAATATTAGTTTGCAATGATTTCCTGTTTGTGAGGGTAGTAAGAAATAATAAAGATCTATAGATGATATAACAGGTAATGAATATCACAATGAATAGAGAAGATTGATGAATGCTAGTATGATTGTTGCTCAGATGGAGAAATTCTGAAAACATGAACAAAGAAAGAGATGCACACGTCAGAATGACGTTGCAGAGCTAGAATTTTGCTAGACTTCCATGTACATTGAAAAAGAAAAACTTTACTGAGAGATAGTGTTTCTTTGCATTGGAGAATGCAAATATTTATTGATTTTTAAACTTCTTTCTACAAATACATTTTTTAATGCAAAAACACTATATCTCATAATTTTATTTATTTATTCAATTTCCCATATCAATAATTGGCTCTTATCTTGTGCATAGATGCACAAGATAACAAAACCCACCTTATACCATCCCATGTCAATACAACAGATAAGCTAAAGATATTGGACTAGTGACAACGTATACCGCTGACGGCGCAAACCCTACACAAAGTCTAGACATCTAGGAGTCTAGAATTATTGAATTAAGTACGGCATTCTGGCATCCTGAATGCGCTGTAAATGGACAAGGTGGTCAAGTGGTGTACGTGTTCCCAGCAGTTAACCGGTTGCTTAACAATATAGTGATGCGAGTTATGTGTCAAATCCTGCTGCTGGCTGCTGCACCAAGTGGGGTTCACGAGTTCAGACTTCAGAACTTGTGGTGGTGCCACATGGGTTAGGTGGCACTACAGTAGTAGTTTTAACCATGTGCTAGGAGATGGTTCGTAAACAGAGCAGCATCACTCCGCCGAGTTTCGCATTCCTCTAAGGTTTTCTCAGGCACGCATTGAGGAGCTGCTATGGCGGTGATATTCATGAAATTCTTTATCGAATGATCGACTTTCCCTTATCCTATGCTTCCCACCAAAATAATATAGTACGTCCACTTTCGATACATCAATCAAATTCGTCCAGCAGTATATAGATGTTTCTCTTTTTCCTACGAGGGACATTGTCCCTGTTATGCTTCAGCTGCAGATTCACACATTGTGTTATTAAAAAATGGGGAAGGAGACATGGTAAATAATATCCGTTGATATCTCTCCATCCAAATAAAAAATGGACGATTAATCATAATGATCCAAATGATGACACGTTCCCTTTTCTAGTTTCAGGAGCACAGTTAACAATTGTACATCTTACAGCACTAGATAATTCAAGATTTAGTTGCAACTTGTAAACGTAGTTGAATCGGGGAAATTTGCACTAGGAACGAGTAGTTCACGTGGTCCGTTCACATCCTCATAAACTCACACCGTCTCTCTCTAACTTTTCTTCTAATTCTCACTGCACCACTCAATTAGAACAAAGATCCAAGAACGAAATAAAAGGAAAAAAATATCTAACTTCTTCTTTACCAAATTAACCAATTTCCCATTTTTCCATCAAAGTCTCAAGTAGAATCTAGAGAGAGTGAGTTATGGGCGGGGGATCAATGGGGGCACTAGTACCATCCGTGAAAAGTGAAGGTAAATCAGAAGCAGTTGGAGCTTCATCAGAAGCTGTAGGTGCTGCTTCAACAGCTATGGTTGAAGTGGGGAAACAAAATGAACAAGTAGAAGAAGAAGGTGGGAGTGGAAGAGGAGGAGAAATGGATAAAGATTTGTTATGTCCAATATGCATGCAGATAATTAAAGATGCATTTCTTACAGCTTGTGGACATAGTTTTTGTTATATGTGTATCATTACTCATCTTAATAACAAAAATGATTGTCCTTGTTGTGGTCATTACTTAACCAATAATCAACTCTTCCCCAATTTTCTTCTCAATAAGGTAATTTTAATTTCTGTGTGTTTATTCTAATTTTATGAATTCCTAACTTGTTTAGTTAATTTTTGTTTTTTGATGATTTCTTGAATTCTAGAGGTGGTTTGATTATACCTTTTGTTGAGTAATTGGTATTTGAACTTAACTTGCTCTACTTGTGTAATTGGATTGCAATTTATAGGTCAGAATTCTATATATATAGAGGTAATCATGGTTTGACAAGAGACTTTAGTTGCCACATAATGTTGCAGAGTTATGGAATTCTTAGATGATAATTAAGTTAAATTTACGAGGTTAGGGCACTAGTAACTGTGGATACATACATACTAATTTCAACTTTTGTTCAACCCATGAAACTCTCATTTCTATAGGGTTGCTTGGATACTGTTTGTCTTTTTTTCTCTGAGTGAGTTCAGAGAGGCCAGTCAGAATTGGACTGTTACACTGAAGCTACATGATTTTGTCGACTTTAAAACTTCTCTCTTGGACTCTGCTAGGTTTTTAAATAAATCACGGGTAGCAGGTTGAACCAGTTCAGTTAGTTTTTTTGGCAGGTATAGTGATGATAATAAGTAAGGTTGGTCCGGATAGCCACTGAAGATACTTATCAAGGTTTGAGAACAACATCTAAGCTGTAGTAGCCAGTGCTTTTGGAATACCTTTTTGATGACCTTGTATCTAAGCATCTGCCATTGCAGACTGATCAATTCGCTTGTTGTCAAATCAATGTGCATAGAAACCAATTACAGTTTAGCATGTAGATCCAGCTGATCAACACAAAGTTGAATTCCCTAGTAATATTTTTTGCTAAATCTAGACGGAGATATCCACTCACCAGCTAAACCCCACCATTGAAGATGAAGAAGATTTCTAAGATATTGCATTATTGCTAATGTTCTTCCTTTCTTGACATGCACTATTTCACTTATTCATATGCTATGTTATTTGTTTATATGAAAGTCCTGTATACCCCTAAGTCGATGAGCTAAACACGATTACATGCTTATGTAGTAATTTAGTTTGCCATGAATAGTTTGTTGTTGCTCTCTTTAAGTTTTAATATGATCTATGGCGGTGAATTTATTAAATTCCGTCATGCAGCTTATTACTCTGAGGTTTCCTGTACCACATTTTGTAGCTTCTGAAGAAAACCACTGCTCGCCAAATAGGAAAAAATGCATCTCCAGTTGAGTACCTTCGGCAGTCATTGCAACATGTAAGTTATTGCTTCTGTGTATTGAAAGGTTTGAATGCATTTAAATGATATTAGTCTTGTCATAATAATCAGTATGTTTCTCAAAAGAAATATAAAACTTTCATCTGTATACTCTTAATGTGACACATTTCATGCATACACGTAGACAGGGTTACGAGGTTCCGGTGAAGGAGCTAGATAGCCTATTATCACTCCTTTCAGAGAAAAAGAGAAGAATGGAACAAGAGGAAGCTGAAACAAATATGAAGGTTCTGCTTGACTTCTTGCACTGCTTAAGGAAGCAAAAGGTCGAAGAATTAACTGAGGTAATTGCTGGAACTTGCTTTTTTTCGGCCTAATTTTGTTTTTTATTTCTTTTAATCAGTTAGCGGCCAGATTATAGCTGATTTGGTAACTTCCAAAGATATTCTTATCCCTACTGTAGAGATTACCTTTTGGAATTTGCTTCTGAGAGATTTGGTGCCAAGTTCAATTGGATGATGAGTTTAATTGCTGGTTATATTCATCCTTAGGCAGCAAATGATTTTTGAAAAAAACTTTTATACAAGTTGATGCATTCAGTTTTCCTACTGGTTACCTCTGGGTATAATGTGGGTTGCCTGAATATTTAGTCATTTTTATGTTTGTATTGGTGTTAGGTTATCTTTGACTAACCTGTAGTTGCTGTCGTTTAAGTTATAAAATTAAATTTATATAATACATCATCCTACCTTCTTTTGCATCTCTGCAGTTGCAAACTGATATTCAGTACATTAAAGAGGACATAAATTTAGTCGAGAGACAGAGAATGGACTTATACCGAACGAGGGAGAGATACTCGGTAAAAATGCGGATGCATATGGATGATCATGCTGCAGTAA
This sequence comes from Papaver somniferum, assembly GCF_003573695.1. Taxonomy (NCBI): domain Eukaryota; kingdom Viridiplantae; phylum Streptophyta; class Magnoliopsida; order Ranunculales; family Papaveraceae; genus Papaver; species Papaver somniferum. The sequence continues at coordinate 147,497,318 of NC_039358.1, read as the reverse complement.
AAGCGCGACCACTGTCGATTGATAAGCAAAGTAGTGGGATTATTTCCAGTGGTCGTACAACTCAATCAGGATTAGGGTTTGGCAGTTTGGTAAATAGGAAAGCTGACCCAAAGCCTCAAGAGAGCTCCCAAGGTTACCAAAAGAAGGAGGCAATGGGCGGATCAGATCCACCAAGCGTTTCTCATTCTGGATTGGCTATGGCAAGAAAGAGGCGAATCCATGCTCAGGTTTGTTTCCTCATTTCATCTAGTGCCTTTAGTAGGGCATATGATCAGCGAATTAAGTAGCCAGAGGCTAAAATATTATTCTAGCAAGCTAATTTGGTATGTGTTATAGATCTTTATACTGATTTTCATTCTCATTACTCTCATTGCCAACAGTTTAACGATTTACAAGAATGTTACTTACAAAAAAGGAGGCAATGGGTCAGTCAAACTCGTAACCAGCAAGAGAGGAGCACATATACCTCAAAAAGAGAAGGTTATCATGCCGCCCTCGAGGAGTTTCAGTCTGTTCTGACTACCTTTACACGATACAGGTTTTGATGATCATGCCATTTTTTCTTTTGTGTTGTTTCACAGGTGAGTTTTGTTCGCTCATTATTCTTATTGTTTTTGTAAATTAGTCGTTTGAGGGTAATTGCGGAGCTTAGGCATGGAGATTTATTCCACTCGGCTAATATTGTATCAAGGTGAGGGTCAAGACTAAGCTACTAGAAAACAAGAAGTTAGTAACTTCAAGTTGGTTCTGGTTTCCTATGCCGCTAATACTTCTGCTTCTGTTAGACTCTTTTTTTTTTTGAGTAATTAAGTATACATTTCAAATGGCCCTTTCTAATGCAGTATAGAATTTGATCGGGATGATGAGTTGTTTGCAACTGCCGGAGTTTCTCGACGCATCAAAGTTTTTGAATTTGCTTCGGTAATATCTTGACTCTGTATGCTTATGCTAATCTTGGTCAAGTTTTATTCTCTACCAGTGCTCCTTGTAAACATTTTTTTTTTGTACGGTCACCGTCGACTTCAAATCCAAGTGGCCCTTGATACAGATGTATTTACTTGGGTCGAAGTATTTTTATTCTGTGACTATTTGACTGATCTTCTTCTATGGGGTTTCTTTCAGGTGGTTAATGAACCTGCAGATGTGCACTGCCCAGTTGTGGAGATGTCTACCAGATCCAAACTAAGTTGCCTGAGCTGGAACAAATTCACCAAAAACCACATAGCAAGTAGTGATTACGAAGGAATAGTTACTGTTTGGGATGTAAATACTCGTCAGGTAACTTCTCTCGTGAAGAATTTTTCTTATTTGCAACTCCTATTTTCTCTCCAGAACAGCTATCTCATTACGTTGATCCTTTCAATTAGTTTATGTGCTAACAGTACCCCTTTGGTTGTTAGAGTGTAATGGAATACGAAGAACACGAAAAACGAGCATGGAGTGTTGATTTTTCGCGTACAGAGCCTTCAATGCTTGTGTCTGGTAGTGATGATTGCAAGGTACAAACTCATCTGTTCGAAGTCTTTGGACTATTTGTGGATTCCCACAAGAATCGGTGATTCATATATTATCATTTTGAGAAGAAATTTTATTTGGTTACAAACAGGTTAAAGTTTGGTGTACCAACCAAGAAGCTAGTGTACTGAATATCGACATGAAAGCTAATATTTGTTGCGTCAAATATAATCCTGGTTCAAGCTACCATGTGGCGGTATACTCCTGTTCCCAGTTTCTTAAAACAGTTGATAAAAGCAACACTTCCTTTATCTGGAATGATGACTCAAAATGCCCCTCACAATTCGTTTCCCTTTATCATTCGCATTTTGTTACGTAGTTAGGTGTTTACAAACTAGCTGGGTATAAGCCATCTATGGTGACTGTTTGTTTTTGATATTACAGGTTGGTTCAGCTGATCATCAAATTCATTATTATGACTTGAGAAACGTCAGTGCCCCACTACATGTTTTCAGTGGCCATCGAAAAGCTGTTTCTTATGTAAAATTCTTGTCTAACAAGGAACTGGCGTCAGCATCTACTGACAGTACATTACGGTTGTGGGATGTAAAGGAAAATGTGCCGGTTAGTTTTTGGGGCTTTGAGTCTTTTTTAACTATTCACCTGTATTTCTTACTATGGTCATATTTACAGACTGAATTTTCGTAACTCAGGTGCGTACATTTAGAGGCCACACTAATGAGAAGAACTTTGTGGGTCTAACAGTAAATAGTGAATATATAGCTTGTGGAAGTGAAACAAATGAAGTTTTTGTTTATCACAAGGTAAGGATAAACTTATTTCACAATCAGGTCTTGAAGTCTTTGTTAGCTCAATATTACTGTAACCTTGTTGGCTTGTTCTTATTCCATGCATGCCATTATTCTTATAATGTTGGAATTTCAACTGCAGGCTATCTCAAAACCTGCCGCAGGGCATAAGTTTGGTTCATCTGAATTAGATGATACTGATGATGATGCAGGGTCTTACTTCATAAGTGCTGTTTGTTGGAAGAGCGACAGTCCAACAATGTTAACTGCCAACAGTCAAGGAACTATCAAAGTGCTAGTTCTTGCTGCTTAAATACAAAAAAGTAGAAAGAAGGAGCTATCTAGACACAAGAAAAATGATCTCATATTCATTACGTATAGAGAAATCTGATTGTTTTGCATATACGTATTTTTTGTACTACAAAGTACTACAAAGTACTATGTGTATATATATATATATATGATTCTGAATGCTCAAATGAGATTTTTGTTTCTTCACATCTTGATCTGCACTATTATGCACATGACTGATGTTTCTGGCAAAACGAAGGCCATTCTAAACGTATATGGTTTGATTCTTTCTCCCATCGTCTCATTCTTAAATCAATATTTTGAAGTTGGGATTAGATTTTGTTAACCATGCATATTCGGATATTCTGTTCACTCATGAAACTGAACAATCAATTCACTTGTATTATTATCGATCTTCCATCAAATCCCAACCTGGGAACTTTTCATCAATATCATTGTGATGGATTTTCAATCAAACCCAAAGTTGGAAACTGTCACTGCGTCGGTTCAGTTGATTAAGGAGATGGTCCATGAAATATCAATAACATCACAACCGCAAACGCCAAACTTTTTGTGCAAAAGTTAACAAGTGAAACGTAACCAAGTTGCGGTCTTGCATCCTCCTAATTTGTAATGGCGATAATAACAAAAGGAAGGAACACATCACCAAAGCATATTCCTTGGAATGTACTCAAATTGACTTTATAAGAATCCCTTAAAACCTGAACTCGATGTATTTGTTTAAACAAAACATCAATCGCAAGAGATCCTATGGTCACGTACCAACTCTTTTTAGTATCATTTTCTTTGAAAAGGATATCTTAATTTAACTTCTTTCCTTTTTTCCCCCTTAGTGGATAAAATCCAATACAAGAGGTCTATTTAGAAAAGCATTTGTTTTCATATTTGCATGGTTCACAGAACTTAGTCGGCAAGCACAAACTAGAACCTTGCTCTTTCACTCTCCTCGCCTACACAGAAATGTTACTGCTTTTGTATTTGATTTACCATTTCAACCTTCCAAGTTGCCAGCCAAGGTCATGCATAAGACTAGAATCATCGTAGCAACTGGTGTCACATTTGCGTACCGACTTGTAAAGTAGGGTGTGACAAAGAAATATGAGCCAGTGGTGGAACGCTGACACTTTGAAACTCCAAAACGAAGTTTCCCCAACTCTCTCACTTCAAGTTTCTTGCTTCTCACTTTATCTTTTTGTATTTTTAAAAGTAGAGTTTTCAAACGAAACAACCACTGACGTGACTTTGTAATTCTCGGGAAAGCTACTTTCACTGGCTATTCCCGCGAAAAGTAATAACTAGGGGATTTCAGAAGAAAATTAAGAAGAGAGAGAAATAGATAGATGAAACTACCCAAAAGCGTAGTCACAGAGGAGGTACAGGAATTGGTGATGGTGGCACCAGATTTGAAGATTTCAAGTTTACTGAAAGTAGTACCACCAGAAGGTAGTAATGATAATGGTGAAGGAGGAGGAGGAGAGGAATTATTTGTACCTCCTTTGAATTTTGCTATGGTTGATAATGGCATTTTTAGGTCTGGTTTTCCTGATACCTCTAATTTTCCCTTCTTGCAAACGCTTGGACTTCGCTCTATCATGTAAGTTCTGATAAACTAAAAATGTTTTTTACTTCTTCTGATGTATTGATTTATTGAGTTTGAATGAACGAAATTGGTGTGCAGATATCTTTGTCCGGAACCATATCCAGAAGCGAATATGGAATTTCTTAAATCTAACAGGATTCAACTTTTCCAGTTTGGAATTGAAGGCTGTAAGGTAGCATCTACTTTTTGACCTAATTATAACTTTACTGCGTGTTTTAAGTTAATAAATGTGAAATATGGTAGGGTTTTACTTAAGATTTAAGAAATTGAAGTGATTTGATCGTTGAAATTACCATTTCTTGAGATCACAAAGTTTGTTTGTTGTTATTTATTCGATCTCCACCCATTTTACCGAGGCTTCAAATAATGCGTCTAAGCTGCTTGCGTCATGCATCCTTAGTATTTACAGCATGTCCACTATCTATGGAAGTCTAATGAGTATTTCTTTTATTTCCCACTTGCGTCCTGTCAAGATGAATTTTAAGTTTTTAACCCTTTTGTTATCATCAAGTTATCCCTATCCAACAGATTGAATATGCACAAAGGCAGTGCAGGTGCACTATCTGATGCAAGTAATGCAGTTGTTACTAGTCAGATAAACTGTGAGTCTAAACACGCTTTATAGACATTGAAACTGAATTTGGTTGTTGTTATACTATCTGTAGAAGGAATAACAAATTTATTAGCTGTATAATCTAGTAAGGACTTAACTCATAGATATGTCTGCTAATTTATTAGTTGAATTGAGTCATTGTGACTGTTATTCTTCTGTGATACAATGCATCAGCCTTAGTTGGGTCATCTTAAAAGTGAGGTTTGTACAATTTGGTTATTCATTGATGATTGTTTCTGAGAGAACTTCTATAGAGTATAGACTGTAATACTATAGATAAATCAGTTAGTCCCCCTTTTGCCATATTGTTTCATGCTTTCATGGTAAAGACAATGGCTCGTTGAATTCATACCAATAATGCAGTCTGTACATGAGAATATCAGTTCCAGAAAGCTCAAGTCTGTAGTATCCAGTGGTCATGATGGGTTTTGTAATCTGGTTCCTTCCATGGCTTTGAAGTGTCAGAATGCCGCCTCTTTCTCCACGAATAAGAGGCTTAGGAGGTTTAAGCTTACTCTTTGTTGCGCAGATTCATCTTTGCATCTTTAGAATAAGATTCAAGAGTTGAGCAAGTTATAACAACCATTATGTGTCTACACACTGGAGTCAGGATCAACTACTGAATATATCATGCATTGAAGATCATATGTATCCAGTTGGATATTCTTTCTTTTTTTTGTGCCCTTATTAGTTTTTAATTTCAATGTCTACTAATAGCGATAGCAGGAGTGATGATAATAGCCCGGCTCTGCATACCTGTTCGTTATAGGGATTGAGTACGTCCTTGATGTAGCCTTTTTTACCCCCTTTCGGTTTTTAAGTATCCTCTTGACCTTTTGAAGGAGCAAAAACTAAATCAATTTGAGTTTTGGTCCTGTCAATCACTAGTGCGGCAATGCGGCATCTATCTGAATGTGTGGTGTGGGGGTTTAAGTATGTAGCAAATATAAATAGTACATCACGAGTTGAGAGCAAGAGAAGAAGGGTTCTTTCTCTTGGACATTTCAGTCACTCTGTTGAGACTGAATATAGGGCTGAAACTTGAAAGTCAAATACCTCAGTGTTTGGGTACAATCACCATTGTCAGTGTATGAGGGCTAGTTTCTTACGAGCTTTGGCCCAGAAAGCTTTTGCATATTTTTTACAAGGATGCAGAGTAATCCTGTACCATACATCCTCCGTAAGTTTTGATATGTAACAAAACAGCATAGGGGTGACGTTCGGGATGAAACTCAATCAATCTTGTGAAACAAATATCACATGAAAGGATCAGCTAGTACCTCGTATGATCTCGGAGTGATCTGGTTCCTCATTGGTTAAATGAACGCCTAACCCTTTTGCATGAAGTGTGTGTAAAAAGTGACAAAAAGCCACCAAAGCAGCTATAGATCTTGGATAAAGAAATACAACATGTTTTAAAAGATTATCATGCTATTTAGAGTGTACATATAAGAATGAATCTGCAAATTGAAGTTTAATTTATTATATATATGCATTGACATTGGATTTGAATATCACCCATCCAGGAGCCTTTTGTCAACATCCCTGAAGATACAATTCGTGAGGCGCTCAAAGTTCTTGTTGGTATAAAAAATATGATGCTATTCCTTTTTTTCCATTATTTTATTGCCAGTCAGGACCATATCTTAATTTATTTGTTACATGTTATCAACAATGCAGATGTTAAGAATCATCCAGTTCTAATTCACTGCAAACGAGGAAAGGTACATATATGTAGACTCTTGCTTCTTTCAATTTTTTCATTTCTGAACCTTTTTTCATTAACTTAGTTTCCATCTTTGATCTTGTACAGCATCGAACAGGTTGCCTAGTCGGATGCTTTCGAAAACTGCAGAGATGGTGTCTGTCTTCAGTGTTTGATGAGTACCAGCGTTTTGCCGCCGCAAAAGCTAGAGTATCAGATCAGAGGTTCATGGAGAAGTTTGACGTATCCAACTTGAAGCACTTGTCACTTCCTTCTCTTGTTCAAATAGGTAAACATTTAGCTAAGTTTGTATTCATTTCTATTGGATTATGAAGCAGCTGGGAATAAGCAGTAGTTGCATATCTCCATGCATTTTATATGTTTAAAATCACCTATAGTTTGCTATTATGTAGAAGATTCATTTCTATAAATAAAGTTTCATCCCAAGAAATTTCATGATACCATTGGTTGTAAAACAGGGTTACTGACCCTTGTCTGCGCTTGCATTTCTGAGCTATACAATTTCCGTCTGCTTTTTATCTTTAATTTGGGCGTACATCTAACTTAGAAATAGACGAAGAACCATAGACACTGAAAGTTTATGCTGTGAAAATTTCACTCCCAAATGATAATCAACTTTTACTTGAGTTCTCCTCTTCAACTCCAAGAAGACCTGCAGTTTTGTTCCCTTTGCTCTTTTTCCTTTCTTGCTAGTAGTGCAGTATAAACTGACTGCTAAGCTAGTGGCAAAATCTAAACATATGGATGTTAGAGTGCTAATGCCCTACGCTTTTTGTTTCGGCTTTTTCTTTTGCTTGAGATTCACTTATCATTTTGTTCTTGGGGAATGCCAAGGTCGGTATCCGCCCAAAATTTTAAGAACAGTCAAGAAAATGGAAGGATCGGAAGCAATTTTTTAAAGCGTGAAGTGAAGCGTGACTCGGTTTTCATTTTTAAAAAGCGAAACGTATGTTGAATCGTGAAGTGTCGTTTCATGGTTGATGTTTGAAGTGTCTATAAATAACATTAGTTGTTCTTAAATGGGTTTGAAATGTAAATTTAAGAATATAATATTTATATAAACTAAATGTAAGTCCAATTAATATCAAAAAAGCATCTCTGGCTCAGTGGCTTAGCCGACTATAAGTGAGTAGCATGTGTGGAGTTTGAATCCCCTCGGAATCTTAGTTTTCTTTTAAATTTTTAGGCGGGAAATTGCTTTGAAGCATATCTTACGAGAGAATCTAAGCTTCATGTAAAATTCGCTTCATCCTTGCGCTTCGGAGCGTCTTGGAGAATTTCGGAGCAAAGTGTTTGCTTTTAAAAACCATGATCGGAAGAATCCAAAGTAGGAAATGGAAGGAGTCCATCATTTAAGTTGCCACTTCTTCTTGGACACTCTAAACGCAAGCCTTTTATATGTAACCTTTTGAGTCTAACTTAAGAACCGTAAGAGCACTGCTTTAGACTAAGTTGGCAGGACCACTATGGTAAAATCTGTCCTTAACTTTCTTCCCACTCATCAAATGGGTTGTTTCAGCATTTCTAAGGGCATTTCCCATGACAATCAATAAAAATTATTATTTGTTGAGCCAGGTGGACGGGCAAACGTGATTTTGCACTATGAAAAAGCAGTGGATAGTGGGTCAAAAAGCACGTGGATAGTGGGTCAAAAAGCACGCGGGCGAAGACAACCCGCGTGCGGGTGAGAATCATGCTCGACGGGTGATTACAAACCGCAAGCGGATGAGGAGAAAACACTGATGGGCTAAGAGAATTCTCCGACGGTTAAAAACCTAACGACTCTTTTCTCAGCGGCTACAATTTTGAAATCTATAAAATCATTCATTTGAAACTCTTTTCACCCACACCACTCAACTCCACTCTCTTCTTCCCCATTCTTCTAAACAAAATCTTACTACAAAATGAGCAAATCTGGTAAGGGCTGCCGTCAGCAGTTTTAGGAGTAAAAGAGATCGTAAACATGAAAAAATATCGGGGACTGCCACAAATGTAGATTATACTCAGAATCCTGAAGCAGAGTTTGCTTCGCCAAGTGTTGTTGCTGCTCTATCATTAGTTGAAGGTCATGTGTCGGGGCATCAAGAGCGCTCTGATTGTTATTATAAAATGAGAGGTGGATTTCAAGACTTAGATGTTATTTATAATGGTCTACCCCCTACAGTCCGAGATAGAGTTGACAGATATCCCTGGAGTGCGTTTTATCTTGTGAGGCTCAGAAAACACAACAATATACGAGAGTATTAGTAGAAAGGTGGTGGCCAGCGACGAGAACGTTCCATTTTATGGATTTTGAAATTGGTAAGTTTGTTTAAATTAAATTATAATTAATTTTTCAAAAGCAATTATTAAATAAGCCAAAACAATTAACTATATATGATATTATCCTTGTAATAGAAATTACGCCCATTGATTTGTATTTCATTTGTGGGATTCCAAGTGGAGTGGGAAATCCTGTACCCTTCAACCAAAACGAATCGGTGTTGAATGATGAATGGAAGGCGCTTCTCCCCTCTTTTTAGAATCACAAGTACGTGAAGATCATAAAGATTTGAAAGGAAATGAAATACATTGTTTAGCGTAAAAGCGTTTCTTTCTATACAATAAAAACTCAACAAATACGGCTGACTATCCTGAACTCGAAAGGGTATTTATTTTATAGTTAATGGGTCAGACGTTCTTTCCAAACTCAACTATTGTTTCTCATATTGGTTGGCTTGAAGCGTTAGAAGATCTTGAAAAAGCACCACATTATGATTTGGGGTGTGCAATTTTAGGAGAAATGTATCGTCGGCTTGATCAAGCGTCCATAGGTATACCTAACTTCACTGGTTTCTGGGACATCTTAGAGGTAAATATCGAAATTATTATTCTTAAATTTAAATAATTTTATTAACAAATGTAGATTAAGTCAAAATACTAAATTATGGAGTAATTTGCAGTTTTGGTGGTATATGTACTTCCTTGTTAGTAAACCAATTCTTAAAGACAATAACCATAGACTTCCACTTATGGACATGTACTACACGAGCAACTGGGCGAATGACACTGGTAGCGACGACTCGGTTTCCAGTTTTGTTCAGAGGTATCAACTGATGACTCAGAGCCACAAGAATGTTGTTGTTCACCCTTACTTTGATTTTCTTGAGTATAATCATGAAGATGTACAAGGTATTCTTGATTATATTCTCTCCGTAGAGTTGTTTTTTACACTCCAGAAATGGATAGAGGGGTTTGGTACCTAGGAAATAGACTGATGTACCAATTACGTGGGATTTATGCAATTGCAATAAACCCGCTACAACATATGCAAACCTCCGCATCAGATTTTGATCGGGAGAGAATGACTCAGTGGGTGAGGTGTGAACTAAATATACAAGTGAATATTAGTGAAGCACAGTATATGTCAGATGGTACCAGTCGATTGCGAATCATGTAATTGGTACAAACAACATGTACGTCTAGGGTTTGATTTCCCAGGGTTATCACGCCTGGTTCATGATACAAACATCGTTTCTAGCCAGCCGCCTCCGGAAGATCCATGCTTTATGACTTACCCCACCACGGGTGCAAGTTCTTCATTATCTTCGTCAAATTTTCCTGAAATCCGTTGGGAGATGCCAAGTATTAATTCACAAGGTGAGCCAACCACGATCCCCATTGTATTTTCCCAAGCTATGGAAAGTGATTATCCTTAGCACAATGTGGATGCTTCTAATGAAGAGTTGAAGAGACAACTTGACGATATGCATTGGGTAGTTATGCAAATGTGGTCTGCACACTTGAGTGAGTGTAGATCATGGAAGACAGACACAATGTTAGGGTTGAATCCATCCGTAAATACTGAGGGGCGTTCATAGTCTTCCAGTTCTACCAGGAGCAACAGATCAAGGAAAGAGAATGATTCAGTGATGGAAGATATACAGGTACCACACAGTAATTCACCACAAACTGTGCCTATTTCTCAACCTCAAGTACATCACCCGTATGCTAGGCGCATTTCATCATCATTCTCGCCCTTCAACCCGAATGATTCTTACTACACTGTTACACCACCACCGCAACAACAAACCGCTTATATGTTTGGAGGATCGAGTCATTTCCAATCGCCTAGTGGTGTTCAACCATCTTGTGGTGGTTTTCAACCATCTCTTTTCCCTTATACAAATTTTCCAAATATGTTGGCAGGTGGGGAAATCTCGGGTTTTGGAGAATGGACGACTCCAAGCCCTGAAGATAATAATGGAAGAAGTTAGAGAAATTGTAACTTTTAATTATGCTATCTTTGTAATTCTAATTTTAATCAATTAAAAGTACGACTGTTTGTTTGAATCAAATTACATATGTTTAAAATCAAGTGTTACACTAACTTCACTGATGGGAAGTACTAGGTGGAACAACAACTAAAAGAAGGGGTTGAAATTTTTTAACACCTTAAGGATTTCAAAATAATTTCTGAAAAAAACCATATTCTTTCATCTTCGCATTCCTCTTTTGATCTTGTTACCAACTCGTCATCCGTTTCACCCCGGAGTCTAAATCGATTGACTTGCATGGTTAAAGCTACTAATTCACTTAATTATTTCTTAATCGAATGAAGATGATTTTCTATGTCGCATATAGCACGACGACTCGGGCTACGGGTGTCGCTGCAGAACCCCTCGTGAACCGCCCAGAAATTCACCCATGGATAGTGTGATGTAACAAGCTGAGTTAATAAAAAAAACGTAATTTCGACATTTCATCTTCTTCTGCAGTATACGAAGCTCTCCAAACTAATAAGGGTCGAGACATCTTACGACATATTTGTTGAATTAAAGAATTTTTTTTAAACTCAAAGAAGAGTAAAGAGACTAGAGGTGTTGAATGTGTTAAATTGGGGTTAAAATGAGGAGTATTTATATAACTCAAAATTCTGGCCCTTGGATGAACTTATTTTCCAGTCGTTCAAATGTGGTCGTTGGTGGTTGATGTTTACCCGTTAGTGGGCCAAATAAAGCCGCGAGGTTTTCTTTCACCCGCTAACGAGTTTGTTTCGTCCATGCGGTTGTAGATGAAACGCGCGGCTAATGTTGGACCACACTCAATAAACCTACAAATTTGTTGACTTGGCCACTCATTTTTTATGTTTGTTGGGTGAAAAATGAACAAACTTATAGTTTGTTCATTCCATAAGAATTGAGAAATTTATTTGGGATGGCAAAATCTCACTATGGGATGGACAATAGAGAAAAGCGAACGGGAAAACCAATAAATCTATAGGTTTTCCCATTGCGGTTTACCATGAGCCGCATGCTTTTTGTTAATCCTCGCGCCAAATCTTACTACGGGATGAACAATATAAAAAAACGAATGGGCAAACCAATCAATTTATAGGTTTTCCAATTGCGGTTTACCAAGAGCTGCGTGCTTTTTGTTAATCCTCGCGGTGCTTTCTCAACAATAAACATTTTTTCTTCAACCGTCTGCGGGTCTTCTTCAACTGCCAGGTAGAATTTGTTTTTCTCGATACTTAGTTTGTTTACTTTATCGTATTTTATCTCACCTTATCATATATTTAGTATTATAACTTTATTTTATAAACAAAATTTATTCTTTTTATATTATTTATACATTAAATTTTAATTATTGGATAAAGAGTATTAGTACAAGAAACTAATTGGAAGCTTAGAAAGCTAAGCTCAAACAACATACTACATTAGTTGAATAAGTTGTCGTGCTAGCTTACCAGCGAGCCTCATGAGGAACCAGCCAAAGGAGGCGAAGTGGATAGGAGGGATGATTATGTCGCAAAGGGGGAAAACTAACTCTACCTTCCATGTCAAATTCTGCGGTATTGCGCCGTCGGGGACTCGAACTTATGACCTCCTGGAGCGCATCAAAACTTTGAGGAATGAGAATGACCAGCTGAGCTAGCTACCCATAGTGGGACCTGATGAACAATTATGTTGATTTAGAATAGATTTACCATAGTGTAAAAACACGTTTGTTCATCCATGTGGATAAGCAAAAAACAATATTAACAAATTCCCATAGCAAATTCCCATAGGAACTTCCCTAATTAAGAACCTTATTGCTAAGTTAGATTTCATACTTTGAAAGTTTTGGTGGGGACATAAAGGTAACATGGGCTATATCTTGGATCGATTTATACAAATGAAAGGCCCTTAGTGGTCTGACTTTCAGAAATATTAAGGTTTTTGATGCCATCTTTAATTAGTAAGCTGGCTTCGAAGTCTTGTACTAATCTTAATGAATTACGGGGCAAAGTTTTGAAGGCTAATTGATTATTTTGTATTTGGTTCCTTTTCGCATCAAGATCATATAAATAAAAATAGTTATTGGGTATGGAAAGGAATCTGTATGTGGACACTATTAAACTAATTCTTGTTGGGCGGTTAGATGTGGTACTAAAGTTGATTCTTATGGACTACCATATGTACAATGGTGCAACGTAGGGTAGGGGAACACCTGAGTGTAGTGGTTGTTAGATCAATGCTCGGTCGAACTCGCAAGTGTTGTTATCTCAAGCTTGTTTGTCAAGTTTAGTTGTCAAAACTATAAGTCTTGCTTTCTAGTCTACTTATAGCTAAGTCTCGAACTAGGATAGTAAGTGTAGTTGAGTTCTAGACTCCACGACGTTCATCATGCAAATACGAAGAACTACTCAAGGAACTGGTGGAACTTCATCGACAAAAAGGTATGTGTAGACTTGAACTTATCTATCACTCAAAAGTCTATCGATTCTATCTCTTATCTTGAGACAAAAGTCGTATTGCTATATAGACTTCGATTATACACATTTGCTATTTCGAGCCGAGTTTATCTCGCTTATCTATTTCTCGAAATATGTGTTGGTAAGCTTTCGCTTTGGCCAAGTTCATCTTTACTCGTGACGAAAGTCATCTTGATCATTTCAATAACTTGAAAATCGTTTTGATGGAAAATAGTTTGTGGATAACAACTATATAACATCCTCTAAGAATGTTTTAAAGATTGAAATGAGAGTTTAGAACATATAACCTTGAATGGATATAAACATTGCATGTGAACTCAACTTGTGTAAGTCCAAAATCCTTGAACCAAAGTATGCGTACTTTACTGGTTTAGGATGACCGGAGCTAAGTTTGCGTACCTGTACGCGTACTGTCGGAAGTTCACATCCCGTGAATTTCTGCTGGAGTTTGTGAACCAAAAACAAGCTCAATCTGGGTACTTAAGTATGCGTACCCTTATGCGTACTTAAGTGGGTTATTTTCTAAAAACGGTTTATTCGTGAACTAAGACATTTATAAATTAAGGAATACAATTTTTGCAAACCGTGGCTATAATGTTCATGAATCGATTCGAGTGAATCAAAATCGTTTTTGCTTTGATTGTGTCATGTATACCTCTATGAGATCTAAGCAATTGAACAACTCTCTAACTAGTTCATTTGAGTCATTTGAACTAGTTCTAGTTATGGTGAAGATGAATAAGGTTGATATGAAAGTGCTCATATGGCTAACCATTGGTTAACTATTGTTGAACCAACTAGGTGTACACGTTTAGGTACGGTTACTCAAACCCAAATGAAGTTACATTTCATTTGTGTATAACAAGCTAAGTTCGATCTAACAGTTGAAAGATATTAGCTTGAATCTAATCAGGTTTTATCTAATGATGAATGTTGAATGCTTTGTTACCACGGTAACTTAGATTGCAAACCCTGATTTGGACTATATAAAGGAGAACTATAGCAACTGTGAAACCTAATCCCCAAACCTTCTGTGTGATACTAGTTGTATAAGCTAGAATCGATTCTCCTTTAACCTTAGGTTTCTCTCGAGACCCTGTAGGTTAACGACTTGAAGACTTCATTGGGATTGTGAAGCCAGACCCAACTATTTTCTCTGTAGTTGCGTGATATGATCTTACTGTTTCTATCGTATTTGAGTACAATCATAATATTGGCTTAAGATTAATTTCTCCGATAGGCAAGATAGAAAAGTAGTCACAAACACCTTCATCTCATCGTTTGTGATTCCACAGTATCTTGTTTCGCTAGTCGATTAAGATTATTGTGAGGTGATTGATATTTCTAGGCTGTTCTTCGGGAATATAAGTCTGGTATATCAATTGGTTCTTGTTCACCTTGATTTATCAAAAGACGGAACAAAACTTGTAGGTATTTCCGTGGGAGACAGATTTATCTATTCCTATATACTTTTCTGTGTGAGACAGATTTGTGTATTAAAGTCTTCGACTTTGAGTCGTAGCAACTCTTAGTTGTGGGTGAGATCAACTAAGGAATCAAGTGCGTAGTATCCTGCTGGGATCAGAGACGTAAGGAGCGCAACTGTACCTTGGATTAGTGTGAGATTGATTGGGGTTAACCTGCAGTCCAGACCGAAGTTAGTTTGTAGTAGGCTAGTGTCTGTAGCGGCTTAACACAGTGTGTGTTCAATCTGGACTAGGTCCCGGGGTTTTTCTGCACTTGCAGTTTCCTCGTTAACAAAACTTCTGGTGTCTGTGTTATTTCTTTTCCACATTATATTTTGTTATATAATTGAAATATCACAGATTGTGCGTTGAATCGATCAATTGGTAAATCCAACCTTTGGTTATTGATTGAAATTGATTGATCCTTGAACATTGGTCTTTGGTACCATTCAAGTGATTTATCTTGTATTCAATCAGGCTCGCAAACTCCAATTTGAGTGAGGATTGAATCGAGAAATGGAGATATAACTCTTTGATATACTTTTCGTAAGATTGAGTCTGGCCGTCTAGTTGATTCTCTTGAAAGTGTATTGGAGTTAGTCGATACAGATTGCTAGGTGAAATATTGGGTGTGGTTGTTGTACCCCCACTTTTTCAGTGGTGAGAGAGGGAACTTCGACATATCCTCGTCTAAGAGTGTTTCATTTATATAAAATATCGAAGGTGGATCTAAAAGTGGGGAAAATATTGTTGGAGCATTGCTCGGTTGAACCCACCAAACGTTGGTATGTCAAGTTTGGTTGTCATATTTTAGTGAACCAAAACTCATTTAAAGAGTCGCTTGATTATTTACTAGAGTCAATTTCGTATAGGTTAGCTAGAAAGTTATTAGGATATGAGACTTACAAGTATTACTCGAAGACTTGAAGAATGTGAAGAAGTAAAGAGCTACATCGACGACATCATCCTTCCTCTTGAGGCTAGTAATATTTTGACTTGAACTGTTTCATTCCTAACGTATCTTTCAAGTCGTGTTATATTGTAAACATAACTGCGAATATGTGAATGATTATACTCTAGTTAGACGTAGTATTAAGGAATTATAATACAAAGTATAACGCCTATATTTTTAACTTCGTATATAAGACATCGACATAATCGTATGAATGCTATTGTGATTATGTATGGGTATGGGTGAAGATTTCATTCTAGGAAACAATGTTTTACATTCGTTCAAAGGAAGTACAATTCATAAACTTGTTTTGTGAATTGAAAGGGAAATATCTAGGCTTATTGGTATTGTTTAGTATAACCGCTCATAGCTTGTTTATGTATCTTGGTAAAACTATTCACAATGCCTGGCCTATGTATCGGTATGACTGTTATTAGTGAAACCAATATTAAGTAATCACCTAAGATTGTATGATCGATATTTGTAATTGGTGTGACCATTCCTAGTCATTGGGTAACCTATCCTAGAACTTGGTAGGACTAATCACAAGATGTATAATCGATCCTTGTAGTAGGTTAACAAGTTTAGTATAACCAAATCTTTAGTATAACCGCTATGAATATGTGTGTTTAGTATAACCGCTCATAGCTTGTTTATGTATCTTGGTAAAACTATTCACAATGCCTGACCTATGTATCGGTATGACTGTTATTAGTGAAACCAATATTAAGTAATCACCTAAGATGGTATGATCGATATTTGTAATTGGTGTGACCATTCCTAGTCATTGGGTAACCGATCCTAGAACTTGGTAGGACTAATCACAAGATGTATAATCGATCCTTGTAGTAGGTTAACAAGTTTTTGTAATTGGTGTAATCGATCCTATAACTTGTGCAACAGATCACAAGTAAGTACCATAAATAAGTGGTAACGGATCCTGGTACTTAGTTAGCAATTTTGTGAAAACTAGCGTGACCGATCCTAGTAGCCACTTGGAGGTAGAACCGAATCTTGTGTTTGATAGAACCGTTAAACCCATGAATGGTGATTGAATGTTTTTGATCAATCACATCGTTCTTGGAAATCATATGAACCAATTATAAATTCGTTTGGAAGTGTGGCAAATCGGTTCCAAGATTGTAAATATGAAAAAGGATTTACAAAGTATAGATGTCGACATACTTTGAACATGTGCCGTAATTCTTATCTATTATTTTTCAAAGATATTCCCTAATAACTAAAGGAGAATCCCAGATCGAAATAAATTGAGAATATTTTAATTAAGGTTTTTAGTTTTATATGCTTTTAATTTCCAGCAATTAAATGCATATCTTTAGAAAATAAAAATCGGTAATGTGCATTTACTAATTGAAGATTTTCTACTGAGATTTCGGTCAATATTTGGACAGAGCATTTCCAGGAATTATGAAAATCGATTTTGGCTTTATTGCATATCTTTGAGAATATTCGGTTTTGGAAATTCCTTGGTGTCCAAACTTCCTTGGTCTATAAATATTGAAGTTTGCATTTCAAGCAAACTAATCCTTAGAGCCAGCAAAACTACCTAGTTGTGTTGTTACTTGTGGAGCCGTCTATTTGGAAAGGATGTACCCTAATTAGGCGAAATCTCTTACGACCGCTCGTTTTAAAGACTTCTTTGGGATTGAGAAGCTCTACGAGTACCGTTGATGGGAAACTAGATAATTGCAGTTTATTATTAGTTTTCGATTGATTTGATTGACTAACGGTTGTTGAACTTTGATTGCACCTAGTTTGTTTATGCTTGAGAATCTTCTCTTTTGATATAAGATTCAATCAAACTAGATCGAAGTGTCGACGGGAATCTTTAGACTATTTGTAGATCTAAAGACGTCTTGTGATAATCCATCGTTAACAGACTCCGTTCTGTGTGTGATTGATCACAAGAGATTCAAGTTGTTTGTGTGCAGGTGTTTATTGAAGATCTAAGAAGATTTGAAGACAAAGAAGATTTCTTATTTGAGTTCATAATCTTTGGTGTTCACAAAACTTGATCGGCTGGGGATCCAACTATAATCAATTTATCTTTTGATAGATTGGATTGATTAGTTGCATAGATCGGCATCAATACATTTCTTTGTGATTCATAGTATTGATTGCATAGCCTGAACAATGACTTTGGTAGTTTTTGAATAGATTGATCTAAGAACCCGACAAAGGAGTTTATTGGTTAAACGGAAGAGCCTTTTGTCAAACTCACATCACGTTGTTTGAAAAGAGTTGTTACCAAACAGATTTGTTGTTCCTTTATTTTTTGGAATACAAATCAAAGGAATTGTCCTAAGTGCGTGACTTATTGCAAGTTGGAGGCGCAAGGATACTGAGGGAACTAGGTGAACTATAGGTTTAGTTGCTTGGTCTCAACTATACGAAGTTGGTTTAGATTTTGTATAACGGCTTAATTATGAGAGTATTCAATTCTGGACAAGGTCCCGGGGTTTTTCTGCATTTGCGGTTTCCTCGTTAACAAAATCTTGTTATGTCTTTTACTTTTCTATTTCCGCAATTATAATTGTTTATATTATAATTAGAAGTAAAATACACAAACGTTAATTCTTAATTACTTGATAGCAATACTATAGTGTTTGGTTAAGTCCGAACCTATTATCAAGTAGTCATACTTCGCTTTTGTATTGTCTCGATCTTGTATCCATAGTCAATCACACAAGTTATCTAGTCATCGTATTGTCTCGATCTCGTATCCATACACGATCACACGAAGTGTGAACCGATTCGTTGTATTGTCTCGACTCAGTCCATAGACAATCACTTCCGGAGAAAGGACTTATAGGTGGAAAAGTTTTAGATTGAGGTATATTTGGGTACCCTCGTCTTTTCAAATATATTCTATTAGATTTTTTCTTATAAAACATGAATAAACAATGATTTGATCCTCGTTTTTCTACCTTCCCCATTTTCAAGGAGAGAGAAAGCGAAAGAAATATTACACCAAGGTTTTAAGTTGCCTTCATCTTATTGAATTCGTCCATAAGACTTAGCCTAAAGTTGAACAAGCTCTAGGTTTAGCTAACGCAGTTTACCTATACTCTTGTTTGGGAGTTATTTCTCTTTGAAGAGTTTATTTTTGTGCACACTCTTTTAAATAGCATATATTTCACATTTTAATTTGATTAGTTGATTAGTTGGAGAATGTTCCCATTACTATCCGTGTTTAGAATCTGGACCCTCGTTAAATAACTCTCAAATTTAAATCAGTGATAGAGATTAAAATGTCACGTCTACACTCGTTAGAGAGTGTACACAAAATAGGGATCCTCCTTGAATCTAGACAATGTAATGCTTCTCTAGTTAATAGCTTGTTCACTCATGAATCTGTTGTGAAATTTTATCTATGTCAAGTCCTAGATTACATGAGGATATTTCGAAATGACCATACAACAAAGATTGTTGTTCAAAAAGCGGGGGTCTAACAACCACACCGAATATTTCGATTAGCAATCTGTATGGACTAACTCGAATATACTTTTAAGAGAATCAACTAGACAGTCAGACTCAATCTTAATAAAAAGTATATCAAGAAGTTAATATCTCTATCTCTCGATTTGATCTATACTCAAACAAATAGAAATCTGCGAGTCTTTATCAAATACAAGAGAGATATAAACTTGGATGGTACCAAAGACCAATATCCAAGGATCAATCAATTTCCAATCAACAACCAAAGGTTGGATTTCACAATTGATCGATACAACGCACAACCTGTGATATTTCAATTATATAACAAAATATAATGTGGAATAGAAATAACACAGACACCAGAAATTTTGTTAACGAGGAAACCACAAATACAGAAAAACCCCGGGACCTAGTACAGATTGAACACCACACTGTATTAATCCGCTACATACACTAGCCTAATACAAACTAACTTTGGTCTGGACTGTAGTTGAACCCTAATAATTATCACACTGATTCAAGGTACAATTGCGCTTCTTACGTCTCTGATCCCAGCAGGATACTACGCACTTGATTCCCTTAGCTGATCTCACCCACAACCAAGAGTTGCTACGACCCAAAGTCGAAGACTTTAATAAACAAATCTGTATCACACAGAAAAGTCTACGATGATAGATAAATCTGTCTCCCACAGATAAACCTATGAGTTTTCTTCCGTCTTTTGATAAATCAAGGTGAACATGAACTAATTGATAAACCGGACTTATATTCCCGAAGAACAGCCTAGTATTATCAATCACCTCACAATAATCTAAATTGTATGGTTGCGAAACTAGATATTGTGGAATCACAAACGATGAGACGAAGATGTTTGTGATTTCTTTTTATCTTTCCCTATCATAGATATAATCTCAAGTCAATTATTTCAATTTAACTCGTACAATAGAAAATGGAAAGATTAGATCGCTCAACTACAAGAGAAGTAGTTTCGTCTGGATTAACAATCCCAGTGAAGTCTTTAAGTCGTTAATCGACAGGGTCTCGAGAAGAATCTTACGGTTAAAGGAGAATCAACTCTAGCAAAACCAACTAGTATCATACAGAAGGTGTGGGATTAGTTTTTCCAGTTGCTAGACGTCTCCCTTATATAGTTTTCAAATCAGGGTTAGCAATCTTAATTACCTTGGTAACAAAGCATTCAATATTCACCGTTAGATGAAAAACCTGACTTATCCAAGATAATATCTTTCAACCGTTGGATCGAAACTTAGCTTGTCTCACACACAAATGAAATGTATTCATTTAGGTTTGAGTAACCGTACATAAACGTGTACATTGGGTTGGTTCACAAATAATTAACCAATGGTTAGACATATGAGTACTTTCATATTAATCGTATTCATCTTTCTCATAACTAGTTCAAATGACTCATAAGAACTAGTTCAAGAGTTGTTCAATTGATTAGGTCTTTATTTATAGACACAATTGAAACAAAATCGGTTTGATTCACTTGAATCAATTCATGAACAATATAGAACACGGTTTGCAAAGATTGCATTCCTTATTGATTTATTGTATAAGTTCATGAAACTACCGATTTGAGAAATAACTAGCTTGGGTATGCGTACGGGTATGCGTACCTTAGCTACCGGATTTGAGTTTTCAAATTTTCGGTTCGAAAACTTCCGTGGATACGCATACGGGTATGCCTAAGGTGACTGGTTTAATAGTTTGCAAACTTACAAACTCAGCAAAAATTTTCGGTATGAAAACTTCCACCAATACGCGTACCTAACCTGTCTCCTTCACCAATACCGCATGCACACATATGCACGCACTTGGTTTCCGGCACATGGATTTATACACTAATGTGCGAACATACTATATATACTTATATCCATAGTTGGTTATCTCAACTCTACATTTCAATCATTGAAATATTCTTCTATAATGTTATAATAGTCGTTAGACAAAAAGAATCGACTATCGTCATCAAAGCTATTTTCAAGATTGAAACGTCATCATGAATTTTGTCAGGGGTAAAGATGAAAATGGTTAAAGCAAAAGCTTACCAACACATATTTCGAGAAAAAGATAGGAGAGTAAACTTGGCTCGAAACAGCAAATATATGTGCATGAAAACTATCATACTTATATGACTTTTGTATCAAGAGCAGGAGATAGAGTAGATAGACTTTTAAGTGACAGATGAGTTCAAGTCTCCACATACCTTTTGGTCGGATGAAGTTCCACTGGTTCCTTGAGTAGTTCTTCGTCTTCGTAAGATAATCGCCATGGAGTATGGAGCTCAACTATACCTAACTATCCTATACCGAGACTTATTCATAAGTAAACTAGAAATCAAGACATATAGTTTTGATCACTAACATTGGCAAACATGCTTGAGATAGCAACACATGCGAGTTCGACCGAGCAATGCTCTAACAATCTCCCCCTTTGTCAATTTTAGTGACAAAACAATCAATACATATGGATTACAAAATAGATAAAACTTTGTAGCTTCTCGTCCACATGCTTCATCTCCTTGGTGCTTCAACATTACTCGAAAACTTCGTCTTTTCCAAGTACTCCCATGATTCCGTAGATGTTCAATTCAGTATCATAGTTGTTGAAGTTCCGTAGCCATAACAATGAGAAAACAAAAGCTCTCGATCATTGTTATACAGTGTCATAGTATTATTACACAACATCAATGTTCTTATATCACAACTTCGACAACAATACTATGGTGATATGTATCACTCCCCCTTAGTCAATACTTTCGTCTCAACATGAAAACCACCCCCCCTTACATAATGACCAGTAAAACACGTAAATCATATGTATTTGTAGTGTGAACTACATATTAATTCTCCCCCTTTTTTTCAATAAAATTGACAAAGTTACGAAAACGGGATCCTAATGAAATTTCCACGAAGACAATTCAAGACAAAAGAAAAGTAAATATAAACTTATTTAGATGCAATCATAAATCCGAAGCTAAATGCATTCATCAAGGAGTTTATAAAGATACAAGATAACCCCTAAATAATTCCACAACCGCACTCCCCACAAATATATGGAAATTAAGCGCAAGTTCAAAAGAACTCTCCCCCATTTGATGTCATTCCCGAAAGAACAACAAGAGGGACCTTACTTTTACAAGAAAAAAAGGATTTTACTAGACACCAAAAACCATAATGAAATGATTTTCTATATCCAAAATTCTCAATTAAACTAACCACAAGTAAACCCATGATTAATTTAATCGGAATACTCAATCAAATTAAACACAGAAGTGATCAATTTAATTGAACATGCTCGACATAAGAGAACTTACGGATCTACGACTATGTTAACCATAAAGGAATGATCAACTCAATCGTTTTATGCTCAACACAAGAAATCTTTATGGAGCATTGCAGTATACACATAAAATATGGATCAGGGAAAGATCAATACTACGACATATACAAAGATTCATTCTATTTTCATCACTATTTGCATAACGACTTATAATAGACATAATCTTTGTTAACAAAAGATTTTAACCTATCTTCCATCAAAAATTTGACATAATAGGCTTAACTTTTGTTTGTCAAAAGTTCATCGATCTTGTATCAATACTTGCATATCGACATATAAAAGAGATAACTTTTGACATCGTACGCGACAATAATAGTTCAAAAACGCAAACACACATATCCCATAACACATTGTAATATATAAAATCATAAAGATTAATACTGCAAAAATCATCTTCCAAACCAAACTTTAGAATTTAAATAAATAAATCTAAAAACATTGCAAGATGAAAATGTTGGACATAGCTACGTGTACTCACAATAATGGCTATTCCAAACTCTAGTTATCCTTCTTAAACAAAAACAAGAATAAAAATTCTCTTAAGTAGTTTTACTAGATAAATAACTCAGTTTTCTTTGATTATTTCATACCTTTGAAAAGGTCCATCAAAATAGGAGTCACTGATATCCTTGATTTTTTTGACCGTAGAGACGCCATGTTCATGAGTTAGAACATTAGTTTTTCGACCAACGATGCGAGCAAGATGCCTGGCTTTTACGCAATCAAGGATGACCTTCTTCTGGTTCCTGATCAAGATGTTTTGATTTTCAAGGATTTTTGCTTGTCCATCAATGAGTTGGTTTATCTGCAGTTGAAGGTTAGCAAGCTCGTTCTTAATCTCAGTCTGAGCGAAGATTAAATCCTTGACAGATTCTCCTATTCAAAAGTTATACCCTTTTCTTTCAAGCATCTTTTTCAGAATCAGATCTTGAGCTGAATCACATCCTTTGAAGTCTTCTTCCATCTCAATGTTTACTTCTTTTTGAGGTTCAACAGAGGTTCCCATAGACATCTTTTTCTGGGAACAGGGTAAACACATACAAGGTATATATATGTTGTCAATCAAGGGACACACTCTTGATAGAAACCCAAGATTTCCTTAGAGAAGACTTGGACGCTCGTGGACCTGGAGAATATGTCAGAAACAAGAAGGACCCAAAAGGAAATACAAAATGTTTCTTAAAATGTATCTTTTAAACACGGCTCAACATCTGAAAATTTAGATAGAGCAAAAGATATACATTAGATACAGAGAAAGTTGCAGAATAACTCAATTTGTAAAACAGACATCAACAGAATGGATGATAATCGTCCTTAAGACTTGAGCATCTCATAAACAGACATCCTTGTGACTCTCAAGTTAGACACAAGGATGTGAGTACCTATAGTTAGGTAACAGGATGAGATATAATCTCATCATGAGTGTTTAGAGATATAGGGATATCGTCAGTCTGTTTTTTGTATTCCTTTTCTCTCTTTGACTATTTTTAACTCCATACAAGTTTCTTACAGTCCTTTGAGAGAATCCATTAAATGGAACCTATTGATGACTAAGTCTAGGTCCTCTAGAAATTGGTTCTAGAGGATTAACTGAGATAAGTCTCCACCTTCTAGACTTAGATTTACCAGTTTTATTCTCATAGACACCGGGAAGCTGTGTTTTTGTGATGTAGTTTGCACCATGAGTAAAAACACGATTCCGGTAAAGATTTTGAAAAGAGTGATCTTTAAAAATCTTTTTATGAGAATTCTGGTTTTCTGTTGGAGTGAGATCCATTGTTGATGCCGCCAGATGATTAACTCGGTTGACGGTAGATAAAAGAAGATTTTGAAGATTGGAGATTTGTTTCTTCCTAGAAAAACAATGTTTAGCACTATGATTCCTTTTCCCACAGAAGGAACAATTTCGTCGAAGAGAATTCTTGAAGTATATATGATTCAAACCCATGTCCCGTTTGGAAGTTTTCCATTTATATTTTGCAGGGAATTCCTTTGGTGAGTTTTTCTTCATGTCAGGTAACTCAGCATGTGACACAGAAGAATTTCTCATTACAGTGTTTTCCTTAGTTAAGGAGACAGACTGTTTTTGGGCTAGGTGAAGAGATGCAGCAATATTCTCTGTTTCAACACGAAGTTTGTTCAAATCAGAGAAGTGTGTCCCAATCAAACGTTTTTTTCTAATAGTGCCCTCTTTAACAATATTCTCAAGGATACTAATCTTTTGTTGTTGTAGCATATTCTCCTGAGTGAGTTTTTTAATATTGTTAGAAAAGGACTCAGTAATCTTATAGAGTTCACGTTCTCGACTAAGAGACTTCTCAAATTCATCCAAGAGTTGAGAATGATTATGAAAATCAATTGTCTCAGTTGGATTTTCTTTAGTTCTGGTGATATTCCTTTCTTCTTGTGACACCTTGTCAATTGTCTTGTTTCTTTCTCTGGATTCAGAAGAATCAGCTAAGGAATTATCCTTTGAGGAAAAACCAAGACACTTGACATAGTTAAAAGTATGGGAAGACATAGACTATGCGTAGATAGGAGATACTACTTTGTCCACATAATCAAATTGCTACAAACACAGACTTTTAAGGCCTTTAAACGTGTTTGCCTCCTCTGATTCCAATTGAAAAAGCGGGGGTCTAACAACCACTTCCAATATTTCGATTAGCAATATGTATGGACTAACTCGAATATACTTTTAAGAGAATTAACTAGACAGTCAGACTCAATCTTAATAAAAAGTATATCAAGAAGTTAATATCTCTATCCCTCGATTTGATCTATACTCAAACAAATAGAAATCTGCGAGTCTTTATCAAATACAAGAGAGATATAAACTTTGTTAGAGCATTGCTCGGTCGAAATCGCATGAGTTTCTATCTCAACCATGTTTGTCAATGTTAGTGATCAAAACTATAAGTCTTGATTTCTAGTCTACTATAGCTAAGGTCTCGGACTAGGATAGAAAGTGTAGTTGAGCTCAAGAAATCCATGGCAATCATCATACAAGACGAAGGACTACTCAAGGAACCGGTGGATCTTCATCGACTAAAAGGTATGTGGAGACTTGAACTTATCTATCACTCAAAAGTCTATTTATCTCCTATCTTGAGACAAAAGTCGTTTTGCTATATAGACTTAGATTATACACATTTGCTATTTCGAGCCGAGTTTATCTCGCCTATCAATTTCTCGAAATATGTGTTGGTAAGCTTTTGCTTTAACCAAGTTCATATTTACCTAGTGACGAAAGTCATGAAAAGTTTCTGTTAGAGCACTGCTCGGTCAAACTCGCATGCGTTGCTATCTCAAACATGTTTGTCAATGTTAGTGATCAAAACTATAAGTCTTGATTTCTAGTCTCTTATAGCTAAGTCTCGGACTAGGATAGTAAGTGTAGTTGAGCTCAAGGAATTCATGGCGATTCATCATACAAGTAGAAGATCTACTCAAGGAACCGGTGGAACTTCTCGACAAAAAGGTATGTGGAGACTTGAACTTATCTGTCACTTAAAAGTCTATCTATTCTATCTCCTACTCTTTGAGACAAAAGTCGTATGCTATATATATAGACTAGATCATACACATCTGGTATTTCGAGCTGAGTATATCTCGCCTATCTATATCTCGAAATATGTGTTGGTAAGATTTTCGCTCCGACCAAGTTTATATTTACCTAGTGACGAAATTCATGAATGTTTCAATCACTTTGAAAATTGCTCTGACGAGAAATAGTGTAACAACTATATAACGTCCTCTAAGAATGTTTCAATGATTGGAATGAGAGTTTAGATTACATAACCAATGGATTCCTTGAACCGAAGTTTTCGAACTTTGTTGATCAAGAGAACAGGAAATATGGCAAGTGTCAAGTCCGCGAACTCAGTCCGCGAACTGCCGAAGTTCTCAAGCCCGAGAATTTCTGCCGGAGTTTTTAAACTCTATCCGGTGTCTTAAGTCCGCGAACCTAGTCTGCGAACTTGAGAAGGTTATATATCAAATATGATTTCTGAACTTAATCTTAAAAGACTAAGGAATGCTTTTGCAAACCGTGGCCATTAAAGTTAATGAACCGAATCGAGTGAATCAAATCATCTTTGCTTCAATTGTGTCTTGTGTAGTTAGATAAGATTTCCTTGCAATTGAACAACTCTCTTAACTAGTTCATTTGAGTCAATTGAACTAGTTATGGTGAAGAAGAACATGGTTGGTATGAAACGTTATATGGTTAACCTCTTTGGGTAGACTATTGTTGAACCAACAATGTACACGTTTGGGTGCGGTTAACAAACCTAGAAGCGTACAGTCATTTGTGTATGACAAGCTAAGTTTTCGATCTAACGGTTGAGAAATATTAACTTGAATCTAAATAAAGTCTTCATCTAACAGTGAATATTGATTGCTTTGCAACTAAGGCAAAACCCTGATTTGAAGAATATATAAAGGAGATATTTAGCATTGAGAAAACTAACCCCCACACGTCCGTGTGATACTAGTTTCTCTGCTAGAGTCGATTCTCCTTTAACCTTTGGTTTTCTTCTTCTAAAACTAGGTTAACGACTTAAAGACTTCATTGGGATTGTGAAGCCAGACCGATACTACTTTTATTGTAGTTGTGTGATCTGATCTTGCATCTTCTATCGTATGAGTACAATAATATTGATTTGCTTGAGATCGTGAGAGTTATCCGATAGGCAAGATATAAAAAGTAATCACAAACACCTTCGTCTCGTCGTTTGTGATTCCTCGACATCTTGTTTCGCAACCATACGATTAAGATTGTTGCGAGGTGATTGATTAATCTAGGCTATTCTTCGGGAATATAAAATCGCATTATCAATTGGTTCATGTTCACCTTGATTATTATCAAAAAACGGAATATAAACTTTTAGGGTTTTTCTGTGGGAGACAGATTGATCCTTTGATAGACTTGTCTGTGTGAGACAGATTTTTTTATTGTTAAAGCCTGCGATTTTGGGTCGTAGCAATTCTTAGTTGTGGGTGAGATCATCTAAGAGAATCAAGTGCGCAGTATCCTGCTGGGATCAAAGGCGTAGGGAGTACAACTGTACCTTGGATCAGTGGGAGACTGATTGGGGTTCAACTATAGTCCAATCCGAAGTTAGCTTGGAGTAGGCTAGTGTCTGTAGCGGCTTAATACAATGTGTATTCAATCTGGACTAGGTCCCTGGGTTTTTCTGCATTTGCGGTTTCCTCGTTAACAAAATTCTGGTGTCTGTGTTATTTCTATTTCCGCATTATATTTGTTTATATAATTGAACTAATACAGGTTGTGTGTTTGAATCAATCAATTGGAAATCCGACCTTTGGTTGTTTATTGATCCTTGGACATTGGTCTTTGGTACCGTCCAAGTTATTCCTTGTGTTTGATTATAGACTCGCTGATTTCTATTAGCTAAGTGAATCAAAACAAGAGAGAGATATTAACTCCTTGAAATACTTTTATCTAGATTGAGTATGATTGTCTAGTGGATTCTCTAGTAAGTGTTTCGGAGTTAGTCCATATAGATTGCTAATCGAAATATTGGGTGGTGTTGTTAGACCCCCGCTTTTTCAATTGGTATCAGAGCAGGCAAACACGTTAAGACATGACAAGTCTGTGTTTGTAGCGATCTAACTCTATGGATAAGAGTACTATCTATGATAAACGCAATACCAGAAATAAGAGTTCTATATCTTCTAATTCTAAAAAGAAGGGTTCTACTATCTTTTACTTAGATAAACCTTCCACACTGACGAGACAGACTAACACCGACATGTGTTCTTCCGATAACCCTTCAATTGGACGGGAAACAGCTGAAGAGAGTCAATTGATTCTAGACCTTGCTAGAATCCAAGCTGATAGATTTAATCGGTTAAAACATCATGTCAATGTTATACTTGGTGTAAACTCTAGTCTCAGAAAAGATGCCTTGGAAATTGAACATCGCTTGAGTAAACTCTTTATTCAAGGATGCTCAAAGCAATCTAAATACCAAGTACTTCTGACACAAAAGATGATTCATGTTCAGAAGCAAAAACAGAAACCCCTTCTAGTAAAACGAATGTGCCTGGAGTCACCATCAATGAAAAAGGCTGCACATCAAATGGAGGGAAGAAATCTTCTGACGATGATATTAAGACTGTACTATCTAATCATTCGGATGATCAGAAAGTATATCTTGTCTGCGAGACAAAGAGTTCAGTTAAGCGAAAGGGAACCTCTAGGTTGAAGAAAAACTCCTTTGTACAACTTCAGCACACCTTAGATTTAATTCTTAAAGGTGTAACTGACATTCGTATGTCTAAACCAATTGGTTTGCATACCTATCTTGTGTATATTACCAGGAAAGTCAGTTCAACGAGTTCCTCGAACACTCAAGAACAAAACAGACGTTTTAATAAACATCGTCTAAAGGAAGATCATGTCGTGGTCTCTGGAAATAACGCTGCTCCTGTTGAGAAAGGAAGTTCAGAAGAAAGAAGGAAAATTGATGAGTTGAGAAATAATCTAAAGGAGTTAATTTAAGGATAAAAAGAAGTTGTTAACAGGTTGTCCTCCTCCTCAAACCAAAACTCTTCTGGTAAGAACTCAAACCATGTCTCGTATTTTGATGACAGTAAGTTTTATGATAATTTCTCACATAAAAAGGAGTCCCTCTCAAGATTCAGGAGGAAAAAGAGACTTAACCATAAACACAAATCTCTTGATGAGCATATTGCTCATACTTGTGCTAGATAATCACAAGGTTTAAAGAGCTTACTCATAAAAATCTTGTTGAGTAAAATGTGTTGGTATTCAGGTATACTTTTGGCATGCACATCTGTTAAGTTGAGCTATCTTCTTATCGTCCATAGCGAAACGATTGCAGACTTGTTGTGCTTAGACTATTGTTTTGGTCTAAAAGTCACTTCTCATTTTCTTTTGGAATTCCTCCGTTGAATCTTGGTTCTTGCTACATCCAGGTTCAAAAGTTTTTTTTTTAAAAGCCATGTTTTTATTTTTCGTTGGGCTTCTTTTTCTGGGTCATGTTGTACTCGAACGGATACCCGTGTTCTGGCACGAGTCAACTGTTAAGAAAACCCTAGAATCTTTTCTCTAAGAGACCCTTATATACCAACTTGTGAGTTTCAAAAGTCACGTACGCATACTCTAGGTTAGTTTCTGGGTTATCAAGTATGTCTTCTTCTTCATCTTGCTATGGTGGTTTCGCAAGAGGATTCCTTGACAAAGAAGTTGTTGTCGAGTCTAATAAGAAAAGAACTCTTGTATAAGAAGATCATCCCAATGCTTCATGTTACTTTTCCTATGTCCATGAGGATGCTGAAAAGGATGATATGATTTCTGCTGAAGTTGTTCACGACTTTCTTAAGTACTTTGGAGAAGCAAAACAAGAACTCATTGCTACTCTGAAAAATCTTGATGCTTTGAAAACTGAGTTGAAAAAGGTTAATACTGACCTTGGTCTCATTAAGTCATGCATCAATGATCTTCGCAAAGAGAATCACCACTCCGATGTTGCAATGAATGTTGTCTTTCACAAGCTCAAAGACCCCATGACTCGTGTAGTTCCTGAACCGTCCATATGATCTTAGTTCGTGTTCGGAAAGTATACTGGAGTCTGTTTTCCTTCAGCTTGTTGATTTACTATTGTTTCCTAGTATGTCTTCTTTTTGGCTTAGTTGGAAGAATAACTAGTGCTTTGAATAACGATGATTGTGACTACACATAGCTATTGTTTTCATCTTCTTGTTTTTAGGTTTTTGGTTTAAAATTCTAAAACTTTTTGAAGGATGATGTTTTGCAATATTTTTGATTTGGTTATATTGCAACTTGTTATGGGATATTTTGATGTTTACGTCCGTGAACTTTGTTGTCCCATATTTTTGTCAAAAGTAAAGTCGTTCACGATCGGTATTCACGTATTGGTTTAAGAATGAATAAACTTTTGACATATACAAAAGTTAAGCCTATATTGTCAACCCTTGACGAAAGATAGGTTAAAATCTTTTGTATCAAAGGATTATTGCTATTGTATATGCTTATGCAAAAGAATGAATCCTTGTGTATTCCACGATATAGATATTCATTGATCCATCTTTTTGTATTACCGTGAGGCTCCGTAATGTGTCTTATGTTGAGCACGATACAACTAAGTTGATTATTTTTTATTAGCTTGGTTGGTTGTTCCGTAAGGTACATTATGTTGAGCATTTAGAACTAAATTAATCATCTTCTTGGTTATTTAGTTATTACTCCACAAGTTCTCTTGTATTGAGTACATGAACGATTAAGCCAATCACTCTCTTGTATGATTAACTTAGTCGTTGCTCCGTAAGTTTACTTATGTTGAGCACAATGAATTAAATTGATCATTTTTTTGGTTAATTTGATTATGTATTCCGATTGAATTATTCATGGGTTTACTTATGAATAATTTGATTGAGTTTTGGATACTAAAATCATTCTCATGGTTTTGGTGTCCAATAAAATCCTTTGTTTCTCTTGAAATTAAGGTCGCTCGTTGTTGTTCCCTTGGGAATGACATCAAATGGAGGAGAGTTCTTTTGAACTTGTGCTTAATGGTCATATCTTGAGGGGTGTGCGGCTGTGGAATTTTAGAGGGGTTATCTTGTATCTTTAAACTCCTTGATGAAGGATGTTAGCTTTGGATGTATGATTGCATCTAAATAAGATGATGTGTGTTTCTTTCTCTCAGTCATGAAATTTCTCTTACAAAAATTTCATTATGATCCCGTTCTTGTACCTTTGCCAATTTTATTGACAAAAAGGGGGAGAATTAATATGTAGTTCACACTACAAATACATATGGTTTTCGGATCATTGTGTAAGGGGGAGTGGTTTTCATGTGAGATGGAGTATTGACTAAGGGGGAGTGATACATATAACCATAGTATTATTGTTGAAGTTGTGATACGATTGTACTTTCACACTATGTAATAATACTATGACACTGTATAACAATGATCGAGACCGATGCTTTCTCATTATTATAGCTACGGATCTTCAACAACGGTGATGCTAAACTTACAACCTTTGGGATCATTGGAGTACTTGGAAGTGACGAAGATTTCGAGGAATGTTGAAGATTAGACATGTGGAATAGGATCTACTAAAGTTTCATTATATTTTTTGTACTCCATATATATTGATAGTTTTGTCACTAAAATTGACAAAGGGGGAGATTGTTAGAGCACTGCTCGGTCAAACTCGCATGCGTTGCTATCTCAAGCATGTTTTCCAATGTTAGTGATCAAAACTATAAGTCTTGATTTCTAGTCTCTTATAGCTAAGTCTCGGACTAGGATAGTTGTAGATGGTGGATTTTCGACAAAGGCTAAATTCGTAAACTCATAATTATACGAAGCTCTGATTCAGCAATCAGACGTGAGTATCGAGACACGGGTCTCTCATCGAATTCTCAACGGAGAGTACTTTCTCTCAGAGTACATGTAGATATGTAGTCTCACGACTGGACAACGGCATATCTCATGAATACTGAATACTTTCAGTGATTATTTCTATGTAGCATCACGAGATGGACGGCTCCTAGACAGCTTGCTCTGCTAGTATAGAGCGATAACGTCTTCAGGAACAAACAACGAGTTTAACCTGACTATATAAAGGATATGACTTACCGACAAGCTCATATCGGGATAATTAATGCTCCTAGACAGCTTGCTCTGCTAGTATAGAGCCACAAAGTTAATTATTCCTAATTGCTCTTATTCCATGGTCGAATCCACGACTGGTCCCGTGGAATGGCAATAACAATTATTCTGATTCTATGATCGAATCCACGTTTTGATCTCATAGAATAACAATAACTATATTATATCATTATTCGATTTCATGATCGAATCCACAACTGGTCTCATAAATGGTAATAGATAAATCTCAATTACTCCGATTCTATGGTCGAATCTACGATCCCATGGAATGGTAATGCTCACTTTATTATTATGAATTCGTAGTTGAATCCTCAGCTGATCCTATGAATTAATAATAAACATCTTATTACTCAGTGTTGTGAATTATTCTCCACTGAATTCCACAATTAGTAATAAACAATCAACAACCGGGCGTCTAAGCTACCTCTAAGTAAGCCCCGATTCAAATGGTGAAGGTGTATTCAACGATGATGCACTAACAGTCACCGCACGAACGAGTATTTCAAAAATACAACGAAACGATGAGCCTATGAAAAATAGAGAAGAAAATAATAAATAATTAAAAATATTGACCAGGGTGCTGGGAGCACGGACACACGACCGACCGACGTGTCGTGGTCAATCCCACGCCAGTTTTATATTTAATGCATTTTTATTATTTTCCATGATTTGATGAAAATTCTCTCATTTTATCAAATCTCCTTCGTCTTGAGGAAACTCCTCGGTTTCATGGTACTTCCATAAATCCATAAAAAATAATATAAAATTAAGGAAAGGAGTATGGGGCGTGACCATTGGCCAACCGGCCATGCCTTGGTCCCAACAGCCCCACACCCACGGTTCCTTATTATTTTATTATTATTATTATTATTTCTCTAATTTCATGAAAAAACTCCTTGATTTCATGGTATTTTTGCACAAATCAACAAATAATAATAAAATAAAATAAATTATGAAACACTTGTGGGACCGGGCTTTGGCCGGCCGGCCATGCCCTAGCCGGTCCCACATGCCCCTTTGTTTTATTATTTTAATATCTTTTGATTCCTTGAACTCATGAAAACTCCTTCAATTCATGGAAACTCCCTAAATTCATCAAATTTCTCAAAATTCATGAATTTTTCATAAAATCATTATAAAATTAGGAAAACTCGTGGGACCGGGCCCTAGCCGGCCGACCATGCCTTCCACGGTCCCACACACCCTTGTTTTATTATTTTAATATCTTTTGCTTCCTTGAACTCATGAAAACTCCTTCAATTCATGGAAACTCCTAAAATTCATCAAATTTCTCAAAATTCATGAATTTTTCATAAAATCATCAAAATATATAAAATTAAGGAAAAGCACCACGGGATCGTGGTCATGACCGGCCGACCATGCCTTGACCATGGCGGTCCCACGCCTCCTCATTCCTTATTTTATAATTATTTTTCATCATGTCATGGTGTTTTCCTCAGTTTCGTCGAAACCCTAATTTTGGCATATTTTCTCGAATGGATGCTCAATTGCACGCCAGAAAATATCAAAATTCTCAGGACTGAGACACAGACGCCTTGGGGACACGAGCACGCTATCTTGACCAACCAAGATTGGCTCTTTGGCTCATGGAAGCCGGTTCCATCAATTTCCACAGTTTTGACCTAATTTTCACAATTGCTCGTATTAGGTCCAAAACTCTCCCAAACACTTTGGATTTTCATGAAGTGATCGTCAGGCGGTCACGAGACAACCTAAGGCCGGTTTCATGACTCCATGGTCGGTCCCTCGCCTCGTCATAATTAATTAGGTTTTCTCACCTAAGACTCAGACGAGCGTTTTCGAATAAATAATTAAACCAGCATTTAATCATTCATTCACCAACAAATCGTCAACTCTTCAGGAGTTCTTCGTATTTTATCACGTGAGCATATGGACACTACATGGTTGATCCACGGTCTCATGTAGTTGCTCTCTCCTTCATCTAGGGGTGTCAACGGGTCCGGGTCCTCCCGGGTATCACTAGACCCGGACCCGGACCCTACTTATAAAGGTCGGATCCGGGTCCTAACGGTTCCGGGTCCGGTTCCTACACTTGTGGACTCAGAACCGGACCCATTTAAATACCCGGGTACCCATTGGGTCTTAAGAAAACTATTAAAAAAACCTCAAAAACTTAATATTTGTCTCTTTTTGGCTTGGATTTAAATAACTTTTATAAAATTTATTATTATTTCTTATTAATGTACTAAATAAAGATTAAATGTAAGAGAAAAATTTAAAACGAGTAAAATGTCAAAGCTAAAACTAGCAAAAACATGAATAAAAGTATGAATAAACGGGTACCCGATACCCGCGGGTACCCAACAGGTATTACCCGTTTGGACCCGTTTAGATTCGGGTCTAATCGGGTAATTATCCGTCAGGTCCTAAGTTGCTAATGGGTCCAACTTTAGGACCCGAAACCGGACCCAAGTCTACCGGATCCGGTTCTGGTTCCGGGTAATGGGTACCCAATGACAGCCATGGTTAAAATTCTGACAAACCGTGAATTGATCATCAATTGATCAAATTAGGGTTTCTGAATCCAAGGATCATCATTCCAGATTCCAACCTTAATAATTTTACGACGACCTCATGGTCATTAATCTTATTAATTATGCTCGGTTCAACAACCAGTACTTTAATTAATATTTTTGGTACGCTGCCAATAATCCATCAGATGAGCAACACATGCTCAGACGATCAATTATTCAACAATTCATCACATGAGAAACATTTGCTCAGATGAGGAATATTTTCTCCAACCAAGGAATATTGGTTCAATAATCGATATTCAACGATCCATCGAATGAGCGATACTTTCTCACTTCATCGTAAGAACTATACCTTTGTCTCATGACATGTTCAATTCATGAGTTTCAGAACATCATGTTCAACTCAACGACTACATGGACTCATCGTCCCATCAAACCACGAAGTCATCAATTGACTAAAAAACCACGAGACGTCAATCGTGTCACTTGGGGGGATATCACTTAGGGTTTTGGTCTGGCGGTCTACGGCACGTGTGTTCAAACACACGATGAAATGCGAGCAAGTCGTGCAATCAGTTGAAGGAATTCACGAGGTAGTGGGTGGAAAATCGACCAAGTCTCCACACGTTGAGCAACTGGTTTCAAACACGATCTCCACTTCCCTACTCCTTGATTCCATCAACTGTCACACTTCATGGAATCATGGTGTCTACAATTCCAGCAATATAAATAAGTCTCTGAATCATGATTGAATCAGTATCATCAATATCATCAATCTCACGTCAAACTGAGAACACGAGATCATCAGCTCATCAATTGAGCAACTACTCTTAATTGAGCAATTTCAATCACTCAGAGCTTATCGTATTCAGAATTCACACACCCACAATCTTTGATTACCATTGATTCCACACATTTCTCAGCTTCCCTCCTACAGATCAACTCATCCTCTCTTGTGACTGAATGTACTCTGGAACGATCATTGTATTGATTTAGGACGGAGTACTACAGATTGATCTCTTGAATCTAAAGCACCCCCTTTGCAGCGGTGCATCTGTGTGAGGTTTAACATTTTGCTCGGTTCGACGAGTCTCCTCCGTACGGTCGTCTCCTCAATTCCTTAAAAACCAGCAAATCGTTTTTCCCCATCTACAATAGTAAGTGTAGTTGAGCTCAAGGACTTCATGGCGATTCATCATACAAGTATAAGATCTACTCAAGGAACCGGTGGAACTTCTCGACAAAAAGGTATGTGGAGACTTGAACTTATCTGTCACTCAAAAGTATATCTATTCTATATCCTACTCTTTGAGACAAAAGTTGTATGCTATATATATAGACTAGATCATACACATTTGGTATTTCGAGCCGAGTATATCTCGCCTATCTATATCTCGAAATATGTGTTGGTAAGCTTTTCGCTTCGACCAAGTTTATCTTTACCTAGTAACGAAAGTCATGAATGTTTCAATCACTTTGAAAATTGCTTTGACGAGAAATAGTGTAACAACTATATAACGTCCTCTAAGAATGTTTCAATGATTGGAATGAGAGTTTAGATTACATAACCAATGGATTCCTTGAACAGAAGTTTTCGAACTTTGTTGATCAAGAGAACCGGAAGTATGGTAAGTGCCAAGTCCGCGAACTCAGTCCATGAACTGACGAAGTTCTCAAACCCGAGAATTTTTGCTGGAGTTTGTAAACTCTACCCGGTGTCTTAAGTCCGCGAACCTAGTCTGCGAACTTGAGAAGGTTATATATCTAAAGATGATTTCTGAACTTAATCTTAAAAGACTAAGAAATGCTTTTGCAAACCGTGGCTATTAAAGTTCATGAACCGATTCGAGTGAATCAAATCATCTTTGCTTCAATTGTGTCTTGTGTAGTTACATAAGATTTCCTTGCAATTGAACAACTCTCTTAACTAGTTCATTTGAGTCAATTGAACTAGTTATGGTGGAGAAGAAAATGGTTGGTATAAAACGCTATACGGTTAACCTCTTTGGGTAGACTATTGTTGAACCAACAATTTACACGTTTGGGTGCGATTAACAAACCTAGAAGCACACAATCATTTGTGTATGACAAGCTAAGTTTTCGATCTAACGGTTGAGAAATATTAACTTGAATATAAATCAGGTTTTCATCTAACGGTGAATATTTGAAAAAGCGGGGGTCTATCAACACCACCCAATATTTCGTTTGGCAATCTGAATAGACAAACTCCAATATACTTTCAAGAGAATCAACTACACAGTTAGACTCAATCTATAAAAAGTATATCAAAGAGTTTTGTATCTCTATCTCTTGATTCAATCCGCAGTCAGCAAATAGGGATTTGCGAACCCGATTGAATATAAGAGGATTAACTTGAACGATACCAAAGACCAATGTTCAAGTGTCAATCAATTCACTCAACAACCCTAAGGACGGATACAAGAACTGACTGATCTTAACGCACAACCTGTGATATTTCTATTATATAAATAAAATATAATACGGAAAAGAAATAACACAGACACCAGATGTTGTTGACGAGGAAACAGCAAATGCAGAAAAACCTCGGGACCTAGTCCAGAATAAACACACACTGAATATAAGATGTTACACCAATTTCCTACTACCTATTCGGACTAGATGTAATACCTTCTTCAGCACTTGTAGAACTCCTAGCAGAATACCGATTCTCTTTTGGAAATTCTTCACACAAATCTTCTAGCAGAACCCTAGGCTCTCTTTAGAAGTTACCACAACACGATTGATTCGATTCGATATTTTGCTTGCACAAAACACCGGTTTGATTTCCCTTTAGATGTAAATCAAGGTTTTGGAAATCTTGTGTTTATTTTGATAAAAACAATTACTAGGTAAAATTAATATCAAAACAAACGTGTAGATTAGGGATTATTATACTCTTCAAATAAAGGAAGAGAAACCTAATTATTCTACCACAAGAACAACTAGAATAATTCTAGAGATATCTTGTTTAAAACTTCTCAAGGATTTTTACGAGATGCCTCAAAAGAAGTTTTTCTTTCTAGTCTCCGATTTCGACTAACAAGTGTTGGTATACGATCGAAAACTGAAATATATCAAAACTTAGGGTTTATGATCAACAACTCTTGAATGGTTTTATATCAGAAGAGAAAACCTTAGAATAGAAAAGAGGTGAAAAACCTAGATTACAAGTTGTATGATCAATCACAAAGATTAAATCCAACTTGTCTTTGCAACTAAGGGAAAACCCTGATTTGAAGACTATATAAAGGAGACATTTAGCATTGAGAAAACTAATCCCCACACGTCCTTGTGATACTAGTTTCTCTTCTAGAGTCGATTATCCTTTAACCTTTGGATAACTAAGGCAAAACCCCGATACTACTTTATCGTAGTTGTGTGATCTGATCTTGCATCTTCTATCGTACGAGTACAATCGATTGATTAGCTTGAGATCGTGACAGTCCTCCGATAGGCAAGATAAAGAAGTCATAAATATCTTCGTCTCACTGTTTGTTATTCCTAGATATCAATCAATATCAATCGACAACCAAAGCTTATATTTCCAATTGATGATCACGAACGCACAACCTGTATTATTTCAATTATATAAAATATAATGCGGAAAATAAATAACACAGACACCAGAAGTTTTGTTAACGAGGAAACCGCAAATTTAGAAAAACCCCAGGACCTAGTCCAGATTGAATACACACTGTATTAAGACGCTACAGACACTAGCCTACTACAAGCTAACTTCGGACTGGACTATAGTTGAACCCCAATCAGTCTCCCACCGATCCAAGGTACAATTGTACTCCTACGCCTCTGATCCAAGCAGGATACTGCGTACTTGATTCCCTTAGCTGATCTCACCCACAACCAAGAGTTGCTGCAACCCAAAATCACAGGCTTGATAATAAACAAATATGTCTCCCACAGATAAACCCTAGGTTTTGTTCCGTTTTAAGATATGAAATCAAGGTGAACAGGAATCAATCGATAATCCGGTCTTATATTCCTGAAGAACAGCCTAGATTAATCAATCACCTCTCTACAATCCTTCTTGACTACGCATGCGGTTTGTCGAGGAATCACAAACAGTGAGACGAAGATGTTTGTGACTTCTTTATCTTGTCTATCGGAGAACTCTCACGATATCAAGCCAATCAAAGATTATACTCGTACGATAGAAGATGCAAGATCAGATCACACAACTATGATAACAGTAGTATAGGTATGGCTTCACAATGAAGTCTTTAAGTCTTTAACCTGGTTTTAGAGAAGAAAACCAAAGGTTAACAGAGAATCGACTCTAGCGAGCGCACTAGTATCACACAAACGTGTGGAGATTAGTTTTGCACAATGCTAGATGTCTCCGTTATATAGCCTTCAAATCAGGGTTTTGCCTTAGTTACAAAGCAATCCATATTCACCGTTAGATGAAAACCTGATTTAGATTCAAGCTAATATTTCTCAACCGTTAGATCGAAAACTTAGCTTGTCACACACACTTAGGTAGATGTTTACTGGGTTTGTGAAAACCATGCCCAAACGTGTACGTGTATGTTGGTTCAACATAGTAATCCAAAAGGTTAACCATATGAGCATTTCATATTAACCTTGTTCTTCTTCATCATAACTAGTTCAATTGACTCAAATGAACTAGTTAAAGAGTTGTTCAATTGCTATGAGATCTTATGTAACTACACAAGACACAATTGAAACAAAGATGATTCGATTCGATTGAATGGCTCATAAAATTTATAGCCACGGTTTGCATAAAACATTCCTTAGTAATTTAAGTTTCATGTTCAGAGCACATCTTTAGATCATAACCTAAGCTCACAAACAAGTTCGCGGACTTAAGACAACCGGTGGAGTTTTCCAAACTCAGCAGAAAATCTCGGCAAAGAGACTTTTGCCAGTTCGCCGACTAGGTTCTGAGTTAGCGTACTTACACGGAAACGAGTTTTGGGAAAATACCAGCAGAAATTCTCGGTACAAGAACTTCCGTCAGTTCGCGGACTGGGTTCGCGGACTTGGCAAAGCCAATTCCTCCGGTTTCTCTCAATCAACAAAGTTCGAAAAATTTGGATTAATGAATACATGGTTATGTGATCTAAACTCTCATTCCAATCATTGAGACATTCTCAGAGGACGTTATATAGCCGTTATTCACAGACCGTTTCGCGTCAGAGCAATTCTCAAAGTAATTGAAACTTTTCATGACTTTCGTCACTAGGTGAAGATAAACTTGATCAAAGCAAAACGCTTTACCAACACATGATTTCGAGATATAGATAGGCGAGATATACTCGGCTCGAAATATCAAATGTGTATGATCCAGTCTATATAGCATACAAATTTTGTCTCATAATAAGTAGGATATAGAAGAGATAGACTTTTGAGTGATAGATAAGTTCAAGTCTCCACATACCTTTTTGTTGATGAAGTTCCACGGTTCCTTGAGTAGATCTTCGTCATTGTATGATGAATCGCCATGAAGTCCTTGAGCTCAACTACACCTATCCTAGTCCGAGACTTAGCTATGTAGGCTAGAAATCAAGACTTATAGTTTTGATCACTAACATTGACAAACATGCTTGAGATAGCAACGCATGCGAGGTCGACCGAGCTATGCTCTAACAATCTCCCCCTTTGTCAATTTTAGTGACAAAACTATTAATACATATGGAATACAAAAAAGATAAACTTTAGTGGATCCTATTCCATAGTCTAATCTTCAACGTTCCCTGAAATGTTTGTCCTTCCAAGTACTCCAATGATCCCAAAGGTTGTAAGTTTAGCATCACCGTTGTTGAAGATCCGTAGCTATAACAATGAGAGAAATCGAGATTCTCGATCATTATTATACAGTGTCATAGTATTATTATGTAACATCAAAGTCCAATTGTATCACGACTTTAACAATAATACTATGGTGATATGTATCACTCCCCCTTAGTCAATACTCCATCTCGATCATGGAAACCACTCCACCTTACACAATGATCCAAAAACCATATGTATTTGTAGTGTGAACCACAATATTTCTCCCCCTTTTTGTGAATAAAATTGGCAAAGGTATAAGAACAGGATCATAATGAAATTTCCACAAGAGACATTTCATAGACTAAAAGAAAAATACATGCCAACTTAATTTAGATGCAATCATAAAGCCGAAGCTAAATTCATTCATCAAGGAGTTTTAAGATACAAGATAATCCCTATAAAATTCCACAGACGCACACCCCGCAAGATATTACCATTAAGCACAAGTTCAAAAGAACTCTCCCCCATTTGATGTCATTCCCGAAAGAAAAACAAGAGCGACCTTAATTTCGAAATAAAAGAAGGATTTGTAAATTGGACACCAAAAAACCATAGAAATGATTTTCTATATCCAAAACTCAACCAAATTAATCACAAGAAAACCCATGATTAATTTAATTGGAATGCGCAACTAAATCAAACCACAAAAGTGATCAATTTAATTGAAGGTGCTCAACATAAGTAAACTTACGGAGCTAGGACTAAGGTAATCATACGGAGACGACTAACTTAATCGTTTACATACTCAACATAAGGAAATACCTTACGGAATATACGACTACATCAACCAATAGAACATGATTAGTATAGTCGTTCATATACTCAACACAAGAACTTGTGGAATATATGAAAACTCAACTAGACTAATTACAAGAGAACTTATAATTAACCTAATTGGAATATAAGCAACCAAACTAATCACAAAAGTAATCAATTTAATTGTCAAAAGATTTGCTCGAGAAAAGAAAATTTTCGGAGCAAATAACTAAATAACCAACCAAGATGATTAATTTAGTTCATAATGCTCAACATATAGCATCTTATGGAACAACCAACAAAGCCAATAAGAAAAATCGACTTAGTTGTATCATGCTCAACATAAGACACACAATGGAGCCTTCACGGTAAAACATAACAAAACGGATCAATGAATATCAATACCGTGGATAACATACAAGGATCTATTCTATTTTCCATCATAACGACATAATAGACTTTATCCTTGTCAAACAAAAGATTTTATCCTATTTTCCATCAAATACATGACTGCATAGGCATAACTTTTGTAATTGTCAAAAGTCCATTCGTATTTTCATTAATACGAATACCAATTCATGAACGACTTTACTTTTGACAGCATATGGGACCTTCAAGTTCACGGATGCAAACAATACATATCCCATAATCAAATTGCAATATCACAAAATCATAACGATCAATACTGCAATAACATCATCCTCCAAGTATTTTTATAATTTAATACCAATAAACCTAAAAATTAACATAAGAAGATAAAAACAAAAATAGTTATGTGTAGTCACA
Organism: Papaver somniferum; assembly: GCF_003573695.1. NCBI lineage: Eukaryota > Viridiplantae > Streptophyta > Magnoliopsida > Ranunculales > Papaveraceae > Papaver > Papaver somniferum. The sequence continues at coordinate 147,455,238 of NC_039358.1, read as the reverse complement.
ATCATCGCTATTCAAAGCACTAGTTATTCTTCCAACTAATCCAAAAATAAGATATACTAGGCAACAAACTAGACCCAAGATCAGACGAAAAACTAAATCCTGTCTGCAACCAGGGATTGAACAAGAACGAGTTCCTCAGTTGCCTTCCTTAGTTCGTCTTTTAGGTAGTCTAGATTCCGTGTTGCGATACCAAGTTGTTTGCGTATGACCTTAAAGTCTCCAAGAATATTTCCTACCAGTTGTGAAGAAATCTGAACTGGCAGTTTGTCTTCGTTTTCATGATCAAGAACATGAAAGCATGAGATATCAATAGGACATAGCTCAACATCATAAACCTTGTTGCTTCCCTCCATTGTGCACCAAAAATATTTTTAGAGAATCTTTTTGCACCTCTGGAACACATTATATATATATAAGGAATTCCATCAAACCATAGGAAACATGACGTTTGTGAGGGTTGGTGCGTGTACTAGAGAAACGGGCCTATAAAAGACCAGGAATCCCAAAGAAAAGTAAAAGAAATAGATGTTGAGGAGCAAATGGAATAAAGTAACATCGAATGCAGTACAATCCTGACAGCTTTCTCAAGACGAAAAATCCTGAAAATCAAGAGCATCCCTTTTTAACAGGACAAAAATTTAAAAGAGATGCAACATGAACATGTCAGGGTGTAATAAGATGAGCATCTTGCTCATCATTGTTTACTTCTTCTTTTTCCTTTGCATCGATATTAAACAAATTACCTGGTTTAGTTGAAGAAGTATTATCAAGAGACGATTTAGACGTACCTGGGTTAACAACATTCCATGTTTTCTTGATATTCCGTCTTAGTATGTTTATGTGAATCTTCAGATCAGAGACTCAATTGTTGACATGTAAGAAATCTGAATTGGATTCACAATCCTTTTTGAGAAAATTAGAGGAACTTAACTCGTTTTTCTTTCTTCTGTTCCTTTTTCTCCTTCCAGACTGATTCACATTACCTGTCACACTTTTGCTGTTTTTCCTTCCACCATTATAGGCATCCTTCGGTTTGAAGACATAACTAGGAAAAGCCTTGTAGGATCAGAATCTCGCAGCAATAATGCCTCAGCGAAATTATTAACAACACAACACAACAGTGTCGCAGAACAACTTCAGAAACGAAACAATAAACGACGTCAGCTAAATCATGAGAAAAATGTGATGGTCCTGCGAAAATTAGGGAGTTTTGCGAGATTAACATTTATAAGGTTGCGATAATATCGCAAGTCATTTTCGAAAATAAAGGATGGATTAGCTGTCATCCATTATGAAAAACTCTATATAAAGATCCGATCAACTGTGAGGAAGAGAGAGATCTTTTTCTGAGTGAGAAGCAAGTAAATAGGAGAGAGAAAATCTAGAGCAGGGGTTATTCTTGATTCCTTTATCTTTTCTTGTAAGATTGTTCAAAGATTCATCAATAAAGTTAAGATTGTTAATACAAAAATGAGTTGAATGTTAATGAAATCTTATGAGGGGTGTGGTGTAGGATTTCCTGCAACTACAAGCCTTATCACAGTATATCCCTTGAGGTCGAACATGGTTGATTCCAATCTGTGATATAGGTTTAACAACTTCTTTAGACATCCAATTAAGAATGTTGTGAAGTTTTTCATTCCTTATCCGAAGACGACACCTTCGCTCAGAGTGTCCTTTGTTTCCGCAGTAATAGCAGTTGAAGGACTTACGTTCAGTAGTTCTCTTTTGAGCAGATTTAGAAGAAGTAGAATCCTCGTTTTTGAAAGCTGACACAGGTTCTTCACATGGAGAAATATTAACAACTTTAACAAACTTAGTATTACCACTGTTAGGGGTGTTTGTTCCTTTATATCCCAGACCACGTTTGTCATGATGTTCTTTACAGGCTCCCAGCATAGAAGACAGTTTTATAGATCTAGAACCGAACCTATTTAGATTCTCTTCCAGTGATTTTACCTTATTATGAGCAGCAGTGAGTTTGGTTTCCAAGGATTTCTCTTTGATAAGAAGACTGCGTTCTTTGTCATTGAAACTCTTATGTTGATATTCACATCTTGCTTCAGTTTCGGTAAGTCTCTCTTTTAATATACAGAGGTTACGAAGAAGATTATCACATTCAGATTTTTTTGAGCGAACCTCTTCTTCATGATATTTAACGGTAGATTGTAACAATTTGTATCCACCATCATAACCTTTGAAGAGTTTTCTCAACTTTCTGTTTTCTTGACATAGAGGACCCATATAATTTCTCAAGCAAGCACTTGTCCTTGTTTCCTTCAATTCAAAATTAAACAACTTGATGTATTGAGAAACTTCCTCATCAAGACTCTGTCCTTCTTCAGAATCACTATCATCCGAGAGATCATCCAATTGTTCATCAAGAGATTTCCTCCAGTTGAATTTAGATTCGGCTGAAGGAGACGAGAAGGAGTTTTCCTCAGAGGTTTCAGATCTTTGAAACTTATATGAGTAGTCCTGTACTGATGTTGCGTTGTCAGAGGTAGTACTCTTGTCCATAGAGTCAGATCGCTACAAACACGGACTTGTTAGGTCTTAAACGTGTTTGCCTGCTCTGATACCAATTGAAAAAGTGGTGGTCTAACAACACCACCCAATATTTCACTTAGCAATCTGTATGGACTAACTCCGAAATACTTTGCTATAGAATCAACTAGACAGTCAGACTCAATCTAGATAAAAGTATCTCAAGGAGTTAATATCTCTCTCTTGATTTGATTTTTACTCAAACTAAAATCAATAGCGAGTCTTTATCAAATACAAGGAATAACTTGGACGGTACCAAAGACCAATGTCCAAGGATCAATCAATATCAATCAACAACCAAAGGTTGGATTTCCAATTGATGATCACAAACGCGCAACCTTTATTATTTCAATTATATAAAATATAATGCGGAAAAGAAATAACACAAACACCAGAAGTTTTGTTAACGAGGAAACCGCAAACGCAGAAAAACCCCGGGACCTAGTCCAGATTGAATACACACTGTATAAAGCCGCTAGAGACACTATCCTACTACAAGCTAACTTCGGACTGGACTACAGTTGAACCCCAATCAGTCTCCTACCGATCCAAGGTACAGTTGTAATCCTACGCCTCTGATCCCAGTAGGATACTGCGCACTTGATTCCCTTAGCTGATCTCACCCATAACCAAGAGTTGCTGCAACCCAAAATCGCAGACTTGATAATAAACAAATATGTCTCACACAGAAAAGTCTATCAAAGGATAAATTTGTCTCCCACAGATAAACCCTAGGTTTTGTTCCGTCTTAAGATATGAAATCAAGGTGAACAGGAACCAATTGATAATCCGGTATTATATTCCCGAAGAACAGTCTAGATTAATCAATCACCTCTCTACAATCCTTCCTGACTACACATGCTGGTTGTCGAGGAATCACAAACAGTGAGACGAAGATGTTTGTGACTTCTTTATCTTGCCTATCGGAGAACTCTCACGATCTCAAGCCAATCAAATATTGTACTCGTACGTATAAGATGCAAGATCAGATCACACAACTACGATAAAAGTAGTATCCTTCTGGATTCACAATCCCAATGAAGTCTTTAAGTCGTTAACCTGATTTTAGAGAAGAAAACCAACGGTTAAAGGAGAATCGACTCTAGCGAGCGCACTAGTATCACACAGACGTGTGGGGATTAGTTTTGCACAATGCTAGATGTCTCCTTTATATAGCCTTCAAATCAGGGTTTTGACTTAGTTACAGAGCAATCCATATTCACCGTTAGATCAAAACCTGATTTAAATTCAAGTTAATATTTTTCAACCGTTAGATCGAAAACTTAGCTTGTCACACAAACTTGGGTAGACGTTTACTGGGTTTGTGAAAACCATGCCCAAACGTGTACGTGTATGTCGGTTCAACATAGTAATCCAAAAGGTTAACCAACAAAAACTTCCGTCAGTTCGCGGACCGAGTTCGCGGACTGGGCAAAGCCAATTCCTCCGGTTTCTCTCAATCAACAAAGTTCGAAAAACTTCGGATTAAGAAATACATGGTTATGTGATCTAAACTCTCATTCCAATCATTGAGACATTCTCAGAGGACGTTATATAGTCGTTATTCACAGACCGTTTCGCGTCCGAGCAATTCTCAAAGTAATTGAAACTTTTCATGACTTTCGTCACTAAGTGAAGATAAACTTGATCAAATCGAAACGCTTTACCAACACATGATTTCGAGATATAGATAGGCGAGATATACTCGGCTCGAAATATCAAATGTGTAGGATCCAGTCTATATAGCATACGACTTTTGTCTCATAAGAAGTAGGAGATAGAAGAGATAGACTTTTGAGTGATAGATAAGTTTAAGTCTCCACATACCTTTTTGTTGATGAAGTTCCACGGTTCCTTGAGTAGATCTTCGTTGTTGTATGATGAATCGCCATGAAGTCCTTGAGCTCAACTACACTTTTCTATCCTAGTCCGAGACTTAGCTATGTAGGCTAGAAATCAAGACTTATAATTTTGATCACTAACATTGACAAACATGCTTGAGATAGCAACGCATGCGAGGTCGACCGAGCTATGCTCTAACAATCTCCCCCTTTGTCAATTTTAGTGACAAAACTATTAATACATATGGAATACAAAAAAGATAAACTTTAGTGGCTCCCATTCCATAGTCTAATCTTCAACGTTCCCTGAAATCTTCGTCCTTCCAAGTACTCCAATGATCCCAAAGGTTGTAAGTTTAGCATCACCGTTGTTGAAGATCCGTAGCTATAACAATGAGAGAAATCGAGATTCTCGATCATTATTATACAGTGTCATAGTATTATTATGTAACATCAAAGTCCAATTGTATCATGACTTTAACAATAATATTATGGTGATATGTATCACTCCCCCTTAGTCAATATTCCATATCAATCATGGAAACCACTCCCCCTTACACAATGATCCAAAAACCATATGTATTTGTAGTGTGAACTACAATTTTTCTCCCCCTTTTTGTCAATAAAATTGGCAAAGGTACAAGAACGGGATCATAATGAAATTTCCACAAGAGACATTTGATAGACTAAAAGAAAAATACATTCCAACTTAATTTAGATGCAATCATAAAGCCGAAGCTAAATGCATTCATCAAGGAGTTTTAAAATACAAGATAACCCCTATAAAATTCCACAGCCGCACACCCCACAAGATATTACCATTAAGCACAAGTTCAAAAGAACTCTCCCCCATTAGATGTCATTCCCGAAAGAACAACAAGAGCGACCTTAATTTCGAAAGAAAAGAAGGATTTTTAAATTGGACACCAAAAACCATAGAAATAATTTTCTATATCCAAAACTCAAACATATTAATCACAAGAAAACCCATGATTAATTTAATTGGAATACGCAACTAAATCAAACCACAAAAATGATCAATTTAATTGAAGTTGCTCAACATAAGTAAACTTACGGAGCTACGACTAAGATAATCATACGGAGACGACTAATTTAATCGTTCACATACTCAACATAAGGAAAAACCTTACGGAATATACGACTACATCAACCAATAGAACATGATTAGTATAGCCGTTCATATACTCAACACAAGAACTTGTGGAATATATGAAAACTCAACTAGACTAATTACAAGAGAACTTATAATTAATCTAATTGGAATATAAACAACCAAACTAATCAATTTAATTGTCAAAGGATTTTCTCGACAAAAGAAGACTTTCGGAGCAAATAACCAACCAAGATGATTAATTTAGTTCATAATTCTCAACATATAGCATCTTATGGAACAACTAACAAAGCCAATAAGAATAATCGACTTAGTTGTATCGTGCTCAACATAAGACACACAATGGAGCCTTCACGGTAAAACATAACAAAATGGATCCAAGAAGATCAATACTGTGGATAACATACAAGGATCTATTCTATTTTCCATCATAACGACATAATAGACTTTATCCTTGTCAAACAAAAGATTTTATCCTATTTTCCATCAAATACATGACTGCATAGGCATAACTTTTGTAATTGTCAAAAGTCCATCCGTCCTTTCATTAATACGAATACCAATTCATGAACGACTTTACTTTTGACAGCATATGGGACCTTCAAGTTCACGGACGCAAATAATACATATCCCATAATCAAATTGCAATATCACAAAATCATAACGATCAATACTGCAATAACATCATCCTCCAAATATTTTTAGAATTTAAAACCAATAAACCTAAAAAATAACATAAGAAGATGAAAACAAAAATAGCTATCTGTAGTCACAATCATCGCTATTCAAAGCACTAGTTATTCTTCCAACTAATCCAAAAAGAAAACATACTAGGCAACAAAAAAACCTAGTTTTCCTTGATGATTTCATACCTCTGAAATGGTCCATCAAAGTAGGAGTCACTGATATCCTTGACCCTGTTGACCGTAGAGACACCATGTTCAAAATTTAGAACGTTGACTTTCCGATCAATGGTGCGAGCATAATGACGAGCCTTTGCACAGTCAAGGATAACTTTATTCTGATTTCAGATCAAGATATTCTGAGTACCAAGGATTTTCGCATGTCCATCAATAAGATGGTTTATCTGCAATTGAAGGTTAGCCAGTTCAATCATAACTTCATTCTGAGTAAGAATCAGATCCTTGACAGATTCACCAATCCAAGTGTTATACTCTTTTCTTTCAAGCATCTTCTTCTGTACAAACTCTTGACCAGAATCACATCCTTTGAGATCATCCTCAACCATAGGGTTAACTTCATCTTTGGGAACAGATTCCATGGAGTTCCTTCCAGAAGAATAAAGTGAAAAAGAGGAGGTCTAACAACACCACCCAATATTTCGATTAGCAATCTGTATGGACTAACTTCGAAATACTTTGCTAGAGAATCAACTAGACAGTCAGACTCAATCTGGATAAAAGTATCTCAAGGAAATAATATCTTTCTCTTGATTTGATTTTTACTCAAGCTAAAAACAATAGCGAGTCTTTATCAAATACAAGGAATACTTGGATGGTACCAAAGACCAATGTCCAAGGATCAATCAATATCAATCAACAACCAAAAGTTGGATTTCCAATTGATGATCACGAACGCACATCCTGTATTATTTCAATTATATAAAATATAATGCGAAAAAGAAATAACACAGAAAACAGAAATTTTGTTAACGAGGAAACCGCAAATGCAGAAAAAACCCGGGACCTAGTCCAGATTGAATACACACTGTATTAAGCCGCTACAAAAACTAGCCTACTGCAAACTAACTTCGTACTGGACTATATTTGAACCCCAATCAGTCTCCCACCGATACAAGGTAATGTTGTACTCCTACGCCTTTGATCCCAGCAGGATACTGCACACTTGATTCCCTTAGCTGATCCCACCCACAACCAAGAGTTGTTGTAACCCAAAATCACAGACTTGATAATAAACAGATCTGTCTTACACAGAAAAGTCTATAAGAGGATAAATCTTTATCCCACAGATAAACCCTAGGTTTTGTTCCGTCTTTAGATATAAAATCAAGATAACATGAACCAATTGATAATCCGGTCTTATATTCCCGAAGAACAGCCTAGATTAATCAATCACCTCTCTACAATCCTTCCTGACTACACAAGCGGATTGTCGAGGAATCACAAACTGTGAGACGAAGATGTTTGTGACTTCTTTATCTTGCCTATCGGAGACTCTCACGATCTCAAGCCAATCAATCGATTGTACTCGTACGATAGAAGATACAAGATCAGATCACACAACCACGATAAAGTAGTATCGGTCTGGCTTCACAATCCCAATTAAGTATTTAAGTCGTTAACCTGATTTTAGAGAAGAAAATCAAAGGTTAATGGAGATCGACTCTAGCGGGCGCACTAGTAGCACACAGACGTGTGGGGATTAGTTTTGCACAATGCTAGATGTCTCCTTTATATAGCCTTCAAATCAGGGTTTTTCCTTAGTTACAAAGCAATCCATATTCACCGTTAGATGAAAACCTGATTTAGATTCAAGCTAATATACCGTTAGATCGAAAACTTAGCTTGTCACACACACTTGGGTAGACGTTTACTGGGTTCGTAAAAACCATGCCCAAACATGTACGTGTATGTTGGTTCAACATAGTAACCCAACATATTAACCTTGTTCTTCTTTACCATAACTAGTTCATTGACTCAAATGAACTAGTTAAAGAGTTGTTCAATTGCTATGAGATCTTATGTAACTACACAAGACACAATTGAAACAAAGATGATTCGATTCGATTGAATCGGCTCATGAACATTATAGCCACGGTTTGCATAAAGTATTCCTTAGTAATTTAATGTTTCATGTTCAGAGCACATCTTTAGATCATAACCTCTTAAGTTCACAAACAAGTTCGCGGACTTAAGTTAATCGGTTGAGTTTTCCAAACTCAGCAGAAATTCTCTGGATGAGAACTTCCGCCAGTTCGCGGTCTTAGCACACAAACGAGTTTTGGAAAATCCCAGCAGAAATTCTCGGTCGAGAACTTCCGACAGTTCGCGGACTTGGCAAGCCAATTCCACAATCCTCCCGATTTCTCTTGATCAACAAAGTTCGAAAACTTCGGTTCAAGGAATACATGGTTATCTAATCTAAACTCTCATTTCAATCATCGAGACATTCTCTGAGGATGCTATGTAGCCGTTATTCACAGACCGATTCACGTCAGAGCAATTCTCAAAGTGATTGAAACTTTTCATGACTTTTGTCACTAGGTGAAGATAAACTTGATCAAAGAGAAACGCTTTACCAACACACGATTTCGAGATAAAAGATAAGCAATGAATGCTCAGCTCGAAATGTCAAATGTGTATGATCTAGTCTATATATCATACAACTTTTGTCTCATAAGAAGTAGGAGATAGAAGAGATAGACTTTTGAGTGATAGATAAGTTCAAGTCTCCACATACCTATTTGTTGATGAAGTTCCATGGTTCCTTGTATAGATCTTCATCGTTATATGATGAATTGCCATGAAGTCCTTGAGCTCAACTACACTTTTCTATCCTAGTCCGAGACTTAGCTATGTAGGCTAGAAATCAAGACTTATAGTTTTGATCACTAACATTGACAAACATGCTTGAGATAGCAACGCATGCGAGGTTGACCGAGCTATGCTCTAACATAAAAAACAACATATAAGACTTATATATGTTCGTGAGTACCCTAGCTGGAAACCCTAAAGTTTCTTGAGGAGACATGGACATTCGTGGGCCATCCAAATAACAAATGACCCAAAAATAGGAAAACTGCATACCAAGTTGCTTTTAAAGATTCTCTATCTCCAATCGATCATAGTGACAAAAGAAAGAAGTACTAACAACAAAACATCATAAGATATACAAACTGGAGAAAAATAGCACAATCCTTATCCTTATCCTTGTATCTCTCAAGTTAGACACAAGAATAGAACATTCTGCTGTTAGTTAGCAGAGGGAGACATAGTCTCACCATAGGTTCTGAGAGAGTAGCTGTAATTTCCTCCATGATATCTTATCTCAGCATTTCTTGTCCTTTCACTGCAGCTTCCAGGGAAAAGGGTGCGTCTCGCAGTCCTTCTAGGAACCACTGGTGAGAAACCTTTCCGATAACAAAGTCTAGGACCTCTAGAAATAGGTTCTAGAGGATTTTCCGAAATTGGTCTCCACACACTAGACTTAGATTTAACAGATTTGTTCTTATAAGCACAGGACATGCTTTCATTGGTAGCCCGAGAGTTTACAAATGTTCTGTAATAATTTCTAGGAGAGAGATAATTTTTATAAGATGCCTGGTTTCTTGTGAAAGGGACCTTTGTTGTAGCAGTCGTCCGACTATTTACTCCATTGACAGTAGAAAGAAGCAATTTGTGAAGTTTAGAAACACGTTTCTTTCTAGCAAAACAATGGATAGCATAGTGATTTCCTTTTCCACAGAAGGTACAGATTCGTGGAGGAGAAGCAATAACTGGTACTTGTTTAAACTTCATAGCCACCGGAGAAGATTGTAAGTTATGAAAACTTTTCTTGACACAATCTTCATCATGAGAAAATTTCATTCTGTATAGTAACTTATGAGAATTAGTTTGTGCAGAAGAATTTTTCTTAAAACAGAGTTTTTCCTTTTCCAAGGAATTGCACTGTCCATGGGCTATGACAAGTGATGCTTCAAGTTTCTTTTTTTCAACACGAAGTCTGTCAAGATCAGATGAATGCGTCTTGATCAAACATTTTTCTCTAATTGAGCCTTTTTTAACCAGCTTTTCAAGATCACAAATCTTTTCACGCTGTATATTGTTTTCTTGAAGAAGTTTCTCAATTTCCTTAGAGAATGACCCTATAATGTTATAGAGTACCTGTTCACGATCAATAGACTTTTCGAATTCATCAATGAGCTGTACATGATCCTTGAGATCAACAAACTCTGTATAATTTTTTGAAATTCTGGTGAGCTCCTTTTCAGCCTTTGCCATTATGTCCAATGTCTCATTGGAGGAAGAATGACCAACACAGGATGGAACAATCTTCTTACCTCGGGATTCGGAAGAATCATCTAAGGAGTGATCCTTTGAGGTATTTTCGGGACACTTGACAAAGTTGACAGCTTAAGGAGGCATTTTGGTATGCGTATGAGATTCTGTCCACAGACTCAGATTGCCACAAACACAGACTTATAAGGTCTTTAACGTGTTTGCCTGCTCTGATAACAATTGAAAAAGCGGGGGTCTAACAACACCACCCAATATTTCGCTTAGCAATCTGTATGGACTAACTCCGAAATACTTTGCTAGAGAATCAACTAGACATTCAGACTCAATCTAGATAAAGTATCTCAAGGAGTTAATATCTCTCTCTTGATTTGATTTTTAATCAAGCTAAAATCAATAGCGAGTCTTTATCAAATACAAGGAATAACTTGGACAGTACCAAAGACCAATGTCCAAGGATCAATCAATATCAATCAACAACCAAAGGTTGGATTTCCAATTGATGATCACGAACGCACAACCTGTATTATTTCAATTATATAAAATATAATGCGGAAAAGAAATAACACAAAAAACAGAAGTTTTGTTAACGAGGAAACCGCAAATGCAGAAAAACCCCGGGACCTAGTACAGATTGAATACACACTGTATTAATCCGCTAAATACACTAGACTACTCCAAGCTAACTTCAGACTGGACTATAGTTGAACCCCAATCAATCTCCCACCTATCCAAGGTACAGTTGTACTCCTACGCCTCTGATCCCAGCAGGATACTGTGCACTTGATTCCCTTAGCTGATCTCACCCACAACCAAGAGTTGCTGCAACTCAAAATCGCAGACTTGATAATAAACAAATCTATCTCACACAGAAAAGTCTATCGAAGGATAAATCTGTCTCCCACAGATAAACCCTAGGTTTTGTTCCGTCTTAAGATATGAAATCAAGGTGAACAGGAACCAATTGATAATCCGGTCTTATATTCCCGAAGAACATCCTAGATTAATCAATCACCTCTCTACAATCCTTCCTGACTACACAAGCGGTTTGTCGAGGAATCACAAACAGTGAGACGAAGATGTTTGTGACTTCTTTATCTTGTATATCGTAGAACTCTCACGATCTCAAGACAATCAAATATTGTACTCGTAAGATAGAAGATGCAAGATCAGATCACACAACTACGATAAAAGTAGTATCGGTCTAGCTTCACAATCCCAATGAAGTCTTTAAGTAATTAACCTGGTTTTAGAGAAGAAAACCAAAGGTTAAAGGAGAATCGACTCTAGAGAGCGCACTAGTATCACACAGACGTGTGGGGATTAGTTTTGCACAATGCTAGATGTCTTCTTTATATAGTCTTCAAATCAGGGCTTTTCCTTAGTTACAAAGAAATCTATATTCGCCGTTAGATGAAAACCTGATTTAGATTCAAGCTAATATTTCTCGACCGTTAGATCGAAAACTTAGCTTGTCACACACACTTGGTAGACGTTTACTGGGTTTGTGAAAACCATGCCCAAATGTGTACGTGTATGTTGGTTCAACATAGTAACCCAAAAGGTTAACCATATGAGCATTTCATATTAACCTTGTTCTTCTTCACCATAACTAGTTCAATTGACTCAAATGAACTAGTTAAAGAGTTGTTCAATTGCTATGAGATCTTATGTAACTACACAAGACACAATTGAAACAAAGATGATTCGATTCGATTGAATCGGCTCATAAGCTTTATAGCCACGGTTTGCGTAAAACATTCCTTTGTAATTTAAGTTTCATGTTCAGAGCACATATTTAGATCATAACCTCTTAAGCTCACAAACAAGTTCGCGGACTTAAGACAACCGGTGGAGTTTTCCAAACTCCGCAGAAAATCTCGGCAAAGAGACTTTCACCAGTTCGCAGACTAGGTTCGCAGACTGAGTTTGCGGACTTACACGCAAACGAGCTTTTGGAAAATCCCAGCAGAAATTCTCGGTACAAGAACTTCCGTCAGTTCGCGGACTTGGCAAAGCCAATTCCTCCGGTTTCTCTCAATCAACAAAGTTCGAAAACTTCGGATTAAGGAATACATGGTTATGTAATCTAAACTCTCATTCCAATCATTGAGACATTCTCAGAGGACGTTATATAACCGTTATTCACAGACCGTTTCGCGTCAGAACAATTCTCAAAGTAATTGAAACTTTTCATGACTTTCGTCACTAGGTGAAGATAAACTTGATCAAAGCGAAACGCTTTACCAACACATGATTTCGAGATATAGATAGGCGAGATATACTCGGCTCGAAATATCAAATGTGTATGATCCAGTCTATATAGCATACGGATTTTGTCTCATAAGAAGTAGGAGATAGAAGAGATAGACTTTTGAGTGATAGATAAGTTCAAGTCTCCACATACATTTTTGTTGATGAAGTTCCACGGTTCCTTGAGTGGATCTTCGTCGTTGTATAATGAATCGCCATGAAGTCCTAGAGCTCAACTACACTTTTCTATCCTAGTCCAAGACTTAGCTATGTAGGATAGAAATCCATACTCATAGTTTTGATCACTAACATTGACAAACATGCTTGAGATAGCAACGCATGCGAGGTCGACCGATCTATGCTCTAACACATGTAAAGAACATCGTGATACACGTGGTCTAGGCTATAAAGGAATAGACGTTCCAAAAACTAGTAAGATCAATTTTGTTAAAGTTGTTGATAATTCTTCATGTGAAAAACTTTCGTAGCCTGTAATGTGGCTAAAAACAAGGATTCTACTTCTTCCAAATCTACTCACACGAGAACGGTTAAGAATAATTCCTTTAACTTCTATTACTGTGAAAATAAAGGACATTCTGAGCGAAGATGTCGTTTTCGTTTAAGGAATGAAAAACTTCACAACATGCTTGCATGGATGTCTAAAGAAGTCATCATACATGTCTCTCACATTGTTGGAGTAAAGGACACTTTCGACAATCAAGAAAACTACTATGATAAGTTTTTTCTTAATCGTGCCTTTGAAACAAAAAATGATAGAAGGAAGAATTACCGAAGAGTAACTGACTTCTTAAATAACTCTGAAAAAAGAAAAAGACATATGAGAAAGAAAGAAATGTCAAGTTTCTTGTCATTCCCTGAAGAAGGCCGGAAATCCAAGAGTTTAGCTCCAAATTGCTTACATATCAATAATCGAGTCTCAGAACTTAAGATAAGCATAAACATACTCAAACGGGGCATCAAAGAAACATGGATTGCGATTGACTCAGGTACTCCTAGTTCATATCTTAATAAAACTCCTTCAACTATGTCATGTGATTTGTCTCTAAATCCTTTTGAAGGAGAAAAAGAAGAAGTCAAAATTGATGAGAAAAATGCTCATCTTAATACACCATGACTGCTCACTACAGCATCCCTCTTTTAATTTAAGAAGGATGCTCATTGTTCTTAAAAAGTGTGTCTTGAGAAGTGCTGTCAAGGTTATATGTATTCTCTTCCCTTCTTGTTGTTTACCTTTAATCTGTTGAGCTTCGCTCCAGTTTTTTCTCTTGTAGATAATCACGATCCTTCGTCCGTGAGAAAATTTCCTGTTTGCGTGTACTTCCTCCAAATAGTTGGTTCTCAACTGTTAGTCTTGACACTCAAACTTCATTCTCCTTCCTTTTGGTCACATCTTAAGGTCGTGACCTCCAGTGCACGAACTTCTGGCCCACACGAACGTGTACAAGTTCTCCTAGGGTTTTCCATGGAACTTATTTATATACTTGGGTGTCATCCCGTGTTACACTGTTCTGAAAGGTCGAAGGTTTTTGTGTGCACAATGAATGGAGGAAACGAAGATGATGAAGTCAAGAAGGGGAAGACTATCGAGTTTCATGAGAATCCGTTTTCATAACATGCCTTCATGCCATTGATCATGAAAACAAACTACCAGTTCAGATATCATCACAACTGGTAGGAAATCTTCTTCAAGATTTTGAAGTCGTACGTGAACAACTCGGAATCGCAATAAGGAATCTTGAGTTTTTGAAAAACGAACTGAAGAAAGCAACTGATAAGCTCGTCCATGTTCAATCTCTAGTTGCTAGCCGGATCTAGTGTTTTTCAGATCATGTTCACTATAGGAGTTTTTTTGCCTAGTAAATCTTCTATTTTCTTTTTGTTAGAAGAATAACTAGTGTTTGGAATAGCCATTATTGTGATTACACATAGCTATGTCCAATGTTTTCATCTTCATGTTTTTAGATTTATTGGTTTAAATTCCAAAATTTGTTTGGAAGATGATTTTTGCAGTATTAATATTTATGGTTTTATATATTGTAAATTTGTTATGGGATTTGTGGGTTAACATCTGTGAACTATGATTGTCCCATACTTTGTCAAAAGTAATGTCTTTCATTTGTCGATATGCATGTATTGATAAAATAATGAATAGACTTTTGAAAAATACAAAAGTTAAGCCTATTATGTCAATTATTGATGGAAGATAGGTTAAAATCTTTTGTTTGCAAGGATTATGTCTATTGAATGTCGTTATGAGAATAGTGATGGAAAATAGAATGAATCCTTGTGCATTCCGCAGTATTGATCTTCCCTGATCCATATTTTATGTATTACTGTGAGGTTCCGTAAAGTGTCTTATGTTGAGCATTGAACGACCAAGTTAATTATTTTTATGATTAGCTATGTTGTTGTTCCGTGAGGTACTTTATGTCGAGCATATTCAACTAAATTAATCATCTTGTTTGGTTATTTAGTTATTTCTCCATAAGTTTTCTTATGTCGAGCATGACCAATTAAATTGATTACTTGTGATTAGTTTGGTTGTGTATCTCGATTAGATTAATTATGGGTTCTCTTGTGATTAATCTAATTGTATGTTTTTAAGTATCCATAAGTTCACTTATGTTGAGCATTTGTCGATTAAATTAATCATCGGTTCTCTTGTGGTTAGTTTAATTGAATATTTTTGGATTCAAATTCATACTTGTATGTGATTTTTTATGTCAAAAGAAATCCTTCTTTTCTTTCGAAATTAAGGTCGGTCTTGTTGTTCTTTCGGGAATGACATTTTATGGGGGAGAGTTCTTAATTGAACTTGTGCTTAATTGCCAAATCTTTGTGGGGAGTGCGGCTGTGGTATATTATAGGGGTTATCTTGTATCTTTACAAACTCCTTGATGAATGCATTTAGCTTCGGCTTTATGATTGCATCTAAATAAGATGATATATTTTTGCTTTGTTTTGGTCAAGAAATGTCTCTTTCGGAAATTTCATTAGGATCCCGTTCTTGTACCTTTGCCAATTTTATTAACAAAAGGGGGAGAATTAATATGTAGTTCACACTATAAATACATATGGTTTTCGGATCATTATGAAAGGGGGAGTGGTTTCCATGTGAGATGGATTATTGACTAAGGGGGAGTGATACATATCACCATAGTATTGTTGTTGAAGTTGTGATACAATTGAACTTTGACGATGTGTAATGATACTATGACACTGTATAACAATGATTGAGAACTCTTGTTTTCTCGTTGTTATAGCTATGGATTTTCAATAACGACGATGCTGAACTTACAACCTTTGGGATCATTGGAGTACTTGGAAGTGACGAAGATTTCAAGTAATGTTGAAGATTAGACGTATGAAATAGGAGCTACAAAAGTTAATTTATTTATTTTTTGTATTTCATATGTATTGATAGTTTTTTCACTAAAATTGACAAACGGGGAGATTGTTAGAGCATTGCTCGGTCGAACTCGCATGCGTTGCTGAAAAAGCGGGGGTCTAACAACAACACCCAATATTTCGCTTAGCAATCTGTATGGAATAACTCCGAAATACTTTGCTAGAGAATCAACTAGACAGCCAGACTCAATATAGATAAAAGTATCTCAAGGACTTAATATCTCTCTTTTGATTTGATTTTTACTCAAGCTAAAATCAATAGAGAGTCTTTATCAAATACAAGGAATAACTTGGACGGTACCAAAGACCAATGTCCAAGGATCAATCAATATCAATTAACAACCAAAGGTTGGATTTCCAATTGATGATCACGAATGCACAACCTGTATTATTTCAATTATATAAAATATAATGAGGAAAAGAAATAACACAGACACCAGAAGTTTTGTTAATGAGGAAACCGCAAATGCAGAAAAACTCGGGACCTAGTCCAGATTGAATACACTTTGTATTAAGCCGCTACAGACACTAGCCTACTACAAGCTAACTTCGTACTGTACTATAGTTGAACCCAATCAGTTTCCCACCAATCCAAGGTACAGTTTTACTCCTACGCCTCTAATCCCAGCAGGATACTGCGCACTTGATTTGCTTAGCTAATCTCACCCACAACCAAGAGTTGCTGCAACCCAAAATCGCAGACTTGATAATAAACAAATCTGTCTCACACAGAAAAGTATATCAAAGGATAAATCTGTCTCCCACAGATAAACCCTAGGTTTTGTTCCGTCTTAAGATATGAAATCAAGGTGAACAGGAACCAATTGATAATCCAGTCTTATATTCCCGAAGAACAGCCTAGATTAAACAATCACCTCTCTACAATCCTTCCTGACTACACAGGCGATTTGTCGAGGAATCACAAACAGTGAGACGAAGATGTTTGTGACTTCTTTATCTTGCCTATTGGAGAACTCTCACGATATCAAGTCAATCAAAGATTGTACTCGTACGATAGAAGATGCAAGATCAAATCACACAACTACGATAAAAGTAGTATCGATCTGGCTTCACAATCCCAATGATGTCTTTAAGTCGTTAACCTGGTTTTAGAGAAGAAAACCAAAGGTTAAAGGAGAATCGACTCTAGCGAGCGTACTAGTATCACACAAACGTGTGGGGATTAGTTTTGCACAATACTAGATGTCTCCTTTATATAGCCTTCAAATCAGGGTTTTTCCTTAGTTACAAAGCAATCCATATTCACCGTTAGATGAAAATCTTATTTAGATTGAAGCTAATATTTCTCAACCGTTAGATCGAAAACTTAGCTTGTCACACACACTTGGGTAGACGTTTATTGGGTTTGTGAAAACCATGCCCAAACGTGTACGTGTATGTTGGTTCAACATAGTAACCCAAAAGGTTAACCATATGAGCATTTCATATTAACCTTGTTCTTCTTCACCTTAACTAGTTCAATTGACTCAAATGAACTAGTTAAAGAGTTGTTCAATTGCTATGAGATATTATGTAACTACACAAGACACAATTGAAACAAAGATGATTCGATTCGATTGAATCGGCTCATGAACATTATAGCCACGGTTTGCATAAAGCATTCCTTAGTAATTTAAGTTTCATGTTCAGAGCACATCTTTAGATCATAACCTCTTAAGCTCACAAACAAGTTCGCGGACTTAAGACAACCGGTGGAGTTTTCCAAACTCAGCAGAAAATCTCGGGAAAGAGACTTTCGCCAGTTCGCGGACTAGGTCGCGGACTGAGTTCGCGGATTTACACGCAAACGATTTTTTGGAAAATCCCAACTGAAATTCTCGGTACAAGAACTTCCGTCAGTTCGCGGACTGAGTTCGCGGACTGGGTTCGCGGACTTGGCAAAGCCAATTCCTCTGGTTTCTCTCATTCAACAAAGTTCGAAAAACTTCGGATTAAGGAATACATGGTTATGTAATCTAAACTCTCATTCCAATCATTGAGACATTCTTAGAGGACGTTATATAGTCGTTATTCACATACCGTTTCGCGTCAGAGCAATTCTCAAAGTAATTGAAACTTTTCATGAGTTTCGTCACTAGGTGAAGATAAACTTGATCAAAGCGAAACGCTTTACCAACACATGATTTCGAGATATAGATAGGCGAGATATACTCGGCTCGAAAAATCGAATGTGTATGATCCAGTCTATATAGCATACGACTTTTGTGTAATAAGAAGTAGGAGATAGAAGAGATAGACTTTTGAGTGATAGATAAGTTAAAGTCTCCACATACCTTTTTGTTGATGAATTTCCATGGTTCCTTGAGTAGATCTTCGTCGTTGTATGATGAATCTCCATGAAGTCCTTGAGCTCAACTACACTTTTCTATCCTAGTCCGAGACTTAGCTATATAAGCTAGAAATCAAGACTTATAGTTTTGATAACTAACATTGACAAACATGCTTGAGATAGCAACGCATGCGAGGTCGACCGAGCTATGCTCTAAAAGTTGCTATCTCAAGCATGTTTGTCAATATTAGTGATCAAAACTATAAGTCTTGATCTATAGTCTACTATAGCTAAGGTCTCGGACTAGGATAGAAAGTGTAGTTGAGCTCAAGAACTCCATGGAAATCATCAACAAGACGAAGGACTACTCAAGGAACCGGTGGAACTTCATCGACTAAAAGGTAGGTGGAGACTTGAATTTATCTATCACTCAAAAGTCTATTTATCTCCTATCTTGAGACAAAAGTCGTTTTTCTATATAGACTTAGATTATACACATTTGCTATTTCGAGCCGAGTTTATCTCGCCTATCTATTTCTCGAAATATGTGTTGGTAAGCTTTCGCTTTAACCAAGTTCATCTTTACCTAGTGACGAAAGTCATGACAAGTTTCAATCACTTTGGAAATTGCTTACTTTGACGAAAAATAGTTTGTGCATAACAACTATAGAATATCAACGTCCTCTAAGAATGTTCCAATGATTGAAATGAGAGTTTAGATTATATAACCATTGGAGGATATAAGCATTGTTGTGGAAACACATATATGTATAACTCCTTATTTCTTGAACCGAAGTTTGCGATTTTGATCAAGAGAACCGGCATGGTGGCGTGAGCCAAGTCCGCGAACTCAGTTCGCGAACTGGCAGAAGTTCTTGTCTCGAGAATTTTTGTTGGAGTTTGTGAACTCCGCCCGAGAACTTAAGTCCGCGAACTTGAGTAGGTTATATCTAAAAACGATGTTTGTGAACGTATTCTTATATAAACTAAGGAATGCAAATTTCAAACCCTGGAAATATAGTTCATTAACCGATTCGAGTGAATCAAATCATTTTTGCTTCGGCTGTGTCTTGTGTAGTTACATAAGATTTCCTTGCAATTGAATAACTCTCTAACTAGTTAATTTGAGTCACTTGAACTAGTGATGGTGAAGAAGAATATGGTTGATATGAAACTGATCATATGGCTAACCATTTGGTTGACTATTGTTGAACCAACAAATGTATAAGTTTGGGTACGTGTTAGAGCACTGCTCAGTCAAACTCGCATGCATTGCTATCTCAAGCATGTTTGTCAATGTTAGTAATCAAAACTATAAGCCTTGATTTCTAGTCTCTAATAGCTAAGTCTCGGACTAGGATAGTAAGTGTAGTTGAGTGATAGACACATTTTTGTGTCTAAGTTGTCCTCAATTTTCTATATTGTTAGCACTCAATTTTGTATTAATTTTGGTATTTTATGTGTTTGTAGGCATTTTTGGGAAATAAACATTTTTGGAAAATTTGGCTCGAAAAGTTGATTTTGGCACCCGGAGGGCGCATGTTATTCGGACTCTCACTTTTGGATAAGGGCAACTCAATTTATAAGGGGCACCCTAATTGGACAGCTGTTATTTACACTCCACATACGGATAGGGGCAAGCCTTTCTTATTCAGTTCAAATTTCTGTTTTTGGCGGGAAAAGCAACTCTCAACCTGCTGGAATTAGGGTTGGCGATTTGAGCTTGTTACAGTGAGATTCAATGGCTGATTTTTGTTGGGTCGGATCAATTCATCTAAACAGGGATGGTATGGGCTTTAGAATCGGCTAAATTTGGATGGATAATCCGTTCGAAGCAAGACCAGTTGTTGGAATATTCCGTGATTTTCTGTTTTGGTTTTGGGAAGATTTTGGTCGGGTTTGGGCACAGGATTGGACTCATATCAACCTGTCTGAGCAAAACAGGCTTGGCAATGGCATGGTTTCGAAGAAAAATGAATTGTGTCACGGATTGTAGAAGAACAGAGACGCGAGAGTATCGAGTGGTCTGTTCTGCTTTCCCGTACATCTTGTGTGGCTTGGAGAAGTTATCATGTGGCTGCAAGGAGTTTTACTCCACCAGAGACCTTTTATCAACGTGTTTGGACGATACAGGCGTGTGGAGGAGTTAAAATATGGAACAAAATCCCGTATCTTGCATGGAAGTAAAAGAAATTATTCTTGATTGATTACCGAGATTATTTGGAGTTATGAGAATTCATTCTCGGTCCAAATGGTATATATAGGTGGTTGGGATCACAGAAGAGGAGGATGAAGAGAATTGGGAGCAATTTAGGACATTAGAGAGCCGGAAAAATCAGAGTTGCAGAGGTTAGATTGCTGCTGGTGAAGAACAAACGAAGAACATAAGACGCACATTTAGCTGCAGTTTAGAACAGTCGTAATTGCTACAGTGCCTACGACATCTAGCTTTTATCGTTCTCTGTAACTATTGAGTTTGTAACAAATATAATTGTTACAAACCCGGTTTTTTATTATATTTCTCCCACATTCATCATTTGTAAACCCCTTGAGCAATAAAAATGACTTTTGAGCGTGTTTTCAATATGCGGAGCTAGAACCCATCACTGGGACGACAGAGGAAGCTGTATTTCATCCTTGGGGTAATTTAATAAATTCCTTATTTACCTTTTGCACAAATTTTAAATGATTTATGATTTCTATTAATCAATTTTTATCTTGTTAGATAGTGTATGCTTAGTCTTAGATGCTTTAGATACACTATGCTTGTAATTTACAATTGATGTTTTACGAAATCTACTTTGGCAAAGAATAGAGTTATTGTTTCTTTTGTTTTGAGCTATAAATGTCTAGGATTAATTTATGAACCCCATGAACATGAAAAGCAGTGGAATCCCGAGTCCCGATCTCTCTTCATCCTGTGACAAAATTTGTATATATATTTTTCTTTTATTTTGGTTTATTAATTCTTAAAAACAATCTCATTAAGTCCGAGTGAATGACAACTCTATTTACCATTATCAAAATTCAACCAATTTTTGGCGCCGCCGACGCGGATTTGTTTATAGATTTGTTTTTAGGTTTTATTTTATTTGTTCTTTTTTACGCATTTTGGTATTTTTGTTTGTTTTCAGATTTAGAGCTAAGTTTAAGAAAAAGATAAAGTGCTGAAAAGAAAGGCAAATTCCAAAAAGGAAAGAAAAGAGAAATCTAAAAGGAGTGAAGAAGAAGATTTTGTAAATAATTTTATTTTATTTTTTTAGAAACTGTAATTAGGGTTATATTTTTGTAATATTTTTTTTGGACCTTTTTTTCTTTATTTTTGGACTTTATTTTTGGACATTGGACTTTATTCTATTTTTAAAAACCCTACGGAAGGGTAGTTTTAAATAAACTGTTTGCAGAGAAGGACGACGATTACGATATCGCCTCGGCCCCTCGGGTTCGTACATGACATAGGAGTCGTGGCCCGAGTCGACTTCAACGGTTCATCCCCCGTCTGGAACAGGAGGTAAGAATTCTAAACACCCGCGAATCCCCTGTCAACGGGTTTACTGGATGATTTTGTATGCATATATGTTGAGGACCTAAAATCGTATTTAATTTTCTAGTAAAGGGCAAGGCATGGCCAAATCAAGATAAGGACTCGGATTTCATCACTGTTTCCTTCTTGTCTGCCTTAGGAACACGTAACCTACGCGAACCTAAGCTTAAAATACTGACTAGAACGAGACCGATAGGGTAACGAGCTTAATAGGAAAGTCATTCGAAAATATTGGTTACTCTTTTAAGCATACTTCGAAGTTCATGATGGTTTCTGTGAGTTGAATGCGTGACTGCGCCGCCTTATAATACCGGTGAGGCCTTGGGTATCAAAGCTCCACCGAGCTTCCCTCGCCTCTATTCAACTTACTTTGACTCGGATTGATTCCAGAGGGGTTTGCTTAAATTGTAACGAATTCCCTTTCGAAGGATTAGAAGCTGGTCTAGAAACAATCTAAGTGGATCCATCATGCTTTTTGTTTGCTAGATAAAATAGGATTATTGTGGTCGAGTCATCCTTCTTTGTGTTTGTTTAGAATTCCCTTGCAGTTAGGATGTCGAACTGGTATTACAATAGCCCATATAACGAATATAAGCCTGATTTTCAAAATGGACATTACTTTGACCATAGTGTGGATAGTGGTTGGGAACGCCAATCTTTTGAAGGTTATGATCCATACCATGGTGAGACCAATTACTATCCACACGCCAACCGGTCATACGAGCAAAATTCCTCTCTACTAGAGTCAACTCGTAAGTTAGCTGAGTCGACACGTAAGTTAGCAGAAATGAATAACTTAGTTATGGACGAAAGCAATGCAACGAGTGAACTTTATTTCCTAGATTCAATTAGGAAGTCATGTGAGTCGACTCAAAAACTTTTGTTAGAGGCCCAGAACAGAACTGCTCGAAATAATCTTAATTTCCAATATAGTGTTTCCAATAGTACCTTTGAAAATGAGGATAGTTATTTGCATAATCAAGATGACGAGGTTAGAATTGGTAACACTACTTTTTTAGATGAGGTTCGGCCATTT
Organism: Papaver somniferum; assembly: GCF_003573695.1. Taxonomy (NCBI): domain Eukaryota; kingdom Viridiplantae; phylum Streptophyta; class Magnoliopsida; order Ranunculales; family Papaveraceae; genus Papaver; species Papaver somniferum. The sequence continues at coordinate 147,432,169 of NC_039358.1, read as the reverse complement.
TCATGTTATTATAATGATTATGATGAGGACAGTGTTGATGAAGAATCAAACACATATAGGCATAGTGATCAGGAATTTGTTACTCCAATTCAGTTGTACAATGATAATATTATTTCTAGTTCAAATCCAAATAATTTTAATAATTATCCACCTATTCAAAAGGACGAGGATTTGACTAGAGATACCACCGTTTTAGACGATGTAGTAGTCCCTTATGATTACGAAGCCGATAATAGTTTTGAGGAACGAGTTTCTTTTGAGAATAGTGTTTTAGAGTCTAGTGATTTAGAAACATTAGTCTTAGACAAAGAATACAGGCTCGTAGAGAGTTCAAATATGAGTGAGGATGTACCTCCCGATTATAACTTAGAAGAATCAATTGACCATTTTCAGGAATATGATGACCTAGAAATTAGGGAAATTGTGACCAGTCTATCTAGAGACACTGAACACTCTAAGTTTGGGGGTGATTATCATTCTCCATTTGCTTCACCTTTGACTCTTGTAGAGATCCCTTACTTGGGAATTGATATATGTGCCTCAACCATTGTGCCAGATTACCTTCATACTAGCTCTCCAGAACCTAGTGATGTCCGTAAGGAAGTTTAGTTATTAGAAACCCATCCTAGTGATGTGGTTAACCCAGGCTATGATACCAAGATTGACTTTGTTTTCCCACCAAATATTTTTCAACCAAATGTGGGAACATATGAGTTACATATGTGTCAGATATTGAGTTTTGAGACTAAACCTAATTACTTTAGGAGATTAGGGTCAACACATTTGCTTAAGGAAGACCACCACGTTCATTATGGTCAGCTGTGTAAGTCAAATTTGATTGACTTAGAGGATCCCCAGTTATTCAGGTTACTTTTATGTGCTTCTAAATTCTTAGTTGAGTATTTCCAAACTCTACAACCTGACCTTCAGAATCCTGCCTTTGAGGAAGTCCACCCAATGAAAACCTTTTATCTAGACCCAGTTATAGAACCTGAACCTGAACCACAACTAGATATTGTTGTCTTAAAGTTAAATAATGGTATGTTCGGTATCTTCATGGTCTGTTGTGATTATCTCTTCTTTTGGGTAACACTTTTTGATTCAGATGACCCGAAATTATTCCGGCTGTTGCTATTTGATTCTTCGTGGTGACTAATCCTTGCTTAGTCTGGCTGAAGAATTTAAATTTAGCACTTCTTGGAAGGTAACCCAATATTCATGCGACACGGTAATATCTTTCCTTATCTCTTTTGCTTCAATTGGTAACAATTTCTCCTTGTTCATGCTTTTAATTTCATCTTTAGAACATTTAGGACAATGTTAGATTTAAGTTTGGGGGTATGGGAGAAACTTCTTAGTTGCAATAAATAAACTCCAGAGACTAGAAATTTATGCTTATTAAGGTTGGCACTAACTAATCTAAGTGGATGGGAACATCTTGGTTGTAGGAGTTGAGGAACCAATCTGATTAGATGGAAACATCTAGAAGAGTCTATTCATAAAAGCACAGAGCTCATGTGTTAGAAAAGAAAACATGGTAGTTTCGCCATATCCTCGTGATGGAAACATCGAAAGAATCTTGATCACTTCTTTATTTTTATTTTTACCATTGCTAGGGTGAAATAGGGTGACTGAGATACAAAAATAAAAAAAAAATAAAAAAAAAATTGAGACCAGACCACCAGACCAACCAGAATAAATACAATAAAGTCGACCACTGGTACCCTTGTATATGCCAGCTGAGTTTACCTAGAGTAAGGATTATCGACCACTGGTTCCCTTGTATATGCCAGTGTGTTGATATTAGTCCAGACCAGTATCTCAGTCCATTAGGATAGGTTCACCTTAGTCAACATCATCTACGTTTTTTCTCTACATCCATCTTCTTAATCTATCCATATGATTGGTTGACTCCGGTTTATGATGTCCAGAAACTATCTGAGTAGAGCTCTGTCACTTTATATGAATTTTAGTATGCTTGAGTGCAAACTCGTGTACATCAATTGGAATTTCGCATCAGGGTACTTCCTCCTGTAGTCAATGAGAGTATGCCAACCAAGGAGATTCTTTAGTGCCGTCCAAGGTTCTGCGTAGATAGCTAGTGTCTGGAGTAAAGGTTTTGTGGGTACACCTCTGGTAAACCCTCCGAAGACAACACTCCGCCACTGGGGCCACCTAGGGGTTCAAATGATTTATATTTTCTAGAATAAATTTGCTCGAGGACTAGAAAATAATAAGTTTGGGGGTATTGGATAGACACATTTTTGTGTCTAAGTTGTCCTCAATTTTCTATATTGTTAGCACTCAATTTTGTACTAATTTTGGTATTTTATGTGTTTGTAGGCATTTTTGGAAAATTCGGCTCGAAAAGTTGATTTTGGCACCCGGAGGGCGCATGTTATTCAGACTCTCACTTTTGGATAAGGGCAACTCAATTTATAAGGGGCACCCTAATTGGACAACTGCTATTTACACTCCACATACGGATAGGGGGCAACCCTTTCTTCTTCAGTTCAAATTTCTGTTTTTGGTTGGAAAAGCAACTCTCAACCTGCTGAAATTAGGGTTGGCGATTTGAGCTTGTTACAGTGAGATTCAATGGCTGATTTTTGTTGGGTCGGATCAATTCAGCTAAACAGGGATGGTATGGGCTTTAGAATCGGCTAAATTTGGATGGATAATCCGTTCGAAACAAGACCAGTTGTTGGAATATTCCGTGATTTTCTGTTTTGGTTTTGGGAAGATTTTGGTCGGGTTTGGGCACAGGATTGGACTCATATCAACCTGTCTGAGCAAAACAGGCTTGGCAATGGCATGGTTTCGAAGAAAAATGAATTGTGTCACGGATTGTAGAAGAACAGAGACGCGAGAGTATCGAGTGGTCTGTTCTGCTTTCCCGTACATCTTGTGTGGCTTGGAGAAGTTATCATGTGGCTGCAAGGAGTTTTACTCCACCAGAGACCTTTTATCAACGTGTTTGGACGATACAGGCGTGTGGAGGAGTTAAAATATGGAACAAAATCCCGTATCTTGCATGGAAGTAAAAGAAATTATTCTTGATTGATTACCGAGATTATTTGGAGTTATGAGAATTCATTCTCGGTCCAAATGGTATATATAGGTGGTTGGGATCACAGAAGAGGAGGATGAAGAGAATTGGGAGCAATTTAGGACATTAGAGAGCCGGAAAAATCAGAGTTGCAGAGGTTAGATTGCTGCTGGTGAAGAACAAACGAAGAACATAAGACGCACATTTAGCTGCAGTTTAGAACAGTCGTAATTGCTACAGTGCCTACGACATCTAGCTTTTATCGTTCTCTGTAACTATTGAGTTTGTAACAAATATAATTGTTACAAACCCGGTTTTTTATTATATTTCTCCCACATTCATCATTTGTAAACCCCTTGAGCAATAAAAATGACTTTTGAGCGTGTTTTCAATATGCGGAGCTAGAACCCATCACTGGGACGACAGAGGAAGCTGTATTTCATCCTTGGGGTAATTTAATAAATTCCTTATTTACCTTTTGCACAAATTTTAAATGATTTATGATTTCTATTAATCAATTTTTATCTTGTTAGATAGTGTATGCTTAGTCTTAGATGCTTTAGATACACTATGCTTGTAATTTACAATTGATGTTTTACGAAATCTACTTTGGCAAAGAATAGAGTTATTGTTTCTTTTGTTTTGAGCTATAAATGTCTAGGATTAATTTATGAACCCCATGAACATGAAAAGCAGTGGAATCCCGAGTCCCGGTCTCTCTTCATCCTGTGACAAAATTTGTATATATATTTTTCTTTTATTTTGGTTTATTAATTCTTAAAAACAATCTCATTAAGTCCGAGTGAACGACAACTCTATTTACCACTATCAAAATTCCACCATTGAGCTCAAGGAATTCATGACGATTCATCATACAAGTAGAAGGACTACTCAAGGAACCGGTGGAACTTCTCTACAAAAAGGTATGTGGAGACTTGAACTTATCTGTCACTCAAAAGTCTATCTATTCAATCTTCTACTCTTTGAGACAAAAGTCGTATGATATATATATATAGACTATATCATACACATTTGGTATTTCGAGCCGAGTATACTTCTCCTATCTATATCTCGAAATATGTGTTGGTAAGCTTTTCGCTTCGACCAAGTTTATCTTTACCTAGTGACGAAAGTCATGAATGTTTCAATCACTTTGAAAATTTCTTTGACGAGAAATGGTGTAACAACTACATAACGTCCTCTAAGAATGTTTCAATGATTGTAATGAGACTTTAGATTACATAACCAATGTATTCCTTGAACCGAAGTTCTCGAACTTTGTTGATCAATAGAACCGGAAGTATGGCAAGTTCCAAGTCCGCGAACTCAGTCTGCGAACTGCCGAAGTTCTCAAACCCGAGAATTTTTGCTGGAGTTTGTAAACTCTGTCCGGTGTCTTAAGTCCTCGAACCTAGTCTGCGAACTTGAGAAGGTTATATATCTAAAGATGATCTATGAACTTAATCTTAAAAGACTAAGGAATGCTTTTGCAAACCGTGGCTATTAAAGTTCATGAACCGATTCTTGTGAATCAAATCATCTTTGCTTCAATTGTGTCTTGTGTAGTTACATAAGATTTCCTTGCAATTGAACAACTCTCTTAACTAGTTCATTTGAGTCATTTGAACTAGTTATGGTGAAGAAGAACATGGTTGGTATGAAATTCTCTTATGGTTAACCTTTTTGGTTAGACTATTGTTGAACCAACAATGTACATGTTTGGGTGCGGTTAACAAACCTAGAAGCGTACAGTCATTTGTGTATGAAAAGCTAAGTTTTCGATCTAACAGTTGAGAAATATTAGCTTGAATCTAAATCAGGTTTTCATCTAACGATGGATATTGATTGCTTTGTAACTAAGGCAAAACCCTGATTTGAAAGACTATATAAGGGGACATCTAGCAACTATGCAAAACTAATCCCCACACCTTACGTATGCTACTAGTTTGCGTGCTAGAGTCGGTTCTCCTTTAATGTTTGGTTTTCTTCTTCTAAAACCAGGTTAACGACTTGAAGACTTCATTGGGATTGTTAAGCCAGACCGATACTACTTTTATCATAGTTGTGTGATCTGATCTTGCATCTTCTATCGTAATAGTACAATCATATTGATTGGCTAGAGATTGTTTGATTTCTCCGGTAGGCAAGATATAAAAGTAATCACAAACATCTTCGTCTCATTGTTTGTGATTCCACGACATCTTGTTTCGCAACCATACAAGTAAGACTGTTGAGAGGTGATTGATTAATCTAGGTTGTTCTTCGGGAATATAAGACCGGATTATCAATTGGTTCCTGTTCACCTTGATTTCATATCTTAAGACGGAACAAAAACCTAAGGTTTTTCTGTGGGAGACAGATTTATCCTTTGATAGACTTGTCTGTGTGAGAAAGATTTGTTTATTGTTAAAGCCTGCGATTTTGGGTCGTAGCAACTCTTAGTTGTGGGTGAGATCAACTAAGGGAATCAAGTGCGCAGTATCCTGCTGGGATCAAAGGCGTAGGGAGTACAACTGTACCTTGGATCAGTGGAAGACTGATTGGGGTTCAACTATAGTCCAGTCCGAAGTTATCTTGGAGTAGGCTAGTGTCTGTAGCGGCTTAATAAAATGTGTATTCAATCTGGACTAGGTCCCAGGATTTTTCTGCATTTGCGGTTTCCTCGTTAACAAAATTTCTGGTGTCTGTGTTATTTCAGTTTCCGCATTATATTGTTTATCTTTATAATTGAAATAATACAAGTTGTGCGTGTAGATCATCAATTTGTATAATCCAACCTTTGGTTGTTTGATTGTCATTGATTGATTTTTGGACATTGGTCTTTGGTACCGTCCAAGTTATTCCTTGTGTTTGATTAGGACTCGCTGATTTCTATTAGCTTGAGTAAATCAAAACAAGAGAGAGATATTAACTCCTTGAGATACTTTTACCTAGATTGAGTCTGACTGTCTAGTTGATTATCTAGAAAGTATTTCAGAGTTAGTCCATACGAATTTCTAAGAGAAATATTGGTGGTGGTGTTAGACCCCCGCTTTTTCAGTACGGTTACACAAGCCTAGAAACGTGCATTTCATTTGTGTGTAACAAGCTAGTTTTCGATCTAACGGTTGAAAGATATTAGCTTGATTCTAAATCAGGTTTTCATCTAACGGTGAATATTGAATGCTTTGTTACCAAGCTAACATTGATTGCAAACCCTTATTTGAAAGACTATATAAGGGAGAACTCTAGCAACTGGGAAACCTAATCCCCACACCTTCTGTGTGATACTAGTTGTGCTAAGCTAGAGTCGATTCTCCTTTAACCTTTGGTTTCTTCTTCTAAACCATGTTAACGACTTAAAGACTTCATTGAGATTGTGAAGCCAGACCGATACTACTTTCTTGTAGTTGTGTGATCTGATCTTGTTTTTTGTATCGTACGAGTACAATTGTAATAATTGGCTTGAGATTGATATCTCCGATAGGCAAGATATAAAAGTAATCACAAACACTTCGTCTCATCGTTTGTGATTCCACAATATCTTTTTTCGTTGCGTCGATTAGAATTATTGTGAGGTGATTGATAATACTAGGATGTTCTCCAGGAATATAAGTCTGTTTTATCAATTGGTTCTTGTTCACCTTGATTTATCAAAAGACGGAACAAAACTCGTAGGTATATTCGTGGAAGACGGATTTATATATATTATCGTAGACTTTTCTGTGTGATACAAATTTGTTTATTAAAGTCTTCGACTTTGGGTCGTAGCAAATCTTAGTTGTGGGTGAGATCAGCTAAGGGAATCAAGTACGTAGTATCCTGCTGGGATGAGGGACGTAGGAGCATAACTGTACCTTGGATCAGTGTGATATTGATTGGCGTTCAATTATAGTCCAGACCAAAGTTAATTTTGGGTAGGCTAGTGTCTGTAACGGCTTAATACAGTGTGTGTTCAATCTGGACTAGGTCCCGGGGTTTTTTTGCATTTGTGGTTTCCTCGTTAACAAAATTCTGGTGTCTGTGTTATTTCTTTTCCGCATTATATTTTGTTATATAATTGAAATATCACAGGTTGTGCGTTGTTCAATCAATTAGAATGTTCGACCTTTTGGTTGTTGATTTAAATTGATTGGCACTTGGATATTGGTTTTTGGTACCATCCAAGTTATCTCTCTAGTATTTGATAAAGACTCGCAGATTTCTATTTGCTTGAGTATATATCAAATCGAGAGATTGAGATATAAACTCTTTGATATACTTTTTATCTAGATTGAGTCTGACTGTCTAGTTGATTCTCTAGAAAGTATATTGGAGTTTGTCCATACAGATTGCTAAGCGAAACATTGGGTGTGGTTGTTGTATCCCCACTTTTTCAATTGGTATTAGAGCAGGCAAACAAGTTTAAGACCTCAAAAGTCTGTGTTTGTGGCAATCTGATTCTATGAACAAGCGTACTATCTCTGATAATGCAACATCAGTTCAGAGACTCTCGGGTAAGCTTCAAAGTCCTGAAACTTCTGAGAAAAATCTATCTCCTGTTCCTTGACTGAATCTGCATTCGACTGGGAAAAATCTCTTGATGAGAAGTTGGATGAACTGTCAGATGACAGTGATTCAGAAGAAGGACAAAGTATCGATGAGGAAGTCTCTCAGTATATCAAGTTGTTTGACCATGCTTTGAAACAAAAGAAGTCAACAACTTGCTTGAGTAAGTACATGACTCCTCTTTGTCAAGAAAACAAAAAATTGAGAAAACTCTGTAAAGGATATGATGGAGGATATAATCTCCTAAAATCTATCGTCAAAGATCGTAAAGAAGATGTCAAGAAATCAAAAAGGATATAATCTCTTTAAAGGATATGATTATCACAAAAAGGTCTGAATATGATAATCTTCTCCGAAATCTCTTTGTGTTGAAAGAAAGACTTGCAGAAGCTGAAGCAAGATATGACTCTCAACAAAAATGTTTTGATGACAAAGAACTCAGTCTTCTTGCCAAAGAAAAATCCTTGGAGACTGTCCTTGCAGCTGCTCTTGATAAAGTGAAATCACTGGAAGAGAGTCTGAGAAGATTCAATTCTAGCTCTACAAAATTGTCTTCTATGATTGGAGCATGTAAAGAACAACGCGATACACGTGGTCTAGGCTATAAAGGAATAGACGCTCCAAAAACTAGTAAGATCAATTTTGTTAAAGCTGTTGATAATTCTTCATGTGAAAAAACTTTCGCAGCCTGTAATGTAGCTAAAAACAAGGATTCTACTTCTTCCAAATCTACTCACACGAGAACGGTTAAGAATAATTCCTTTAACTGCTATTATTGTGGAAATAAAGGACATTCTGAGCGAAAATGTCATTTTCGTTTAAGGAATGAAAAACTTCACAACATGCATGCATGGATGTCTTCATCAAACCTGTCTCTCACATTGTTGGAGTAAAGGACACTTTCGACAATCAAGAAAACTACTATGATAAGTTTTTTCTTGGTCGTGCCTGTGAAACAAAAAATGGTAGAAGGAAGAACGGCCGAAGAGTAACTGACTTCTTAAATAACTCCGAAAAAACGAAAAAGACATAGGAGAAAGAAATAAAGGTCAAGTTTCTTGTCACTCCCTGAAGAAGGCCGAAAATCCAAGAGTTTAGCTCCATATTGCTTACATATCAATAATCGAGTCTCAGAACTTAAGATAAGCATAAACAGACTCAAACGAGGCATCAAAAAAAACATGGTAAGCGATTGACTCAGGTACTCCTAGTTCATCTCTTAATAAAACTCCTTCAACTATGTCATGTGATTTGTCTCTAAATCCTTCTGAAGGAGAAAAGGAAGAAGTCAAAATTGATGAGAAAAATGCTCATCTTAAAACACCATGACTGCTCACTACAACATCCCTCTTTTAATTTAAGAAGGATGCTCATTGTTCTTAAGAAGTGTGTCTTGAGAAGTGCTGTCAAGGTTATATGTATTCTCTTCCCTTCTTGTTGTTTACCTTTAATCTGTTCATCTTCGCTCCAGTTTTTTCTCTTGTAGATAATCATGATCCTTCGTCCGGGAGAAAATTTCCTGTTTGCGTATACTTCCTCCAAATAGTTAGTTCTCAACTGTTAGTCTTGACACTCAAACTTCATTTTCCTTCCTTTTGGTCACATCTTAAGGCCGTGACAACTAGTGCACGAACTTATGGCCTACACGAACGTGTACAAGTTCTCCTAGGGTTTTCCATGGAACTTATTTATATACTTGGGTGTCATCCCGTGTTACACTGTTCTGAAAGGTCAAAGGTTTTTGTGTGCACAATGAATGGAGGAAACAAAGATGATGAAGTCAAGAAGGGGAAGACTATCGAGTTTCATGAGAATCCTGTTTTCATAACATGCCTTCATGCCATTGATCATGAAAATAAACTACCAGTTCAGATATCATCACAACTGGTAGGAAATCTTCTTCAAAATTTTGAATTCGTACGTGAACAACTCGAAATCGCAACAAGGAATCTTGAGTTTTTGAAAAACGAACTGAAGAAAGCAACTGATGAGCTCGTCCATGTTCAATCTCTGGTTGCTAACGGGATCTAGTGTTTTTAAGATCATGTTCTCTATAGGAGTTTTTTTGCCTATTAAATCTTCTATTTTTTTTTGTTAGAAGAATAACTAGTGTTTGGAATAGCCATTATTGTGATTACACATAGCTATGTCCAATGTTTTCATCTTCATGTTTTTAGATTTATTGGTTTAAATTCTAAATTTGTTTGGAAGATGATTTTTGCAGTATTAATCTTTATGGTTTTATATATTGCAAATTTTTTATGGGATTTGTGTGTTTACGTCTGTGAACTATGATTGTCCCATACCTTGTCAAAAGTAAAGTCTTTCTCTTGTCGATATGCATGTATTGATAAAAGAATGAATAGACTTTTGACAAATACAAAAGTTAAGCCTATTATGTCAATTATTGATGGAAGATAGGTTAAAATCTTTTGTTTGCAAGGATTATGTCTATTGAATGTCGTTATGAGAATAGTGATGGAAAATAGAATGAATCCTTGTGTATTCTGTAGTATTGATATTCCCTGATCCATATTTTATGTATTACTGTGAGGCTCCGTAAAGTGTCTTATGTTTAGATTTGAACGACCAAGTTGATTATTTTAATGATTAGCTATGTTGTTGTTCCATGAGGTACTTTATGTCGAGCATATTCAACTAAACTAATCATCTTGTTTGTTTATTTAGTTGTTGCTCCGTAAGTTTTCTTATGTCGAGCATGACCAATTAAATTGATTACTTTTGTGATTAATTTGGTTGTGTATCTCGATTAGATTAATTATGGGTTCTCTTGTGATTAATCTAATTGTATGTTTTTAAGTATCCATAAGTTCACTTATGTTGAGCATTTGACGATTAAATTAATCATCGGTTCTCTTGTGGTTAGTTTAATTGGATATTTTTGGATTCAAATTCATACTTGTATGTGATTTGTTTTGTCAAAAGAAATCCTTATTTTCTTTCGAAATTAAGGTCGCTCTTGTTGTTCTTTCGGGAATGACATTTTAGGGGGGAGAGTTCTTAATTGAACTTGTGCTTAATTGCCAAATCTTTGTGGGGAGTGCGGTTGTGGAATATTATAGGGGTTATCTTGTATCTTTACAAACTCCTTGATGAATGCATTTAGCTTCGGCTTTATGATTGCATCTCAATAAGATGATATATTTTTGCTTTCTTTTGGTCAAGAAATCTCTCTTTCGAAAATTTCATTAGGATCCCGTTCTTGTACCTTTGCCTATTTTATTGACAAAAAGGGGGAGAATTAATATGTAGTTCACACTACAAATACATATGGTTTTCGGATCATTATGTAAAGGGGAGTGGTTTCCATGTGAGATGGAGTATTGATTAACGGGGAGTGATACATATCACCATAGTATTGTTGTTGAAGTTGTGATACAATTGAACTTTGACATTGTGTAATGATACTATGACACTGTATAACAATGATTGAGAACTCTTGTTTTCTCGTTGTTATAGCTATGGATTTTCAACAACGATGATGCTAAACTTACAACCTTTGGGATCATTGGAGTACTTGGAAGTGACGAAGATTTCAAGTAATGTTGAAGATTAGGCGTATGGAATAGGAGCTACAAAAGTTAATTTATTTATTTTTTATATTCCATATGTATTGATAGTTTTGTCACTAAAATTGACAAACAGGGAGATTGTTAGAGCATTGCTCGGTCGAACTCGCATGCGTTGTTATCTCAAGCATGTTTGTCAATGTTAGTGATAAAAACTATAAGTCTTGATTTCTAGTCTACTATAGCTAAGGTCCCGGACTAGGATAGAAAGTGTAGTTGAGCTCAAGAACTCCATGGCAATCATCATACAAGACGAAGAACTACTCAAGGAACCGGTGGATCTTCATCGACTAAAAGGTATCTGGAGACTTGAACTTATCTATCACTCAAAAGTCTATTTATCTCCTATCTTGAGACAAAAGTCGTTTTGCTATATAGACTGGGATTATACACATTTGCTATTTCGAGCCGAGTTTATCTCTCCTATCTATTTCTCGAAATATGTGTTGGTAAGATTTCGCTTTAACTAAGTTCATATTTACCTAGTGACGAAAGTCATGACAAGTTTCAATCACTTTGGAAATTGCTTACTTTGACGAAAAATAGTTTGTGCATAACAACTATAGAATATCAACGTCCTCTAAGAATGTTCCAATGATTGAAATGAGAGTTTAGATTATATAACCATTGGAGAATATAAGCATTGTTGTGGAAACACATATATGTATAACTCCTTATTCCTTGAACCGAAGTTTGCGAACTTTGTTGATCAAGAGAACCGGCATGGTGGCGTGAGCCAAGTCCGCGAACTGGCAGAAGTTCTTTTCCCGAGAATTTCTGCTGGAATTTGTGAACTCCGTCCGGGAACTTAAGTCCGCAAACCCAGTCCGCGAACTTGAGTATGTTATATCTAAAAACGATGTTTGTGAACTTATTCTTATATAAACTAAGGAATGCAAATTCCAAACCGTTGCTATATAGTTCATGAACCAATTCGAGTGAATCAAATCGTTTTTTGCTTCAATTGTGTCTTATGTAGTTACATAAGATTTCCTTGCAATTGAACAACTCTCTAACTAGTTCATTTGAGTCACTTGAACTAGTTATGGTGAAGAAGAATATGGTTTATATGAAAGTGATCATATGGCTAACCATTTGGTTGACTATTGTTGAACCAACAAATGTACAAGTTTGGGTACAGTTACACAAGCCTAGAAACGTGCATTTCCTTAATGTGTAACAAGCTAGTTTTCGATCTAACGGTTGAAAGATATTAGCTTGAATCTAAATCAGGTTTTCATCTAACGGTGAATATTGAATGCTTTGTTACCAAGATAACATTGATTGCAAACCCTGATTTGAAAGACTATATAAGGGAGAACTCTAGCAACTGGGAAACCTAATCCCCACACCTTCTGTGTGATACTAGTTGTGCTAAGCTAGAGTAAATTCTCCTTTAACCTTTGGTTTCTTCTTCTAAACCAGTTTAACGACTTAAAGACTTCATTGGGATTGTGAAGCCAGACCGATACTACTTTCTCGTAGTTGTGTGATCTGATCTTGTTGTTTCTATTGTACGAGTACAATTGTAATAATTGGCTTGAGATTGATATCTCCGATAGGCAAGATATAAAAGTAATCACAAACACTTCGTCTCATCGTTTGTGATTCGACAATATCTTTTTTCGCTGCGTCGATAAGGATTATTGTGAGGTGATTGATAATATTAGGTTGTTCTTCGGGAATATAAGTCTGGTTTATCAATTGGTTCATGTTCACCTTGATTTATCAAAAGACGGAATAAAACTCATTGGTATATTCCTGGGAGACGGATTTATATATTACCGTAGACTTTTTTGTGTGATACAGATTTGTTTATTAAAGTCTTCGACTTTGGGTCGTAGAAACTCTTAGTTGTGGGTGAGATCATCTAAAGGAATCAAGTACGTAGTATCCTGCTGGGATCAGAGACGTAGGAGCATAAATGCACCTTGGATCAGTGTGAGATTGATTGGCGTTCAACTACAGTACAGACTGAAGTTAATTTTGAGTAGGCTAGTGTCTGTAGCGGCTTAATACAGTGTGTGTTCAATCTGGACTAGGTCCCGGGGTTTTTATGCATTTGCGGTTTCCTCGTTAACAAAATTCTGGTGTCTGTGTTATTTCTTTTCCGCATTATATTTTGTTATATAATTGAAATATCACAGGTTGCGTGTTGTTCAATCAATTAGAATATTCGACCTTTTGGTTGTTGATTTAAATTGTTTGACACTTGGATATTGGTCTTTGGTACCATCCAAGTTATCTCTCTAGTATTTGATAAAGACTCGCAGATTCCTATTTGCTTGAGTATATATCAAATCGAGATATTGATATATAAACTCTTTGATATACTTTTTATCTAGATTGAGTCTGACTGTCTAGTTGATTCTCTAGAAAGTATATTGGAGTTTGTTCATATAGATTGCGAAGCGAAATATTGGGTGTGGTTGTTGTACCCCCACTTTTTAAAACTTGGATGGTACCAAAGACCAATATCCAAGGATCAATCAATTTCCAATCAACAACCAAAGGTTGGATTTCACAGTTGATCGATACAACGCACAACCTGTGATATTTCAATTATATAACAAAATATAATGCGGAATAGAAATAACACAGACACCAGAAATTTTGTTAACGAAGAAACCGCAAATGCAGAAAAACCCCGGGACCTAGTCCAGATTGAATACCACACTGTATTAAGCCGTTACAGACACTAGCCTACTACAAACTAACTTCGGTCTGGACTGTAGTTGAACCCTAATCAATATCACACTGATTCAAGGTACAATTGCGCTCCTTACATCTCTGATCCCAGCAGGATACTACGCACTTGATTCCCTTAGCTGATCTCATCCACAACCAATAGTTGCTACGAACCAAAGTCGAAGACTTTAATAAACAAATTTGTATCACACATAAAAGTCTACGATGATAGATAAATTTGTCTCCCACATATAAACCTATGAGTTTTGTTCCGTCTTTTGATAAATCAAGGTGAATAGGAACTAATTGATAAACCGGACTTATATTCCCGAAGAACAACCTAGTATTATCAATCACCTCACAATAATCTAAATCGTATGGTAGCGAAACTAGATATTGTGGAATCACAAACTCTAAGACGAAGATGTTCGTGATTTCTTTTTATCTTGCCCTATCAGAGATATAATCTTAAGTCAATTATTTCAATTGAACTTGTACAATAGAAAATGGCAAGATCAGATCGCTCAACTACAAGAGAAGTAGTTTCGTCTGGCTTCACAATCCCAATGAAGTCTTTAAGTCGTTAACCGACAGGGTCTCAAGAAGAAACCTACGGTTAAAGGAGAATCGACTCTAGCAAAACCAACTAGTGTCACACAGAAGGTGTGGGGATTAGTTTTTCCAGTTGCTAGACGTCTCCCTTATATAGTTTTCAAATCAGGGTTTGCAATCTTAGTTACCTTGGTAACCAAGCATTCAATATTCACCGTTAGATGAAAAACCTGACTTATCCAAGATAATAGCTTTCAACCGTTGGATCGAATCTTAGCTTGTCTCACACACAAATGAAATGCATTCATTTAGGTTTGAGTAACCGTACCTAAACGTGTATATTGGGTTGGTTCACAAATAGTTAACCAATGGTTAGACATATGAGTACTTTCATATTAACCGTATTCATCTTTCTCATAACTAGTTCAAATGACTCATAAGAACTAGTTCAAGAGTTGTTCAATTGCTTAGGTCTTTATTCATAGACACAATTGAAACAAAATCGGTTTGATTCACTTGAATCAATTCATGAACAATATATCCATGGTTTGCAAAGATTGCATTCCTTATTGATTTATTGTTTAAGTTCATGAAACTATCGATTTGAGAAATAACCAGCTTGGGTACGCGTACGGGTATGCTACCTTAGCTACCGGATTTGAGTTTTCAAACTCAGCAGAAATTTTCGGTTCGAAAACTTCCGTGGGTACGCGTACGGTTATGCGTACCTAAGGTGACTGGTTTACTAGTTTGCAAACTTACAAACTCAGTAGAAATTTTCTGTATGAAAACTTCCGCCAGTACGCGTACGGGTACGCGTACCTAACATGTCTCCTTCACCAATACCGCATGCACACATATGCACGCACTTGGTTTCCGGCACACGGATTTATACAATAATGTGCGAACACACTATATATGCTTATATCCATAGTTGGTTATCTCAACTATACATTTCAATCATTGAAACATTCTTCTATAATGTTATAATAGTCGTTAGACAAAAAGAATCGACTATCGTCATCAAAGCTATTTTCAAGATTGAAACGTCGTCATGACTTTCGTCATGGGTTAAGATGAAAATGGTTAAAGCAAAAGCTTACCAACACATATTTCAATAAAAATATAGGCGAGTAAACTCGGCTCGAAATAGCAAATGTGTATGTATGAAAACTATCATACTTATACGACTTTTGTCTCAAGAGTAGGAGATAGAGTAGATAGACTTTTAAGTGACAGATGAGTTCAAGTCTCCACATACCTTTTGGTCGGATGAAGTTCCACTGGATCCTTGAGTAGTTCTTCGTCTTCACAAGATAATCGCCATGGAGTCTGGAGTTCAAATATACCTAACTATCCTAGACCGAGACTCAGTCATAAGTAAACTAGAAATCAAGACATATAGTTTTGATCACTAACATTGAAAAACATGCTTGAGATAGCAATGCATGCGAGTTCGACCGAGCAATGCTCTAACAGTTGTCTATAAAAAACTGTTCAACTACAGTAACTCTAGCATTTCTCACCACTATTCATACCAATATGTTGAAATCTACCATAACACATTACGCAGGTCATTGGCCTATGGCCAATATCACACCACAATAATGCATCAGGAAAAAGTAGGCTGGCCGAGATAATGTACAACCATCATGGCTGTAATATTGGAATTGACCTATGGGCCATAATGAAAACACGACCATCATAAATGGTTATCCAAAGATACATGGCAACAAGAGTAGGATGGCCAAGGCAATGTACAACCATCATGGATGGACATTGGAGTTGGCTATGGGCCAAAGTTGGAAATACATCCATCATGGCGCTTCATGGCACTTGACTTTGGAAACGACCATGAATAGTGAAACAAGCACCTCAAAATTGGATTTGGTTAGTGTCAAAGTCCTCTCTCGGCTTGAGTTGTGGAAATTGCTTTAAGACATATATAGGGATGGGTAGTTGGTTGAAGGTGCATATATGAGTTTTATTAAGTTGTTTGTCCCTTCGAAGATGAACTATAGTCAGTGCTTGATCCCTTTGAAGTATGAAAAGGGTACGTAGGCAACCACAATGAGTTGCATCATTGACGGTCCAGCATGTTATCGCTCATATCATCTAATTGCGAGATAATTGCGACACATTTTCCTCTCTTGCAAGAGATGATTTTGTCCATACTTGATGAGGCGAGTTGCATTCCATTCCTTGGATGCTCATACTTCCTATCAAGGCGTTCAACGTAAGCATGTACAAATGACGCATTGTCATGGACAGGAAAGTAAGCAATATTGGTATGCAAGTTAGCGAAGCTTGCATGAGCCTAAGGAAAGTATGGCATGAGCCTGATTGATGCACCTCGTACGAGCAAGATCAGTGCATGCTTTCAACAATGCCTAAACTAAGTAAGGAAGGTGGAATTAGGCCTACAATGCCCTATGCGCAATTCCAAGGCATGTACCATGCCTGTACAAGTCCCAGAAGTCTGTAATGCATGTAACAATGCATTGGCAATAGCCTTTATAGCTTTATACCCTTCGCAGAACAAGGGTAAGTTAGAACAATGTGGAAGCTAAGTCCAAGGCTACATGCTTTCCAAGCATGCTTGCAAGGGAAAATGGACGTGCATTTGATTGACATGAAAATGAGTTTCAACGCTCGCTTAGTAGCATCAGAGTGGCGCATCGGGAAATTATGGCCTGCACCCTAGCGCGTTAGACGTAATTTTCTGGTCTGTCACAATTCAAGTTAATATTATTTTCTTTCCATAATAGGTGATCCAGTTCACGTTTGCACAGTTCTTAAGACAAGGAGGAGAGAGGAGTATTTTTTTTTTATTTATAATTGCACCTTTATGGATAATAATTAGTAAAATTTAGAAATGGTTTAATCTCTCTAACTACACCACAAATATTCCTAAATTTTATACCAGTAAAAATCATTATAACACACCTATGTAACTATTATAAACATGACTATCAAATTATACATATTTCTTACACTAACTATAATCAATTGTAATTTTTTATATATTCCTTTGTTAAAGATGTAAATCACCTTTTAGTGAGACAAAATACAGGCGACTGACTCGGTGATGGTAACTCAGTGTCTCGGAATTTGTAACCCAAAGTGATCTTCCCCATATTTTTTTTGATCTTTGCGTCTGATCTTATCTTGCATGGCTTAATTTATTGATCTTCTGTGTTTCCTTGTCTTTTTCCTTTCATTTATTTGTTATGTGTTTTTTAGTTTGTCCTCTATTGATCTTTGAATCGGCTCTTATGTAAAAAATTAAAAGTAAATCATGAGTTTTCAATTAAATTGTAGTTTCAGCGTCTAGTCTTGTATTTTAATTTATTCAGGCTTTAATGCTTACTTTTAGTAGAATTAAAATCTCAATGTTGATGGTTCGGTTTCTGTAAGAGTTGTTTAAAGATCATATTTTACTTTTATATCCTTATTGTTTACAATGTCTAGATGGTATTTCTAGGTTTTGTGGTCTTTCCTTCTGCTAAAAGTTTCCCTCATAAAGGTTGTCTAGTCTATCACTGTTTCCATGGCTGAAAGGTTCTCTAGTCTGATCGAGACAAAGAATAAGAAATTTAATTCAGGAAATGACAAAACCCATTGCATCAGTTCTCAAAAGAATATTAAAACTCTTTGTGATCATCGAAATTGTTGGTTAATAGAAAAATCAGATAATATCAAGAGAAGTGGTGAAGATTCTCTGATCTCTGAAACACGTTGCAAGTTAAAATCATGCAAGAACTCTATAAATAGGGTATAAGAAATCTGGGGTAAGCATCATCTCATCTTGAATTTCATCATCTTATTCAACTTTTTCTTCACCATGTCAAATTCATCAAAAGGAGAAGTTTATGACCTAATTAGCAAAAAAAAAAACAAATCTGGGAGAACAAGATGACATCATGAGAGTTATTAGGCACCCTCACATTAAGCTAAGTAAGGGAATCAAAAAATGGGAAAAGTGTTTGCTTGGGAAGGTATTCTATGAACACTCAATGGGTATTGAAAAAGATGAAATAAAAGCTAATTTAGCCTGGGGTCATGGGCACTCTCAAATAAGAGCTTAGGACAGAAATATGTTCATCTTCAGATTCTTTGATTGGAATGATTATGATGCTGCGTTAGAGGATGGTCCTTGGTCCTTGGATGGTTATATTATCATTTTGAGATAATCGAATCCGTCCATGATTTCAAGAGAAATGGATTTTCAAACTCAACAGTTCTGGATCGACATCAAAAACTTCCCCCATAATTTTTCAACTTGGAAGTGGAAAATCAAATTGCGAAAATCTTGGGCAATCCTATCAAAACTATTCCAGAGGATGGTAATCCGATTGATACTAATGTTGTTAGTGTTCTAATTAATTGAGTTCAATATTACTAATCCTATGCTGAGAGGAAATATAGTAGAAAATGCAGCTAAGTGTACCCAATGGATTCCAAAATATTTCCAGAAGCATCCAAGGAAACTCAACTCTGCTTGTCTTGTAATTGATCAAGTTATATACTCAAATTTGGAGAGGACTAAGGCAAATACATTGATCCAAGAGATAATAATCCTTCTTATGGTCAAGGCGAGAGAATTTTAATATTTCCTAAGAAAAACAAAGGCAAGAAATGGATGGAGAAAAAGCATTTCACTATCCTAGAAGATGGCTTCTATGTCTCCACTATCAATACTTCAGTTGGTTAAGCTGGAGAAAGTTCAAATGCTAGAAGGCCTAAAAGGACAAGAGATATGTCAAGAACTAGCAACAATAAAAATATTCAGAATCATATGGTGGAAAAAGAAATTATGTCTCAGCCAGATCACTTCCAGCAGTTCAATGAGCTATAAATCAAAAAACTATAACCAGAACATGGCGTTGATGTATCAAGCCAATAGTAACTTTGGAGATTGGGACAATCATATCACCAATCTTAAGGGATCTCAATAAGAAGGGAAATAAGATCAGGTCTTATTTCTTAACTTTTTCAATTTAAAGTTTCAATTATGTTTTTATTTTGTTAGTCTTCATATAGATAACTCTCATCATCTTCAGTGTAGTACGCGTTTCAGTTTTAGTCACTATAGTCAGTTGTATGTTAACATGAAGATTCTAGCATGGAATGTCCAAGGTTTATGAAATAATAACACTAGAAATCATCTTATAGATTGCATAAAAAAATATAGCCCAGACTTAATCTTTCTCTCATTAACAAAACAACATGATAAAAATGCATACTTTCTGTTGAACTGCATGAATTATCCTAATATTTGGTGCTATAACAATAAAATTAAGACTGGTGGTTTAGCTGTTCTTTAGAAAGATGCTTTCAAAATAGAACTGATGTATTCTAATAATTTCATGATTAACTTTATTGTTCATGTGAGTCATAAAAATGCTGAGTGGGTATTAACTTGTCTTTATAACTCTTGTTTTTCTTCTGAAAGAGATAAGCAGTGGAAGTGATTAATGATATGGGAAATAATATGAATCTGATGTGGGTCTTATTAGGGGATCTTAATGTAACTCCATCTAGTGAAGAAAGAAATTTTTCTCTACTTATTCTAAACGCACACCTTCTATTTTGAATCAAACCATCTTCAGTTTTGGATTACAAGAGATTTCTTTTTCGAGTAACCCTTTCACTTGGACCAATCATATACAGGGAATAATTTTGCCAAAACCATACTTGACATAGGTCTTTGTTCCAATGATTGGATTTCCTTGTTCCCAAATGCAACCATCAATAACCTTACCCCTCTTGGCTCAAATTATTCTCCCATTCTTCTTCTTACCAATCCAATTTACTGATTTCATTATAAACCTTTTAGAGTTTATGAAACATGGAAAAAACACAAAACTTTCAAACTTCTAATTCAAGCTCAGTGGAAAGAGAAATACAATGGCTCTCCATAATTTCAGTTTACCGAAAACTTTAGGGGAAAGAAGAGTTATCAAAGATTGGGAAAAGACCAAGTTTGGAGAAATTGATACCAGAATTGCAAGTACTCAAGAAAAAATAAAAGAAGATCAAAACAAAAAAGATGAAGATCATTGAACATGGGCTCAATTGCGAAAGTACCTACAAAAGTGCTATGAAGTTAAACAAGACATCATCTATCAGCAATCAAGAGAGAATATGGTCAAGAGTAAAGATAGAAACACTAAATATTTTTATTCAAAAGCTAATTTTAGAAGAAGGAGAAATCAGATTGACACCATCAAAGATGAAAAGGGTATATGGAAGAACTCTAGAGAAGAAATTCAGGAAGTTTTGATCAAGCATTTCAGCTCAATTTATAATACAACAAATCCACCTCAAGAAGCAGAAATTCTAAATCTCATTCAACCCTGCATCCGATACAGAAAATAGTCAGCTTACAAAAATTTCTTCACCTCAAGAAATAAGATAAGTGGTGTGTCAAATAAAAGCGTGGGCATCTCCAGGACCTGATGGATTTCAAGCCGGATTCTACCAGATCTATTGAAATATAGTTAAGGAGGTCATAGTCAAAATGGTTCGACACTTTTTTTAGAACTGGATTTCTTGTAAAGCATATGAACCAAACGTATCAAGTTTTAATTCTTACGAAAGCTTGTGTGGAGTCAGCAACAAATTTTCGACCTGTCAGCTTGTGCAACTCTTCCAAGATAATTTCGAAATTGCTAGACAACAGACTTAAGAAGGTGATTCACAAAATTGTTTCACCACAACAGTCAGCGTATGTACCTGAAAAAAACATAATGGACAATACCATCATTTCCCATGGGATTATTGATTACATGAAGAAAACTAGAGCATCCCAAGGATCTATTTCTATCAAGCTCGATATGGCCAAAGATTTCGATAGAATGAAGTAATCGTTTGTGCTT
Organism: Papaver somniferum; assembly: GCF_003573695.1. Classification (NCBI taxonomy): domain Eukaryota; kingdom Viridiplantae; phylum Streptophyta; class Magnoliopsida; order Ranunculales; family Papaveraceae; genus Papaver; species Papaver somniferum. The sequence continues at coordinate 147,410,882 of NC_039358.1, read as the reverse complement.
AATATGCTTCGACAATTAGGGTTCAGTGGAATCGACTCATAAATCAATGTATCAACACAACATCAGTCTCAATCATATTAAATGGATCTCCAACTACTTCTTTTCATCCCACAAGAGGTCTGCGCCAAGGTGATGCTCTCTCTCCATACTTATTTATTTTATGCATGGAAGCTTTTAGTAGAATGCTACAAAATGCAGCTGACCAGAAAATCATTTCTCCAATCAAAATCAACTCTCAATGCCCACCTATCTCCCTCATTTTCTTCGCAGATGACTGCATTCTTTTTTCATCATCAAATGAAAACTCAGTTCATTACATCCACCCGGTTCATTACACCCTAAAAATAATCAACCAGTTCTGCAACATTTCTGGTCAGTTGGTCAACATGAATAAATCTAGTGTGCATTTTAGCAAGAATTTAAGTCAAGATGATAAGGAAGTCATATATGGTATTCTAAAAATGAAGACTATGCCTCTAGAGGAAAAATATCTGGGAATAAATATGTTTACTGGAAGAAATAATAACCAATGCTTTGAAGATACCACCAATAAAATGGATAGCATATTTAAAGCTTGGGAAGGCAAACCCACAAACCAAGATGGAAGGGAAACTCAAATACACTCAACTCTTAGCACCATGGCTCAACATCAAATGGGTTGTATGAAATTACCTAACAAGACAATAAAGAAGATAGATTCCATACAAAGAAATTATTGGTGGGGTAAGAAGAATGTTAGGGGCTGGATTCCTAAAGCTTGGAAAGATATCAGTACACTAAAAAGACAAGGAGGATTGGGTTTCAAAAACACAAAATTCTTCAACGAAGCCCTTTTAGCTAAACTAGCTTGGAGGTTGGTCAAGGAAAAGGATGTTGCATGGGTTGAAGTGTTGGAAGCTAGATACTTCAAGGATGGTGATCCTTTGCAAGGAAAAGTTAAAAAGAAAGGTTCTTGGATGTGGAGTAATATTCAAGTTGGTTTATATTGGGTGAAAAGATTTCATATATGGGAAATCGGAAACATGAAATAGGCAGAAGGTTCAAATTGGAAAAAAAAAATTGGATAAGGAAATATCAAGAGAATAATCTGATTATTCAAAATAAACCAATTCAGAATTCAATTCAAGGTATCACAAGAGTTGCTGATCTAATCAACTCAGAAAAAAAAGGATGGGATTTAGATAAAGCAGCTGCTATTTATACTCCTCATCAAATAGAACTAATAAAAGATATAAGAAGCCCATCACAGGGAGAAAACAAACTTCAATGGTCCTTAACAATAACATGAGACTTTTCTGTAAAGTCTACTTATAGAGCAATCCTAAAGGTTCAAAATCAAACTACTTAAAATCAACATTCAAAGTTATGGATTCTCTTATGGCACCTAAAGATACCCCACAAATGTCAGATGTTCTTGTGGAAGTTGGCTCATGATATTCTCCCTGTTTCAGCTAGACTTCCACGCAATGCAAGAATTCAGAATCCTAACTGTCCTCTATACAACCAACATTTGGAAACAAAAGAGCATATCTTCTTTCAATAATGCATTTTGCAAGAGCTATATGGTTTGCTATTTCTAGCACTATACACCATCATGCTAACAAGTTTACTAGTATGCAGGAATGGTTTCTTTCGTGGCTTGACAGAGACAATACTGTCTCTAAAAATAAAATCCACCTCATAAATCTTGTAGTTATTACTATGTGGCACATCTGGAAATCTAGATGTAGCAAGCTTTTTGAAAATAGAAACCAGAATCCTTATACAGTGATTCAACAAATCATGAGATTTGGTCAAAACAATCAGATAAACATTTCTAAAGAAAACAATACAAAAACCAGTAGCTCTCATCATACTGCATTAGATAGGCATAGTTGGAAAAAACCTTAGTTTTCACCTCCCATTGACTGGTTGAAAATTAATATAGATGCTTCCCTATTGCCTAAAACTAATAATGTTGGTTTGGCTATGTTGATTCACAATTCTACATGAAACTATGTGGAGACAATGGCCTGCTCAGTGAGAACTAGGGACATAGATCAAGCTGAAGCTCTTGGACTACTCCATGCCATCAATTGGGTGAAGAAGGAACACAAATGAAAGATAATCATTGAAGGTGACAACAAAAAAATTATGAAAGGAGTCTTAAATCCGGATAAAGCAACAACCAGATGGGAAGACATAAATATTATCAAAGAACGTAATTTTCTAGTTAAGAGTCTTAGTCAAGTTAGATTCTGTTTTAGTCCTAAGTCTAGTAATAGAGCAGCTGATGCTCTTGCTAGAGTCAATAAATGTAATGAGAAATGGGGTGCTAATCCTCCTGATGTTGTTAGTCCTTTCATTCGTGCAAATAAGATTGAAATGGACAGAGAGTCTAATGTTAGTACTAGTAATGTAGGTGAGTCTTATGTCTGTGCTAGTAACGGTGATGTGTCTTATCATATGCAAGTTAGCAGTATAAGAGTGTAACCGTGTTTCTTTTCTATAAAATTTTTCTTTCTTAAATAAAATAAAGAAAAAAGAAAGACAAATATAGCCCACACTTAATGTAATTGGGGACACTATGTAAAACTTTGATATTCTACGGCCTGATGAAAACATGGTAATTTTTTTTAGCAAAGTGAATGATAAAAGAATCAGGATTCATCATATCTATAATTCTCTGATAATATAACCAAAAATTCATATAGCTAGATCAATTAAACTCATATCATGATCTATTTCTACAAAATAAAAATAAAAATTCATAGCTGTAGTTTGACATCCATATCTGTCAAAGTATAATCATGATGGTAATAATAATAGATGAAATAATAAGAAAAGGAACTAGTTGGATAGGCCTTTTACTTAATCTCATGGGTTATCATTAATAATCAAAAAAGTCAAGTTTGATTTTTCGGTCAATTTGATTAACTAAGTCTGGTGAGTTATCAATAATAAAAATTTGGGCTGTATTCAAGAACAGCCAATCTAAAAACCAATAGGTGATCTACCGAGGGAGACGGAGGAAGTATGAGAGTACAGTAGTTGACTAATGAACGAGTTACGATAAGAAGTCAAAAGCATAAATACAGGAAGAAATGTTCGCGATAAACACAATAAAATTGCAAAATACTGCTATTTCTATCTAGGGTTTCCGGAACTGAACATTTTTAGGACTTCATCCTCAATCCCTCATCCCTCTCTCTCTATCCCCATTTTTGGGAGCTTATCAAAACCTTCTCCAAAACCCTAAAATTCTTCCGCAGCAACCAATTATTCTGCAGCAATCAGCATAAAAAGGTTGAAACTTTGTAAGTAATTCTTTCATTTCTCTATCTTCTTCCATTATATAACTCCCTATTTATCCAGAATTCATCTCTGCGGGCGTCTCAAATTTTCTGTAGTTTCTTTTGTTGTTCTCTGAAAGTCTTGAAAATCCATTTTGATAAAATCATTCAATATCATAACTCATAAGCATCCCCTCCTAAAAATTGATGGGGAAATCAGGAGGAAAGAAAAAGAAGGGAGGTAGTGGTGGAAACAATACTAATACTACTACCACTACTATTACCGCAAAGCCTAATATTCCTCCAAATCCACCAGTTTCCAATGGTGGTGTTAATATAGAGTCATCAATCTTGTTGAAAAAAGCTCATGAACTGAAAGAAGAAGGAAACAAGAAATTTCAATCCAAAGATTATGTTTCGGCTCTTGAACAGTATGATAAGGCTCTTCGTTTAACTCCGAAAAACCATCCTGATGGAGCAGTTTTTCATAGTAATAGAGCTGCTTGTTTAATGCAGATGAAACCAGTTGATTATGAAACTGTAATTTCAGAGTGTTCTTTAGCTCTTCAAATTCAACCTAGGTTTGTTAGAGCACTTCTTCGTCGAGCTCGTGCATTTGAAGGTGTGGGTAAATATGAAATGGCATTGCAAGATATTCAGATTATATTAGCAGATACCCCTAACCATCCAGATGCATTGGATATCGCTGGGAGGCTAAGGGTTGCACTTGCACCTCGCCAGGAAGCTGAACGAGATCTTCAGAGCCGTCCTTCGCCTGCTGCTCTTGGTGCTTCTGCTGTTCGTGGAGCTCCAATTGCTGGTTTAGGTCCTTGTTTACCTGCTCGACCGGTTCCAAAGAAGTCCACGCCTTCGACAGGAGGTACAATTGCTTCCACAAATGGTAAATCTGAAAAGAGTCATAATGGTACTCATGAAGATGGTTCAGAGATGAAAAATCAGCAACCCAAAACTGTTTTGAAGAATGCTAAGGGTTCATTAGAAGAACCTATTTCTCATCTTAACAAGGGTAATGTAAAGGACAAGTCTTTTTCATCTTCATTGTCGATGCCTGTTGCTCGTGGGCAGGGTTTGAAATCAATTGTTACTCAATGGAGGCCGTTGAAGCTTGTTTATGATCATGATATTCGTCGTGCACAAATGCCGGTGAATTGCTGTTTTAGGGAGTTGAGAGAGGTGGTAACCAAGAGATTTCCATCATCAAAGTCAATTCTGATCAAGTTTAAGGATGAGGATGGTGATTTGGTGACCATTACTGGTACTTCTGAGCTTAGATTGGCGGAATCAATTGCTGATAGTACAACACGGAAGGATGGTGGAACAGAGAAAAATGATTCATTTGGATTGTTAAGGTTGCATATTGTTGAAGTGAGTGCGGAACAGGAGCCACTTGTGTTAGACGAAGATGAGGATAAGCCAGTGGAGGATGAAGGGATTAAAAGTGATGAAACTGGCTCTGGAGGTTCAGTAGGTGATTCAGTAATAGAAACTGTGGATACTGAGATCAGTAAAACTGAGGGAGAAGATTCAAAGGAGAAGACTGGTGCAGGGGATGAGAATGAAGGGAAAGAGGTAGAAATAGATGATTGGTTATTTGAGTTTGCTCAGCTATTCAGAACTCATGTTGGGATTGACCCAGATGCTCATATTGATCTTCATGAGCTTGGAATGGAGCTCTGTTCTGAGGCTCTTGAGGAGACCGTAACAAGTGAAGAAGCTCAAATTCTCTTTGATATGGCTGCTTCAAAATTCCAGGAAGTTGCTGCCCTGGCGTTCTTCAATTGGGGAAATGTTCACATGTGCGTAGCAAGAAAGCGAATTCCTTTGGATGAGGGCGCACCAAAAGAGTTGATGGAGTCCCAGCTTCAAGTAGCCTATGATTGGGTTAGAGAGAAGTATTCTTTGGCTGGAGGGAAATATGAGGAGGCACTGAGGATCAAACCAGACTTTTATGAAGGGTTGCTTGCCTTAGGGCAACAGCATTTTGAGACTGCGAAGTTGCATTGGTCATTTGCTCTTGCAAATAAGGTTGAACTGAAAAATTGGGATCCTACAGAGACGATTAAGCTCTTTGATAGTGCTAAGGAAAAGATGAAAGCTGCAACTGAAATGTGGGAGAAGTTGGAGGAGCAAAGGGCTAAAGAACTCAAAGACCCAAGTTCTAGCAAGAAAGATGAATTACTGAAGAGAAGAAAGAAACAGGGAACATCTGCAGATGAAGCGGCCACAGGAGATGACAATCAGGGCAATGTGTCACCTGATGAAGCTGCAGAACAAGCGGCTGTCATGAGATCTCAGATACATCTCTTCTGGGGAAATATGCTTTTCGAACGTTCTCAAGTTGAGTTCAGATTAGGTTTAGATGGATGGGACAAGAACCTTGATGCCTCTGTGGAAAGGTTTAAACTTGCTGGAGCTTCTGAAACCGACATTTCTGTGGTCATGAAGAACCATGCCTCGAATGCTGATTCGGTGGAGGATGAGGAGAAAAAGGATACCGATATTTCTATTGAAGTGAATGGTAAGAACGAGGACAACCAAGTTTCAGCAAGTTGATTTGATGTATGAACTGTTCTGCAATCTTAGAGGTCTAGGTGAAGTTCTTATATATCGGTTGCATGACCTACCTCACATCTAGAATTTGGACACATAAGAAGGGTTCTGCTGGCAAAATTTGTCGAGAATCTTGGGCTGGGAAGTTTTGGATATCTTTTGAAGCTAAAAGCTAGAAAGAGACATCCAGTCTTCAGGGTACAACATAGCTTTGCTCACTCAAAATTTTGTCTGTGTTATTCCAATCGGCATTAGAGGTGACTTTGTGGTTTCAAACTTACTTGTGATAGCAATTGAGTTTTATTAATGGCATTTGTGGGGTTATTAATTTCATTCTAGTGTAATTTACACTCATTACCGTATGAGTACATCAAATTGTCTGACGTGGAAATTGCCTTTAATCTTTATCTCGATTCTTGATCATATTTTTAGACCAAGCTATTTCCGGTACTTCGCTTGCACTCTTTGAATCGTTAGACTGTCAACACATAACACTGTACCCTGTGATACCAACTGTATTTAGGATGATGGGGATCCACTATCTTTAAATCTATAGACTAAGATTCTAGCCTGCTGGAGTTTTAATCAATTTGTGCAGTTTGCGGGTTCTTTTTTTCTTCGCAAGATGTGACTTTTGGTTGGAAGTTAACATTTTTATAGATTTTGTTCCTGTTGTTTCATAACCAGTTCCTGTTGTTTCATAACCAAGAATTATACTCATTTTGGGTTTTCACTGCAAATAACATTTAAGGTGCTTATGAGATATATGTGCCGAATGATGCTGGAATAATATTTGTACCCAAACCTGGGCAGTAGTTTTGGGATGAAAAATTAAATGACTATTAGTCTCAATCTCTGAATTGCAGAACAAACAGTTTGGATTCTGAACTCTGCCAGTCCTTTAAAGGAAACTCATAGTTGGAGTACCTTTATAGCAAAGGGTCCAAACTAAGAATGAGGCCTTCTAAGGAATTTGAAAATTCCATAATTGAGCATGTGAGAATCTTAAAAATCCATCACAACCACAAGTTGCATAAGCATTTGCAACTGAGAAATCACCTGACAACTTCTATCATCTTCTTCTGCAGCAGTCAGATTAGGAGTGTCGATAAGATGTAGAAGTTGAATAACAGCGCCAGTTCAGTTTCATTTAAATTTCTGTGAAACTGGATGTCCCAGGCGTTTCCCACCGAAGCACCATCTTCCACTGATGCAAGTCTGTTGAAGAGAATTATTTCCCACCCAAATATCTTTTCAAAACTGAACAGTAGCACCACTCTTAAGACTAAGTTTAGCATTTGCCATGACTATAGATTTAGATTTTAAATACGCTATAGCCCAAAAGACTATAACCACTTGCAGAAGAGGAGGTTCCATTTCAGGACTTTGGAACAATGGCCTTAGACCAAGCCACTCAAGCTCTCTTTCTAATACTGTTACAAGATTCCTAAAGAAAAATTCTCATAATTCTCTCGATTCCTTCCTGGAATTTTATGTTGGAATATTTTCAACACCGCTTACCAAAGGGGGGTCCTGGGGGGCATCGCCCCCCAGGCTGTGGTCGACCTGACGGTTTTATTTGGCCGATAAAAGCCTGTTCGAAAATTTCGAATCCAAAAGACACCATTGATGTCTGTTGATGAAGGAACCCGACGTTTCGTGAATAGAAACCTGTTGGCGAATAAAAACCTATTCCCAACAGGTGCAAAACCCTTTATAAATAGCTTCTCCCAGTTTCGTTTAAACATATAAGAAAAATCAATCTGTTTTCTCTGTTTCAAAAAGCATCATCAGAAATCAGAAATCTCTTTGTGTGTTCTTGATTGAATCAAGGGGTACAAACCTTGAATTCAGTTTTCGTTGCAGGGCTTTCATTGTATCCTGAAGGCAATATTTCGCATACCTGTTGTAATCGCCAATTGTTATTGGGAGGGTAGAAATATTTGTCTAAAAGAAATTTATACAAGCCTTGAAAGTTTTGGAGTGCAACACTTTCTTCTCTGATTCATTCATCCTTTGTGTAAACCCAATTTTTTCCAACAGTTTTTAGACAAATATCTTCTGGCAATGGAGGGTGAATCTTCGAATTCGAATGCTACTGCTCAATCTCTGCAAGTGATGAACCAAACCTTTACTCGATTGGAACGTTTTGATGGTGAAGGTTTTACCCGTTGGCAAGAGACTGTGAAGTTTTTCCTGATCACCATCAAGTTGTGGTACATACTTGAAGATGGATTGGAGGAAATTCCTGCTGCAACTGACAATGACACTGAGGAATTGAAGGCTAGACGAAAGCAGCGTCAGGAAGATGATTTCATGTGTCGTGGTCATATTTTGAATGCTCTGGACAAACATGTGTACAATGCACATCGGAGTATTGGGACTGCAAAGGGATTGTGGAATTATTCAACAACTTTCCTTTTTCCAACCACTTTATTTTTCCAAGAGCAGCATCACGATGTTTCCCTAACAGTTTTGCTCGAGAAAGACTAGCACTCACTTTGTCTTTGAAACTCTATATTCGTTGATAATCATTTTCCCTCAACTTTTTGAGATCCTGACACAACATTTCACATTCAATAAACTTTGACTGTAAAGCAACATGAAGTTTTTTTTTTTTTTTTTTTTTTTTTTAAGATCACTGTAAAAGTTTTCAGTTGACAAGGAAGCATTACTAAGAGATCTACTACTTCCTGAAAGTAGTTTGTATTCAAATTGAGAGTCTCTAACGTTTGTCTTATTCCGGAGGCTATTAACTTCTGTTTTTAAACTCTTGTTTTTAGAGACAAAAAGTTTAGTAACTCTTTAAAGTTCTTTAACAACTTTTATAGATCCTTTTACAAATTCAAAATCAGATTCGTCATGCCCATAAAATGAGATATCAATCATGTTATCTCAAGAATTATCATGAGATGGTGATACAGCTACATAAACAACTTTTGGACATCCTGTATCAAAATATGGTGATACGTTAATTGAGTCCTTTCGTGTTTTCGGAGAACATACTTTTCTTTGATGATAATCTTCCCCATTTTTGTATAGCAGATTCGTTTGAATTACATGACTAGATATTGGATGCTCATAATCTTTTACAAGACTACACATATAAAGGATGACCATGATCCCCAACCTTACCACTTTATCAAAACGAGTTTGTTTATTCTGATAGTTACTGTATGATTTTACAAATGTATTATTTTGACTCATGTCTTATAGGTTGGATCGCACCAAACACAGATTGTCACATCTTTAGCGTGTTTGAAGGATCCAATACCAATTGAAATGACGAGGGTACCAAGTACACCAGAATCTTTTCGATATCAATATATGCAAGGCACACTTTGTGTAATATAATATAGACAAGCAGTGTCAAGGAAATTACTTAAACAAGATGCACAATTGGTGTATAACGTAAGTTCGAATTCGAAATAATCTATGGGATTAAACCAAGTGTTGATTAACGTACAATGCTATTACTTTAATTATAACTATAACAATAATTATAATGCGAAAGTAAGTAAAGGCACACAACAAGATTTTGTTAACGAGGAAAAATGTAAGAATAATCTCAAAATTAAGACACTATACAAATTGACTCCAAAAAATTTGTATAGTTGAGACTAAGTAAACTAACTCCAAGTTACTCAGTTCCTTCAGGTATCCCTACCCCTAAAACCAATCTGGTCTACGCACATGCATCCCAAGATAGAGTCCACTATCTCAAGTTGTTTCACCCGTTGAAGTCCTCTATCAATCAACTCCTTTGGATCGTAATCCGAGATAGCAAATGACTAATCTGTTTCAGTAACCGATCTATCAATCTCCAAGATCAACAAGTTAATCTGAGATAAGGTTGAGTATAAAGGTTTTTCCGTTTAATCAATATAAACTCCTTTGTCGGTTAGATTAACTAAGATAAAGACTATTGGAATAATCAATCTTAGTTTACAAAATATCAAAGTAGATCTCAAAGTGAAAAACCTGGATAGATTTCCAATCTATACAACAAGCTTTAAAATCTATTCGAGATAAAAAGCTTGTCAGATCCCAACAATCAAGTGTGCAAGAAGTTATCACAAAGATCAGAATACCAAAAACAAACCTTCTAATCTTCAATCTTCAAAGTACCTGCGCAAACAACTTGTTTCCACTAATGATCGACCATACACAAAATAAATTATGTTAACAATGGATGATTAAAATTCCTATCTTCAGATCTTAACCAATAAAGTAGTTCTTAAATCGCCGATCCTTGAACTAGTTCGGTGACCTTGTATCAGAAGAGAAGGATCAAAATAAACAAACTAGATCTATCAAGGTTCAGCTTTGCCGTTAGTCAACCAAATCAATAATCGAAATCTAAAATAACAACACATTCTTAGTTTCCCTCCAACGACACTATTAGAGATTCTTTGATCCCACAAAAGTATTTAAACAAAGTGAACTTAGGAGATTTCACCTAATAAGGATAATTTCCTCACCGATGAGTATTACAGAACACTACTAGTGGGCTTCCACACCAATAGTTAAGCGACGTGTTCAAGGGATGAGTTTATGAGAATACAAGCTCTACTATTTATAGTGCAACTGAAAATGCGGGGGGTACCAAAATACACCACCAACGTTTTCTTAGGCAACATGTATGGACTAAACTCAAATACAATTCTGAGAGTTACAACTTAATAAATCTCAATCAGGAATTATATTAAGAGTTTATATCTCTTTCTCTCACAATCAATATGTAAACGAAAACAAGTCCGTCAACCTGATTATACCATGAGAGTACTTGGACGATTCCAAATATCAATATCCTAGATCAATCAAGTCGTATCCAACAATTACGATGGGCGTATCCTACTTTGATTGATTTACATACAAACTGCGATATTTCAATTATAAAAATAAACAATATAATGCGGAAAAAGAAATAACACAGACACCAGAAATATTGTTAACGAGGAAACCTCAATTGCAGAAAAACCCTGGGATCTTGTCATTATTTGAACACCAAACTGTATTAAGCCGCTACAGACTTTAATCTACTACCAATGCTTCGGACTGGGATATAGTTGAGACCGAATCCACCATCACAGTTATTCGGTTACAGTCGCGCTCCTTACGCCTCTCGAATCTCGTAAGACTTCGCGCAATTGATTCTCTTAGCTGACGTCCTTTACAGCCTAAGAGTTGCTTCAACTCAATGAAGACTTTAAGCCAATCTTCCTCCCACAGATAAGCCTATATGCGATTTCCGTTTTGATCAAAAGATCAAGGTGAGATAGGAAATCGTTTGCAATAGACAAAGTCTAGAAAACCTCAAAATCCGAAACTTAAAACTCTAAAGAGCAACCTATATTATTATTCATCTCACAAGTAAAACCTACTTTGATTTCAAAAAAAAAATCATTATAAAGGAATATACTTGTGGAATCACAAAGTCCGAGACGAAGAAACTTTGTGATTTATATCTATCTTGCATGATCGAAGTGAGACTCAATAATCAGTAGCAATATCAGGATACACGAACTATCAAGATAAAGATAGTCGGAGCTGGCTTCACGAATCCCTAAGGGAAGTCTTTTTAGTTAAAGGAGAGGATGACTCTAGTTAACAACTAGAACACACAAGAAAAGTATCGGGAATTCAAAGATCCTAGTTGCTTGAGGTTCTCCTTATATACACTTTCAAAATCAAAGGTTACTTTAAATTTAAGCTAAGGTATCTTTGGAATCAAGCAATCAATATCCATTGTTAGATGAATCTTTGATTTAAGATTAATACAACAAAATATACACTTTGGTTAGGATGAATCATAACCGAACCGTGTATAATGACTTGTTCATGAAAGGTTAACTGAAACTAGCCAGACGAACTATAAGCTTGACCATTTTCATATAGTACTTTAACACTTTAATCTTGAGTCACAACCACAGGTTATAATATGATCAAATATGTTTAGATGTATTTGAAAATGTCGATTATCTCATAGAAATAATTCTGATGCATCTGAAATATTTGACTGGGTAAGTACGCGTACTTGGTATGTGTACTTAATTTCCAGTTCGTGAGTTATTTTGTCATGGTATGTGTACCGGGTTTGTATACCCTTAAGAAAAAACAAGTTCAGGAGTCTACAATTTTTTTTCGGTATGCATACTAGGTATGTGTACCATCCTGAGTTCACGAGTCAACAGACTTTTTTGGGTTTGCATACTCGGTATGTATACCAAAAGTCGTTGCCAAACTATAACTACGCAGGTACGTGTAGTGGGTACAGACCTATAACAGTTGCGGCAGTATGTAAGCTGGTACGTGTACTGTCATGTATCCAGTAGTTTTATATCTCTCTAATAATCAATTTGAAACATTCCCGAATAACATCACACATATCACTATTCCATGCTATTTCCAAATGATTAACTTGAATCATGATTTAGGTCATAAACAATAAATTGTTTTTAACCATATTCATCAAGTATGAACAAATATTCTTAAGCTTAGTCATACATATTTCGAGAATAATTAACAAGATAAACTTGACTCGAAATTTCTGTTGTGCATGTAAAGTTCACTTTAGTGTCATGTGACTTAGTCTCATAGATAGAAAGGTGAAAACTTGAATAATAGGTGTATTGATGGTGGTTTTTAGTTCATGGCTAAAATTGTGAAACCCTGTGTTAAATGTATCGTCATTCTGCAAAGAAACCGATCCATTTAAAATTTATGAGAGCTTAAGCCTCTTTACTTACACGTATTGAGCAATTCCATATACTTGTATATAAGACCGACCGTATTAAGCAATTCTGGACCATTGAAAAAGGGTTTAACGAACTAAGACCGGCCGTGATAGTCTCAAATTCATCACGACCGTCCAACTTAACCATCCTAGTGGGATGCCTTAGATCTTGTTTCGAGCGGCCAATGAGGTGCCGGTATGCTCACGGCGACCCGCCTTCAGCCCTGTCCGATCGAGCTCTCCTGACCTGCAGGCAGCACATTAAATCGAATAGCCCAAGAAGGTTGGCCGCGCAACATTCAAAACCCTAATTGATATTAGTGATTGCATATTATTGTCGCAAAACGATCTTGGCCGTCCAACTTGGCTAGACAAGTCGACTGTCCCAGATCCTATTTTGGCCGGCCAATGAAGTGCCAGCATGCTTGCCAGCGGCCTGCCTGCATCCCTGACCAATCGACTTGCTCAAGATAGCAACTAGAGCCTCAAATCGATTATCCCAAAGTAGGTTGGACACACGTATTTTAAAGCCCTAAATTAAATCAACGACAGTACGCAACTGCCACAAATCATCTCGGACGTCCAACTTCTCTAGCCGAATCGACCGACCTAGATCTTATTTTAGGCGACCAATAAGATGTCGTCGTGACCACCAACCATCTCCCTTCCATGGGGAATGATCGGCCAAGCCGCGGCTTGCCTACACGGCTCCCAAACGGTTGCCCAAAGGTGGCTAGTCACACTGCTCACGAGAATATTAATAGATTCAACGACAACCATTAAATGCTGCAAATCATCTCAGCCACTCAACTAAGCTATCCAATTTGACCGACCTAGATCTAACTTGGGCCGACCGATAGGATGTTATAATGGCTACCAACCCCCACCCTCCTATAGGGATCGACCGACCTACCTTTGGCGTGCGCGCATAGCTCCTAGCAGCTCCCTGAAAACGGTTGGTCATGCTCTTTTTAAGACATTAAGCTCCGTGACTAACTTAAACGAGCTTTACACAACGATGCTTCATGCACATCGATTATTTTGAGCTTCTTGCTTAAAAGCGATGCTTTATATGCATCGATTACAAATGATATTTTATAAATATCAATTCCACAAATAATTTTATTATTTGACCTAAAAGAATTATGTACTGTTTTAGCGGCAAGTCTCATAACTTGACCCACTCAGCAGCTTGTTGTGTATATTCTGGACCAATTCGTTAAACACTTTAGCCATTGTTAGACTATCACGTATTGAGAAATTGTGTGTTTAACACCACACTGTATTAAGCCTCTACAGACACTAGCCTACTACAAACTAACCTCGGTCTGGACTGTAGTTGAACCCTAATAAATCTCACACTGATTCAAGGTACAGTTGCACTCCTTACGTCTCTGATCCCAGCAGGATACTACGCACTTGATTCCCTTAGATGATCTCACCCACAACCAAGAGTTGCTACGACCCAAAGTCAAAGACTTTAATAAATAAATCTGTATCACACAAAAAAGTCTATGATAATAGATAAATCTGTCTCCCACAGATAAACATATGAGTTTTGTTCCGTCTTTTGATAAATCAAGGTGAACAAGAACTAGTTGATAATCCGGACTTATATTCCCGAAGAGCAGCCTAGTATTATCAATCACCTCACAACAATCTTAATCGTATGGTAGCGAAACAAGATGTTGCAGAATCACAAACGATGAGACGAAGATGTTTGTGATTTCTTTTTATCTTGCCCTATCGGAGATATAATCTCAAGTCAATTATTCAATTGAACTCGTAAGATAGAAAATGACAAGATCAGATCGCTCAACTACAAGAGAAGTAGTTTCGTCTGGCTTCACAATCTCAATGAAGTCTTTCAGTCGTTAACCTACAGGGTCTCGGGAACAAACTTAAGGTTAAAGGAGAATCGACTCTAGCAAACTAACTAGTATCACACATGAGGTGTGGGGATTAGTTTTTCCAATTGCTATATGTCTCCTTTATATAGTTTTCAAATCAGGATTTGCAATCCAAGTTACCTTGGTAACAAAGCATTCAATATTCACCGTTAGATGAAAAACCTGATTTCTCCAAGCTAATATCTTTCAACTGTTAGATCAAAACTTAGCTTGTCATGAAATGTGTTTCATTTAGGTTTGAGTAACCGTACCTAAACGTGTACACTTGGTTGGTTCACAAATAGTTAACCGAGGTTAGCCATATGAGTACTTCCATATCAACCATATTCATCTTTCTCATAACTAGTTCAAATGACTCATAAGAACTAGTTGATAGAGTTGTTCAATTGCTTAGATCTTTATTCATAAACACAATTTAAACAAAATCGGTTTGATTCACTTGAATCAATTCATGAACAATATAGCCATGGTTTGCAAAGATTGCATTCCTTATTGATTTATTGTTTTAAGTTCATGAACTTCCGATTTGAGAAATAACCAGCTTGGGTACGCGTACGGGTATGCATACCTTAGCTACTAGATTTGAGTTTGGAAACTCAGCAGAAATTTTCAGTTCGAAAACTTCCGTGAGTACGCGTACCCGTGACTGGTTTTCCAGTTTGTAAACTACAAACTCCAGCAGAAGTTTTCGGTCGAAAACTTCTGCCAATACGCAAGTACACACATTTGGTTTCCGTCACATGGATTTATATACTAATGTGCGAACACACTATATATGCTTATATCCATAGTTGGTTATATAATCTCAACTCTACATTTCAATTATCGAAACATTCTTATATAATGTTATAACAATCGTTATTCACGACTATCATCATCAAAGCTATTTTCAAGATTGAAACGTCATCATGACTTTCGTCACGGATAAAGATGTGTATTTCGAGAAAAAGATAGGCAAGTAAACTCGGCTCGAAATAGCAAATGTGTATGTATGAAAACTATCATACTTATACGACTTTGTATCAAGAGTATGAGATAGAGAGATAAACTTTTGAGTGATAGATAAGTTCAAGTCTCCACATACCTTTTAGTCGGATGAAGTTCCACTAGTTCCTCGAGTAGTTCTTCGTCTTCGTAAGATGATCGCCATGGAGTCTGGAGCTCAACTACACTAATCTGTCCTAAACCGAGACTTAGCTATAAGTAGTCTAGAAATCAAGACATATAGTTTTGACACCTAAACTTGACAAACATGCTTGAGATAGTGTTGATGGTGGATTTTCAACGTAGGTCAAAACCGTAAAATCATGATGCATGATTTTGACACGGCTTTCAGGCATGCAACAATTCATATTTTACGAATCCATGATGAACATGTATGTCGAAAGGCCTCCACTAGCTGAGTGTTGGATCCCTGATATTTCTTCGTGCCCTCTATATAAAATAAGATAATTGGGAGGTTCTCCGTAGATTGAGAGCTTAACGCCTTCAGGACGTCGGTGACACTCACTGTTCCCTGACTACATGAGAGAGACCCTCCTCCACATAGAAGAACGATTGGGCGGTTCTCTGTAGATTGAGAGCATTAACGCCTTCAGGACGTCGGTGACACTCACTGTTCCCTGACTATGTGGAGAGACCGTGGATAGACCCAGGAGGTTCTCCATAAGATTGAGAGCAAAGGCACCTTCAGGACTTCGGCAACGCTCGCTGTCTCCTGACTATGCACCTTTCAGAATGTGTATGACACTTTAACTGGCTAATATCCTTTCTGCAATAGATTAACTCTGCCGTGACATTCACCACTGAATTCCCAGAAGATAAACTATTTTGCTCCGATTTCATGATCGAATCCACGGCTTGATCTCATGGAATGGCAATAAACAACTATATTATCTCGTTACTCCGATTTCATGATCGAATCCACGGCTGATCTCATGGAATAGTAATAGGTAATTTTATTATTCCAAATTCATGGTCGAATCCACGGCTGATCCTATGAATTGATAATAAAACAACTACTCATTTTTATTATTCGGTTTCATGAATCATTCTCCACTGAATTTCATAAATTAGTAATAAATACTCAACAATCGGGCATCTGAACCATCATTGAGTAAGCCCCACAAAAATGGTGCAAGTGTACTCGACAATGATGCACGACTGAGCACCCGGATGCACAAACGAGCATTCAAAAAATATGGACAGATGAGGAATCCTACGCAAAACATGAGAAAACAATAAATAACAATAAAATAATAAGAGGCGCCATGGGCCGGGCGGTCCCATGCCTCTCCCATTACTTGTTATTTTTCATGAACTCATGAAAACTCCTCCATCCTAACAACTTTCCTTGTTTGAGCAAAACTCACGGTTTCTCCATATTTTCACGGATTCATGAAAAATAATAATAAGATAAAATAGGGAAAGGTGTGCGGGATCGGGCAACCTAGCCGGCCGGCTATGCCCAAGCCGTGGCTGGTCCCACACCTTACAATCCCTAGCCTTTTATAATTATTATTTCCCAATTTCATGAAACTCCTCCATTTCAACAAAACTCATGGATTCTCCATAATATCACAGTTTCATGAAAAATAATAATATAAAATTAGAGAAAGTGTTGTGGGACCAGGCAACATAGCCGGTCGGCCATGCCCTAGACGTGGCCGGTCCCACACCTTGCAATCCCTAGTCTTTTATAATTATTATGTTCCTCAATTCATGAAACTCCTTGGTTTGAGCAAAAATCATGATTTCGTCGTAATTTCTCAAATTTTGCTCGAATCATGAAAAACCAAAAGCCAACATGGTCACACGACCGGCTAGCCTCTCACGACGATTTTAAATGTTAAAATACTCTTATTTTAATATTTACAAAATATTGATCAATTGAGCATACATGTTTATTCCAACAAAAATCAAGAATTTCAGTCAAGATGAAACTCTTCTGAAAATTCACAATGTTGCTCGAACGCACATCAGAAAATACTGAAACTCTCAGTACGGAAACACGGACACCATGGTAACACGTGCATGCCTTCTTGACTGACCAGGGTCATCCCTAGGGCTTGCACAAAGCCGGTCTCACACGTTTTCATAATTCTGACCTCATTTGCTCAATTGCTCATATTGGGCCCAAATCCTCTACAACTAACCTGGTCGCATGCTCTCTTGGTCGGTCCCTCATTTTTCGTACTCAGGATTTATCACTTAATGCTGAATCGAGCACTATTTCAATAAATGATGAAACCGGCATTTAATCATCATTCCTTCACCAATCGGTCAACTCAGGACCCTGGTGTACGCTCACTTGAGCAATTGGGCATCACATGGACGTCCGTAGTCCCATGTGGTCGATCCCTCCTTGGCTCATGACCTATTTTCAGCAATTCGTCAATTAATGAGTAATTGATCAAAAATTAGGGTTTCGAACAAACGCTTAACGAATCATCATTCTGAGCAAGTTCAAATATTAAATAAATTTATGTTGATCCAGCAAACAACACACAGATTAATTATATAATATTCGGTAATCTATCAATATTTTAATTAATATTTTATTGGGTCACGCCACAAATAAATAAGTAATTCGTCGAATTGAGTAATATTTGCTCAATTGCTCGAATATTGATCCAACTATCGATATTCAGTAATTCATCAGTAATTCGTCGAATTGAGAAATACTTGCTCAATTGCTCGAGTATTGATCCAACTATCAATATTCAGTAATTTGTCGAATTGAGCAATACTTGCTCAATCGCCCAACTATCAATATTCAGTAATTCGTAATACTTGCTCAATTGCTCGAATATTGATCCAACCATCGATATCCAGTAATTCGTCGAGCAATACTTACTCGAATGTTCTACTGAGCAATTCGTCATTCATGCTCAATTCAACAAAACCTAGACTCATTGTCTAATCAGTCAACGTGACTAGTCAGATACACGTCTGTCATGCAGACTCCACGATTCGTGAGACATCAATCACATCACATGGGGGATATCAATTAGGGTTTTGGTCTGGCGGCCTACGACACGTGGATTCGTCCATGATGAGAATGTGAGTAAGTCGTGAAACGGTTGAAGGAGTTAGCAAAGTAGTGGGTGGACGGTTAACCAAGTCTCCACACGACCTGGAACTGGTTTCACCACGATCTTCCACTTTCCCACTCTTTCACTCAAGAAACCGTCACACTTACAGGGATCATGGTGTTCATCATTCTTGCAATATAAATAAGTCCAAATCGAGGACAACCGATAATTATCATCATTCGTCAACAACTCCATTAGAACTTATTCACAGAAGTCAACTTCAGCAGTTCATCAATTTGCAGAAACCTTCAACACATCCACAATCCTTGATCATCATTGATCCCACACAATTCTCAGCTTCCCTCCTACAGATCGACCAATCTCCCTCTTTGTGACCGAATTGACTCCGGAACGGCCATTGACTTGGTTTAGGTCGGAGTCTTATAGATTGATCTCTCAAATCTAAGCACTCCTTTGCAGTGCATCTGTGTGAGGTTCAACAGTTTGCTCGGTTGAGGAGTCTTGTCCACACGCTCGATTCTTCACTTTTCTAAAAAACCAGCAAGCCGTTTTTCCCCATCCACAGATTGGCGACCACTGTGGGAGATTAATCTCTCGGTTGCAATCTCTCATTTTCACAAAATGGTTGATCTTAGGTCAGGTTCAGTTACCAATCCTAACCCAAACAATGATGGCACTAGCAACAACGGTGGTACTCCAGAAACCGTTCCTACTTCCAACGATGGTGGTAATACTACTCCCCCACAAACCAATATCGGAAGTAATCCTCTCTTTGGTCGGTCTCCCGAAGAAATCAGAGAAAATCCACCCACTATCGCCGATCTCATGAAAGTCCAGGAAGTTCTCGCCAAAAATCAAACTGATATGGCTACTATTCAGAAGGAGCTGTGTAACTACCTCAAAACTCTCACTGACAAGATGCCATATAAAACTCAGGTGAAGGGAAAAGACAAAGAAACATCTCCAACGGATCCCGAAGTTATTCCGGTCCCTGACGATGATGAAACCCGCAAAGCTGCAGAACCTGAACCCGCCGGTTTCATCACCCGTGAAGACCTGTAACGTTTTATGGAGAATCGGGGAAAAGGACATACACCGTCTGTGCACCGTCATCAACCTCCATATCCCGCTGATACACAAAGAATCCCTCTCTCAAAGGCTACACCTCTCCAACGTTCACACTCTATAATGGAACGAGGAGTGCTCGAGAACATGTTTCTCGATTCTTGGAAGCATTAGGAGAGCATGAACACAACCATGTTGTCCATTTGAAGGAGTTTTCAAAATCCCTGACGGGTCGAGCATATACTTGGTATAACAACATTGCACCAGGAAGCATCGCCAATTGGGGAGAGATGATTACTGCTTTCTACAGGAAATACTTTTTTGTTTCTGAGGAGATTACTCTTTCTTACTTAGGAAGGATGGCTCAGAAAACTACTGAAAATCCGAATGATTATGTGAAGAGGTTCAGGATTCAAGCTTTGGATTTTCATGATCCTAATGTTACTGGGCAACAACTGGTGGACTTGTGCATCAACGGAATGATTCCAGTCTATAGAGCCTTGTTGAAAAATCTCCGATTTCAAACCTTTTCAGAACTTCATGAAGCGGCCAAAAGATCAGCAACCACTGCTCCAGCTTTGTTAGAAAGAACAAAAACTGTCAAAGTCGAGGAACCGAACGCTCGAAGCAGCACCAACAGGCGTTTAGTCAACAAGCAGTACAACGTTGAAGCTTCCATGAATGTTGCTGAAGGGAGCAAGAGAAAAGCCGAGGCACAACAACACAAGAATGCTCCTCCGACGTCTCATCCTGCAAAAGCACCAAGGAAGGACAACCAGACTAGAAACGCGCAACCACCAGTTCAGCATCAACAGAACGATCAGGAGGAAGCGCCTAACTTCCCTTTTCCCATTGAAGAAGTGATCGAACTATTAGAAGTCTGGATTCAAGATGGTGCAATCAAATTACCTCCCGTCAAAAAGGAACCAACTGAGGAACAAATGTAAAATGCACGCTACTGCCATTTCCATAGGTATGTCAGTCATCCAACAAGTAATTGCAGAACTTTGAAGCGCATATTCAAAGAAACGGCCGACTCAGGGGAACTGGGGACTGAAGGAGTGCACAGAAATCCTCTCCCGATCAGAACGTTTGCACTATACGAGCAACCGGTCAAGGAAGCAGTCCAATCCTTAATTGAGCATGTCTGCGAGTTTTTATACTTGTCAAAGCCCCAAAGAGACGATACGTTTGCTGCACTGAACCACATTGTGTCAGGGAAACGACTAACAATTTAGGAGACACTCCCTGAACCTCCAGCAACAGACAAAGAGATGTATGACTGGGGACTTCTCACTACAGTCCATCTCAAAGGAATGAATTCAAGCGAGAGTTGGTCGACGTTGGCACTGTTGTTAACATCATCCCCTTGAAAACCCTCAGAGCCGCTGGCATCACTCGACAAGAAGCAAATCATGCTCCTATCTCAGTCAGAGACCATGAAGGAATCTCCAGGAATGCTTACGGTTACGTCATTATCAAGATAAGAAATGATTCAATCTAGACAGAAACTAAATTCTTCATAATTAAAGAAGATCCGGGATATGACATGGTTTCTTGGGCGAACATGGATTCATGACGGAAAAGTTGTTGCGATATCTTCATATTCAGTTGCACATTTCTCCGTTGAAGAAAGCTCTGACTCAGAAGATGATCAACCGTTCGAGCATTTGGGAAAAGTCGAAGCCTTGATGGAACTCACA
Organism: Papaver somniferum; assembly: GCF_003573695.1. NCBI lineage: Eukaryota > Viridiplantae > Streptophyta > Magnoliopsida > Ranunculales > Papaveraceae > Papaver > Papaver somniferum. Next base: position 147,389,570 of record NC_039358.1, on the reverse strand, counting down.
CAAAAAACTGGCGAAAGCGCCCACGAATTCGTCAGAAGGTTTCACACTCAGGCAAGTCTTATTCCCCCTGATGTATATGTATTACCAACTTTCAAATATGCTACCCTAGTCCGGGGACTCAGTTCTGCTCAAAACCTAGCAATAACCAAACCCTATGAGTGGTTAGTCTCGCCTCGGAAATACTTCACCAAATGGTTAGATGCGGAACCTCTCTGAAACCATCGTCTCACTAACACTGTCATTGATAGGATAATGACTGCATTTCACAATCAATATCCTAAATATTCTCCTTTGCACGAGTGTCCACATGTGTCGCAGAATTGGAAAGCTTCGCCAACATGGAATCCCACTATACGAGGAATTACGAACCAGCAGAAGATATTCAAGGCACGGGCAACCAAGCCTAACAAATTTCATGAAGAAGATTTGGTTCTTAAGGAAACCAGACGCAATTTGCATTCCACAAAGAGTTCTAACTGGGAAGGACCTTTTTTGATTGCTAAGTCAGTAGTTGGAGGATACTACAAATTGGCTGACATCAAGGGCAAGACAAGTGTACTAGTGATTCATGAGAATTGGCTCAAAATTTTTGACGAATGAAGCATTCAACATTGGGTGTTTTATGTCCAAGACAAACGCTCAACACATCTGGCGTTTGCATCTTAAGATTTTCTTTTACCTGTATTTTTAATTCCTTCAAAAAGTTTGCAATACTTGCATCCAGTATTTGAATTCAGCAATTTATCAAAAGTTCTTTTGTTTAAGAAGATCTCTATCAAATCCAAAATCCAGAAGATAATCCTCAATCACTCATAAATTCAAAACCAATCAAGAAATTCAAAACCAAAATAAAATATCACATCTCTCAGAAGTTCAAAGTTCAAGAGATTATGGAAAGAAAACTAAAGAAAGCTATCAAAGTATGATTTCTGCTTCTCAGCATTCTCCAAGACTTGCAAAGCCGCTTTCTCCAACTCCAGCTTTTGAGTCAACTCAACAATCTTGACCATTTTCTCCACCACAACATCACTGGTAAAAGTTATATTATTCACTACTGCATCCTTGATGGTGTTTATCTTTTGACGAAGCCACATCAATTTAAAGACAAGTCTCTCAGAATTCTCCAAGTTGTACTCCCAATCAAAGAGTACATCTCGAGTGACGGTACTTCTGGGCCTGGTAAGAATATCATCTATGACATGCAATATGTTTCCTAATTGCATTGTCAAGAAGTAGCTACGTTCAGGATCTCTTGTAACGACGATATGGCCATAAATCTTCCACAACTTCTCATACATGCTGGCATACCCAGTGGGAACGCTGAATCCACCAACAAATACATGATACGGGAGTGAAGCACCAAATGGAGGCTCACAAATAATCCTTTCATTGGGATATTCGTGTATTACTATACGATTCTCAACTACTGGAGCATCCTCTATTGTCATTGCAACATCTTCTTCTGGGACAGTCTCTTCTGTTCTTGGCTCGGTTTCAACAGCAACTGGAGTCTCAGTTTCCTCCACGGCTTCGGCAACGATATTCTCATAAACCGGAGGTGCAGAGCTGGTGAAGCCACTGCTTTGGTTCACCATATTTCTCGAATCATCAACATTGGTTCCGTTATCCTCAACTTCAATATCCGGTACCTAATACGAAGATTACATGAGATTAAAAGGATTCAAGCATAAGGACCAAAGGAAATCATAAAGTCCAGCATGTAAGTGAAATAATAATATCTAAATTCTTTATTATGCATCCAAGAGATGAGCAAATGGTGTGGAAGTCATGAAACACATTTTTCAGTAAATCCGACTGAAGAGATTTTATACTGCCTTGTATGAGATGACGAACTGGGAGCAATTGGTAAATAATATAAGGTTGAGTCATATATCGTTCTCTTTGTATTGATGTTTTCTATAGCATATCAAAATTTCATAGTAATCGGATAAACGAGTAAGGAGTTCTATACCAAAAATTGAACAACATACAATCTGAAAAAGTTCTGAAAGTCTCCTGGAAGTTTACTGTTTCGCCTTTTTCAGGCCCTAAACATGGTCAAAACTCAAAAAGATTCTTTTGGAAAATCTTGGAAATTTCCTGGGCTTGAAGATACATATGCATATCGCGAAAATCCGACTTCGAACGAAGATTCTACGGTGTTTTTACTAAAAGGCTGAAGTCTGAAATTTTCCGGTGACGTATTTCAGCAAAATTACTCATATACTCACATGGGTTTTCATTCGTTCATTCACAAATCAGGAATATCATACTTCTATGAAGAAATTACAGGAGATATACTTACTAGAGGAGTCTCTAAATCATTTGAAGGCTCGGCAATGCCGGAATCTCCATTGGCAACACCGTTATCTTCATTTGGTTCGGGATTTCGGGAATTCTCCATATTCTCATGTCCCAAAGAAGAGTGTGCTTCATCAACATGATGCTTATCTACAATAATTTCCTCCTAGATACATCGACAACAATTATCACTAATTCATTCAAAAGCATATTATGATGATTGGCACAAAGGAAGATACTTACGTCGACTTCCTCGTCAATGTTGGATTCCTGAATTGTTCGACCAGGAGCAAAACGAAAACCGTCAATAACCGATGGAGCAAAGTTCTGAAACGAATTAACAATATTCTTTTAAGATCCTAATCGCATGGACGAGAAAGTCGCAACGATAAAGAAAAGTGTTAACAACTCACCAAAGAAGCGGCAGGGGACTGTATATTATTCGGTACCATCCTATGAGATGTCTTGCTCCTACCTTCTCCGCCCTGGGGACTTTATTGAAGGTCTAAGAAATCTACATGGATTCGAGATCTCACAGCACGGCCATCCTACACAGAATCAATGAATGATTAAGGAGCAATTATCATACCTTTGTCAAAATCATGAGAAAAACTTACCTGTGCATATTCTGGAGACGTCTTCCTCTTATCACCGCGGGAAAGGTATTTCAGCCTTGGTCGAGCAGAAATCAGGTCAAGGGAAGGAAAGTCTTGTGCTGGATATTTAACATCCATCAAAAAAGCATACAAACGCTCGAGCTGTTGACGCCAGAAGTCTATGTAACCCGGAGTCACAAAGGTAGCACGATCAGAGCATGGAAATAAATACTCATTCCCCTCAACACGAGTTCAATCTAAGTGAGCCTTCAGATATTCAACTGAGGGTTTGTTCATTCGGTGACATGGGATACACTGGTCGACATCCATTTGTCGATCCGCCCTGTCGATGTTATATTCTTCTACCCGGAATTCTCCATGCATTATTGATACTAGGTGGCCAGGAGTGCAACTCAATATAAAAGATCTCTCTCCGTCACTCAAATCAGCACCAGTTTTCAACATGACATTTTCATCAGCAGTATTGAAGTGATCGATTGCGAGAAAAGAGAAGGGACCAACCCAGGGACGAAAGTTGAACTCAGATTTAATATCTAAAACGCCAGTGATGCATATCTTGTATTGCGGATGCTTAGTAGACCAAACGCATGATTCTGGCGTTGTCTTTCTCAAGGAAAGCATGGCGAGTGTCGACATTGGGTCCTTACAAGACACTACGGGCAATTGGAGCATATTTCTCAAGATGCTCCCACATCAAAGCTTGGAGGAACGTAGTATTAACATATGTTTCGATTTTCATGAAGCCATTGGATACGCTGGAGTCTATAACCAAAGAGTCTATATTGGCAAACAGTGAACCCAAAAATAGACTACCAATTGGAAGCTTCTTACCTTTAGCCATTTTTATGGCGAATGGAATCACAAACGGCTTCAACAAATGTCCACTATCCTCAAGAACATCTCTAGAGAGCCACAAGCATAAGAAAGCAGCAATAGACAAGGCGCCATCAACGGGTTCTTCAGGGGCTCCATCTCTCGGCCACCAGTATCTCAGCTATGGAGCGTAACAAAATATGGAAGACTCGTTGAATTCATGCATTTTATCTTCCAAAGTGCCAGATATCAACTTCTCTTCTGCTGAGAGTTCTTCAGGGAAATTGTCGGTGACTGGAAGATGCAACAAAACGACTACATCTTCCATAGTAACAGTGAACTCTCCCCATATGCATATAAAGGTGTGAGTAGGGATGCACCAACGAGCAAGTAAATCCACGATACCTGGTATGTCATGATTAATGATTAAATCCCCAACGGCTTGAATGGCTCGTGTTACTTGTGCACGATCCAGCATAGTCCTGACATGACTGTGACCCAACATATGTCTTGCCCATCCGGAGAAGTGTGCCAACGGTTTTCAGGAAAGCTTGAATTCCACATGAGAAGCCAAATAATGTTTCCCTTCCAAACAGAACCGAGTTATTGCTGAAGGAGACACCAACTTGTTTTGAGCAGTGGTCCTGGGATTTATGAGCAACCGAAACGAGGAACCTAAAGGACGCTTTTCAGTCCTGTAAAAATACTCAAAGAATCTATCTTCGATGCTTGGGATATTCTTGGGTTTGGGTATTTCCTCCTTCCCCGGAGAAGTCCCAGAATCACCGTTTTTGGAGCAATCGTCATCTCTGGAAGATGCATCTGTAAAAACGTCCTCTCCGGAAGTGTCTTCTCTAGAAACATCACTTTCAGCACCATCCTGGAATCGAGTCATCTCTGCAAAGTTGCTACGACATTCCACACGAATTTCATCAGCACAATGGAATTAAAGTAATCAAACAATCACGATGCTCACATCAGTGTCTGCAAAAATGGTAATTCTAAACTCTTACCTATTTACGGTTTCACGAACTTAGTGATAATAACGTAAAAGTCTGAAAACTTGTTTACTCTCTCAAACCTGCAAAAGTGAGCAAAAAACTTATCATTCGAGAGTCAACGCTGACTTTTCACGAAATTGTGAACAATTTACATAATTTCCTCATGTGAATGTTCCATGATGTTATACCGTAAACACACATCATAAAATCATGAAATATAATTTTTTATCTCTAACAATTACTCCAAATTTACTATTTGATTTGATTTTATCAAAAAAAAAAAGAAGAAACTCACGTGTGTATATAAATTATTATTTTTCTTTACGCGGGTTAATTTTTGCTCAATCGAGCATTCGTCTATGAAACAAGGGTCTTTTCTATTTTTGCAAGGCTCCACATATTCCAGATAAAATTTTGAAAGTTCATAAACAAATTTTGTGATGAACTACTGGTCTTTTCAAAAAATTCCTTTAACCCTAAGGATCACGATTTACTACTTTTGTTACGAACGAACCTACGTTCCTAAAAGTATTTGCAAAGTTCATGCTTTGGAAAACAAATTTGGGTTTTCATGAAACCTAATAAACAAAACTTTTACTACTGCAACTAGACCATGTCTATTCAAAATTTATGTATCTCTTCCATATTAGGGATTTTTTGCTCGTTCCTTAAACTAACGAACAAACGGGCATACATACGTTTTCTAAAATAAATTCTTCATAAATCCTACGCATACATGCAACTATGGGATTTTTTGTTTTGTTTTATGAACAACTCATAATATGATAATCTATCATACTATCAGGGTCTTTACCTCAATATTCGCTCGTAGGTGACATCACTGGAGAGAATTAGGGATTCTGAACATACCTTTGTAGACTGAGTTCAACCACCGATCTCATCGAATGAAAATCACCATTTAATGCATACTGCGGAACATGACTGTCCCTCACTAAGCAGGGGACTTAATGTTGATGGTGGATTTTCAACATATGTCAAAACCGTAAAATCATGATGCATGTTTTTGACACGGCTATCAGGCATGCAACAATTCATATTTTACGAAGCCATGATGAACATGTATGTCGAAAGGCCTCCACTAGTTGAGCGTTCGATCCCTGATATTTCATCGTGCCCTCTATGAAGAATAACATAATTGGGCGGTTCTCCGTAGATTGAGAGCATAACGCCTTCAGGACGTCGGTGACACTCATTGTTCCCTGACTACATGAGAGAGACCCCCTCCACATAGAAGAACGAATGGGCGGTTCTTCGTAAATTGAGAGCATTAACGCCTTCAGGACGTCGGTGACACTCACTGTTCCCTGACTATGTGGAGAGACCATGGATAGACCCAGGAGGTTCTCCGTAAGATTGATAGCAATGACGCCTTCAGGACTTCGGCAACACTCGCTGTCTCCTGACTATGCACCTTTCAGAATGTGTATGACGCTTTAACTGGCTAATATCCTTTATGCAATAGATTAACTCTACCGTGACATTCACCACTGAATTCCCAGAAGATAATCTATTTTGCTCCGATTTTATGATCGAATCCACGGCTTGATCTCATGGAATGGCAATAGACAACTATATTATCTCGTTACTCCGATTTCATGATCGAATCCACGGCTGATCTCATGGAATGTAATAGGTAATTTTATTATTCCAAATTCATGGTCGAATCCACTGCTGATCCTATGAATTGATAATAAAACAACTACTCATTTTTATTATTCAGTTTCATGAATCATTCTCCATTGAATTTCATAATTAGTAATAGATACTCAACAATCGGGCATCTGAACCATCACTGAGTAAGCACCACAAAAATGGTGCAAGTGTATTCGACAATGATGCAAGACTGAGCACCCGGATGCACAAACGTTCATTCAAAAAATATGGACAGATGAGGAATCCTACGCAAAACAGGAGAAAACAATAATTAACAATAAAATAATAATAGGCGCCATGGGCCGGGAGGTCCCATGCCTCTCCCATTATTTTTCTTTATCTTGTTATTTTCATGAACTCATGAAAACTCCTCCATCCCAGCAACTTTCCTTGTTTGAGCAAAACTCACGGTTTCTCCATATTATCACGGATTTATGAAAAATAATAATAACATAAAATAGGGAAAGGTGCGCGGGACCGGGCAACCTAGCCGGACGGCTATGCCCAAGCCGTGGACGGTTTCACACCTTACAATCCCTAGACTTTTATAATTATTATTTCCCAATTTCATGAAACTCCTCCATTTCAACAAAACTCATGGATTCTCCATAATATCACGGTTTCATGAACAATAATAATATAAAATTAGGAAATGTGTTGTGGGACCGGGCAACATAGCCGGCCGGCCATGCCCTAGCTGTGGACGGTCCCACACCTTGCAATCCCTAGTCTTTTATAATTATTATATTCCTCAATTCTTGAAACTCCTTAGTTTGAGCAAAAATCATGATTTCGTCGTAATTTCTCAAATTTTGCTCGAATCATGAAAAACCAAAAGCCAACATGGTCACACGACCGGATAGCCTCTCGCAGCGATTTTAAATGTTAAAATACTCTTATTTTAATATTTAAAAAATATTGATCAATTGAGCATACATGTTTATTCCAACAAAAATCAAGAATTTCAGTCAAGATGAAACTCTTCTGAAAATTCACAATGTTGCTCGAACGCACATCAGAAAATACTGAAACTCTTAGTACGGAAACACAGACACCATGGTAACACGTGCATGCCTTCATTACCGACCAGGGTCATCCCCAGGGCTTGTACAAATCCGGTCCCACACGTTTTCATAATTCTGACCTAATTTGCTCAATTGCTCATATTGGTCCCAAATTCTCTGCAACTAACCCGGGGATTGCTCAAACGACCAACAACTGGTCCCGTGACCACCAAGAGACGGTCGCATGCTCTCTTGGACGGTCCCTCATTTTTCATATTCAAGATTTATCACTTAATGCAGAATCGAGCACTATTTCAATAAGTGATGAAACCGGCATTTAATCGTCATTCCTTCACCAATCGGTCAACTCAGGACCTTAGTGTACGCCCACTTGAGCAATTGGGAATCACATGGACGTATGTAGTCCCATGTGTCCGGTCTCTCCTTGGCTCACAACCTATTTTCAGCAATTCGTCAATTAATGAGCAATTGATCGAAAATTAGGGTTTTGAACAAACGCTTAACGAATCATCATTCTGAGCAAGTTCAAACACTAAATAAATTTATGTTGATCCATAAAACAAAGCACGTATTAATTATATAATATTCGGTAATCTACCAATATTTTAATTAATATTTTATTGGGTCACGCCACCAATAAATAAGTAATTCGTCGAATTGAGTAATATTTGCTCAATTGCTCGAATATTGATCCAACTATCGATATTCAGTAATTCATCAGTAATTCGTCGAATTGAGAAATACTTGCTCAATTGCTCGAGTATTGATCCAACTATTAATACTCAGTAATTTGTCGAATTGAGCAATACTTCCTCAATCGCACAACTATCAATATTTAGTAATTCGTAATACTTGCTCAATTGCTCGAATATTGATCCAACCATCGATATCCAGTAATTCGTCGAGCAATACTTACTCGAATGTTCTACTAAGCAATTCGTCATCATGCTCAATTCAACGAAACCTAGACTCATTGTCTAATCAGTCAACGTGACTAATCAGATACACGTCTGTCATGCAGACTCCGCGATTCGTGAGACATCAATCACGTCACATGGGGGATATCAATTAGGGTTTTGGTCTGGCGGACTACGGGACGTGAATTCATCCACGATGAGAATGTGAGTAAGTCGTGCAACAGTTGAAGGAGTTAGCAAAGTAGTGGGTGGACGGTTAACCAAGTCTCCGCACGACCTGGAACTGGTTTCACCACGATCTTCCACTTTCCCACTCTTTCACTAAAGAAACCGTCACACTTACAGGGATAAGGATGTTCATCATTCTTGCAATATAATTAAGTCCAAATCGAGGACAACCGATAATTATCATCATTCGTCAACAACTCCATTAGAACTTATTCACATAGCTCAACTTCAGCAGTTCATCAATTTGCATAAACCTTCAACACATCCACAATCCTTGATCATCATTGATCCCACACAATTCTCAGCTTCCCTCCTACAGATCGACCAATCTCCCTCTTTGTGACCGAATTGACTCTGGAACGACCATTGACTTGGTTTAGGCCGGAGTCCTACAGATTGATCTATCGAATCTAAGTACTCCATTTGCAGTGCATCTGTGTGAGGTTCAGCAGTTTGCTCGGTTAAGGAGTCTTGTCCACACGCTCGATTCTTCACTTTCCTAAAAAACCAGCAAGCCATTTTTCCCCATCCACAGATAGGAACGCATGCGAGTTCGACTGAGCAGTGCTCTAACAATCCCCCCCTTTGTCAATTTTAGTGGCAAAACTATCAATACATATGGATTACAAAATAAATAAAACTTTGTAGCTTCTCATCCACATGCTTGATCTCCTTGGTGCTTAAACATTACTCGAAAACTTTGTCTTTTCCAAGTACTCCCATGATTCCGTAGATGTTTAATTTAACATCATAGTTGTTGAAGTTCCGTAGCCATAACAATGAGAAAACAAAAGCTCTCGATCATTGTTATACAGTGTCATGGTATTATTACACAATATCAAAGTTCTTATATCAAAACTTCGACGACAATACTATGGTAATATGTATCACTCCCCCTTAGTCAATATTTCGTCTCAACACGAAAACCACTCCCCTTACATAATGATCCAAAAACCATATGTATTTGTAGTGTGAACTACATATTAATTCTCCCCCTTTTTGTCAATAAAATTGGCAAAGGTACGAAAACGAGATCCTAATGAAATTTTCATGGAGAAACTTCAAGACCAAAGAAAATCACATATCAACTTGTTTTGATGCAATCATATAGCCGAATCTAAATGCATTCATCACGGAGTTTACAAAGATACAAGATAACTCCTCAAAATTCCATAGCCGCACTCCCCACAAAGATATGAAAATTAAGCGCAAGTTCAATAGAACTCTCCCCCATTTGATGTCATTCTCGAAAGAACAACAAGAGCGACCTTAAGTTTACAAGAAAATAAGGATTTCTTTGGACACCAAAAACCACAAAATGATTTTGTATCCAAAAAAATTCTCAATTAAACTAACCACAAGAGAAACCATGATTAATTTAATCATAATACACAACCAAATTAATCACAAATGAATCTATGATTTGTTTAGTTGGAAATGCTCACACAAGAAGACTTATGGAGCCGCACAGTATACACATAAAATATGGATCAGGGAAATCACTATTTGCATAACGACATACAATAGACATAATCCTCGTAAACAAAAGATTTTAACCTTGTGGATGGGGAAAAACGGGTCGCCGGTTTTTCAGGAAGTGGAGAGACGAGCGTGGTGTCGAGACTCCTCGACCGGGCAAAATGTTAATCCTCACACAGATGCACCGCTGCAAAGGGGGTGCTTAGATTCGGGAAATCAATCTGTATGACTCCGGCCTAAACCAAGACAATGGCCGTTCCAGAGTCAATTCGGCCGCAAAGAGGGAGATGGGTTGATCTGTAGGAGGGAAGCTCATAATTGTGTGGTATCAGTGATGATCGAGGATTGTGGGTGTGTTGAAGGTTTCTGCAATAATGGTGAACTGCTGAAGTTGAGTTCTGTGAATAAGTTTGTATCGAGTTGTTGACAGAAAAACGTTGATACCGATGATTTGTCATCCTCGATTTTGACTTATTTATATTGCAAGAATGATGAACCACTAATCCCTGTAAGCGTGACGGTTTCTTGAGTGAAAGAGTGGGAAAGTGGGAGATCGTGGTAAAGTCAGTTCCATGTCGTGTGGAGACTTGACTGATCGTGCACCCACTACGTTGCTAACTCCTTCAACCGTTTACACGACTTACGCACATTTCTCGTTGTGGATGAATCCACGTGCCGTAGACCGCCAGACCAAACTCTAAGTGATATCAACCCATTTGTGACGTGATTGATGTTTCACAAGTCGTGGAGTCTACAGGGTAGACGTGTTTTGATTAGTCAATTGTTGACTGATTAGACAATGAGTCTAAGTTTTGGTGAATCGAGCATGAATGGTGAATGCTCACCGATTCATGGATCGAACACATAGTTCTTTGAAGGGACGTCAGTATTTTTGATTCATTTATGAATTACTGACTAGTTGAACGATTGAGAAAGTATTGCTCAATTCTGCGAACTACGAGAATTTAATGAGCAACTGAGCAAGTGTTGCTCAATTCTGCAAATATTGAGAATTTGTGGACAACTGAGCAAGTATTGCTCAACTCTGCAAATTACTGAATATTAAGAATTTGATGGGCAACTGAGCAAGTATTGCTCAATTCACCAAATTAATGATTTTGATAATCTGACGTGCAACTGAGCAAGTATTGCTCAATTCGACGAATTGCCGAATATTGATTATATTCGGGTAATCGAGCAAGTGTTGCTCGATTCAGACAATTATTTACTGGTGACGTGACCCAGTAAAATATCAATTAAAATACTGATGTTGATTAGTGAATCAACGTAAATTTTATTAGTGTTCGAAGAGTGTTCAGAATGATGGTTTCACAGAGCGTTCATTCGAAAACCCTAATTTTGGCCAATCCTCCATCAATTGGGGAATTGCTGAAAATTGATCATGAATGATAGGGACCGGCCACATGGGATGAGGAACTTCCATGCGGTGCCACACACCAGGATTCTCAATTTGAGAGTTGGTGAGAAATCATGAATAAATGGTGGATTCACCATTTACTGAAAATATTGCTGGGTTCAACATTAGGTGTAAAACCTAGGTATGAGAGATGAGGACCGACCAAGAGGGTATGGGACCGGCTCTAGGTGGTCACGTGACCAGTTGTTGGTCGTTTGGAGGATTCTCCAGTTGGTTGGAGAGAGTTCGGGCCCAGTATGAGCAATTGAGCAAATTAGGTCAGAATTGCGAAAACGTGTGGGACCGGCTTCGTGCAAGCCCTAGGAACGACCTGGTCGGTCATAGAGGAAAGCACGTGTTACCATGATGTCCGTGTCTCCATACTGAGAGTTTTAGTATTTTCTGATGCGCATTTGAGCGATATCGTGAATTTTCAGAAGAGTTTCATCTTGGCTGAGAATCCATGAAGTTTTGACATAATAATTATAAAAAGCTAAGGATTTTGAGGTGTGGCACCGACCATGGCTGGGGCATGGCCGGCCGGCTAGGTTGCCCGGTCCCGCACGCCTCTCCTTATTTTATGATTTATTTGGTGAATCCACCAAGTTATGGAGAACTCACGAGTTTTGCACAAATTAGGAATTTTTCTAAGATGGAGAACCCTCATGAGTTTATGAAAATAAAATAAGGAAAAATAATGGGAGGGGCACGGACCGACCGTGGCTAGGGCACGGCCGGCCGGCGGGCCCACTGTGAACGCCTCCATTATTTTATTATTATTTTAATGTTTTCTCTTGCTTTACGAAGGATTCTCCATTGTTTCATATTTTTGGATGCTCGTTCGTGCATCTGGGTGCTCAGTCGTGCATCATTGTCGAGTACACTTGTACCATTTTTGTGGGGCTTACTCAGTGATGGTACAGATGCCCAGTTGTTGAGTATTTATTAATAATTTATGAGATTCAGTGGAGAATAATTCATGAAACTGAGTAATAAAAATGAATAGTTGTTCATTATTAATTCATAGGATCAGATGCGGATTCGACTACGAATTCAGAATAATAAAACGAGCATTACTATCCTATGGAATCGTGGATTCGACCATAGAATCAGAGTAATTAAGATTTATCTATCACCATTTGATGAGACCAGTGGATTCGATCATGAAATCGGAGTAATGAGATAATACAGTTGTTTCATTGCTATTCTATGAGATCAAGCCGTGGATTCGATCATAGAATCAGAACAATTGTTTATTGCCATTCCATGGGATCAGGCGGTGGATTAGACCATGGAATAGGAGCAATTGTTATTGCCATTCCATGGGATCAGACGGTGGATTCGACCATGGAATAGGAGCAATTGTTATTTTCATTCCATGGGATCAGGTCGTGGATTCGACCATGGAATAGGAGCAATGATAGATTATTTTGGGAATTCAGTAGTGAATGTCACGACAGAGGTAATCTACTTCAGAAAAGATATTAGCCAGTTAAAGCGTCACATCCATTCTGAGTGGTGCACAGTCAGGGAGTCAAGATGTTGTTTACGACCTGAAGGCGTTAATGTTCTCAATCTACGGAGAACCGCCTGAATCTATGCACTCTTTCCACATAATCAGGGAATGGTGAAGTGTCACCGACGTCCTGAAGGCGTCCGCCGCCCAACTATTCTTCTATGTGGAGGTGGGTCACTCTCCTGCAGTTAGGGAACAGTGAGTATCACCGACGTCCTGAAGGAGTTAAGTCCTCAATCTACGGAGAACCGCCCAAATATGTTATTATGTATACAGGGCACGATGAAATGCCAGGGATCGAACGCTCATCTAGTTGAGGCTTTTCGAAAACATATTCATCATGGCTTTGTAAAATATGAATCGCTGCATGCCTGAAAGCCGCGTCAAAAACATACCTCATGATTTTACGGTTTTGCCCTTTGTTGAAAATCCACCATCTACATTAAGTCCCCTGCTTAGTGGGGAACAATCATGTTCCGCAGTATGCATTAAATGGTGATTTCAGTCGACGACATTAGCGGTTGAACTCAGTCTACAAAGGTAGTTTAAGAATCCTCGATTTACCCCAATGATGCCATGTACGAGCAAATGCGCGGATGAGGACTCTGATAGTAAGGTGGAGTGTCATCACTTGAGCGTGGAGAGATGAGGCACTGCTGATTTGGGCATTCAGAATCTTAGTTATGGTAGATTTAGGATTTGCGGTCCCGAGCCCAAAAAAGGAAACCCATGTTTTATTAGGTTTTGGAAATAAATTTGATATAAAAGGGAAGAAGCCCTAAAATTATTTTTTGTATTTTGATTGACCGACCACTCTTCTCCTCACCATCACTTCACGAGCAGTAGCAGGAAAATTCACAGGAGCCAGTAGCACCGCTGCCCGTCCGATCACCGCCGACCGAATTCTGTCCGGCGCCGACAGGTAAGTTCGTGATTTTTTTTTTTTGCTCCTGGTTTTATGATTGATAAGTTGTCCATAAAACCAAAATCCCATGGCCGTATGCATATGATTTATGAAGGATTTTTAGAAAACGTATGTATATGCACGTTTGTTTGTTAGTCGGAGGAACGAGCAAAAAATCCCTAATATGGAAGAGACACATAAAATTTTGAATAGATATGACCTAGTTGCAATAGCAGAAGGTTTTGTTTATTAGGTTTCATGAAAACCCAAGTTGTTTTTGGAATCATGAACTTTGCAAACACTTTTGAGAACGTAGGTTTGTTCGTAAAAGTAGTAAATAATAATCCTTTGTTATGGTTCAGTACCTTAACATATATCAAAAGAACTAAACTAACAGGTGAATGAAAATTTTTGAGTCGAGAACAGTGAGAATTATGAGAGATTTGAGAAGAGTTTTGAGAGATAGGGAGTTGCAGAGAAGACTTGAAAGAATAATTGTATTTCTTAAGTTTCAGAACTAACAGACTCAAGTATTTATAGCTGACATTACTTGGCTTGCAAGCCTGCGCAGCAATTCTAGTTGAACTTAATAACTACCAAACTAATTAAGGAAAGTCTAAATAAGGAAAAACACTGTAAAAGTGGTGTTGGTATCACAACATCCCACCCTGCTTGAAAAAAGACTTGTCCTCAAGTCTGAAACTCTGGAAATCGCAGCAATATTTCATCAACAACCTCCCATGTTGTTTCCTCAGTAGCACGACCTCGCCATTTGATGAGCCATTTGGTTCTTACAACATTTCCCTTATTATACATCTTACGATCTAAGATTGATTCAGGTTTCCACTTTTCATAATCCACCGTAACAGGCAATTCGGTCTATACCATGTCAGAAACACCAAGCTTGAGTTTCAAGAGTGAAACATGAAATACAGGATGAATTCTACTGGAAGGAGGTAACTCCAATCGATAAGCCACAATTCCAATCTTTTCTAAGACCTTAAATGGTCCATAAAATTTAGGTGAAATCTTTGAAAAAGATGAAGTTGCTGCAGTTGTCTGACGATATGGTTGGAGTCTGAGAAAAACCAAATCCCCAACTGAAAAACTTCTTTCAGTTCTATGCGCATCAACATAAACTTTCATTCTGGACTGAGCATCTTGTAAATTAGACTTTAGAATCATCAAAACTTGGTCACGAGCTTGTAAGACGACATCCACAACATGAACAACAGTAGAGTCAGAAATATATGTTGAAACTGTTGGAGGAAGCCTGCTATACACAGCTTGATAAGGAATCATTTTGATTGTTGTATGAAAGCTAGTATTATACCACCATTCATCCCAAGGTAGCCACTTCATCCAATCACTAGGTTTAATCCCATCAAAACAACGTAAGTAACACTCTAAAGTTCTATTGGTAACTTCAGTTAAGCCATCAGATTGAGGATGATACGCAGAACTTCTACAAAGTTGAGTGTGCTGAAGTGAAAAGAAAGCTTCCCAAAAATGACTCAGAAAAATTGAATCCCTATCACTTGTGATACTCTTAGGCATTCCATGTAAGCTAACTATTTCACGAACAAAAACTTCAGCCACAGTATCATCTGAATAAGGATGTATAAGAGCCACAAAATGTGCATGCCTGGACAGACGATCCACAACAACTAGAATAGATGTTCTTCGATTAGATGGTGGAAGACCATCTATGAAATCCATAGATATATCTAACCAAATATCAGTAGGTATGGATAAAGGATGTAGTAATCCTGGAGGAGAAATTGATTCAGCTTTGTTGCATTGACAAATATCACAAGAAGCTATATAATCCTTAAATGTCTTCTTCATGCCTGACCAATAAAAATTTTGTTGAAGGCGCTTATAAGTGCGCAAATATCCAGCATGTCCACCAGTTGGAGTTGAATGAAATTCATCCAGAAGCTTAGAACACCATGAAGATGTGGAAGCTACCACAATTCTGTTCTTACAGCGAAGAACTCCATCTATATAAGTGTAATGTGGTAGACAATCTTGTTGCTCACGTAACTTTGCAATGATAAGACTCAAATTAGTGTCATTATGAAATTCTTGGACAATGTTAATAATTCCAGAAAATATAGGTGTAATAATTTCCATTAATTGACAATAATTAACACGAGATAATGCATCAGCCGCCATATTTAAAGCTCCAGAGCGGTAAATGATTTCATAATCATAACCAAGTAGTTTGGACAACCAATTTTGTTGTTCCATTGAAGAGATACGGTGTTCCAAGAAGTATTTAAGGCTCCTATGATCAGTGTTAATCTTAAAATGCCGACCAAGAAGATAAAGTCGCCATTTATTGACTGCATTGACTATAGCCAACATTGCCTTGTCATAAACTGAAAGAGTAAGATTCTTACCTGAAAGTGATTTGTTGTAGTAAGCAATAGGCATTTTTTCTTGTATTAACACTGCTCCAAGACCATTACCATATGCATCACATTCTAAACTGAATTCTCTTGTGAAATCTGGTAGTGCTAAAACTGGTGTACTAGTTAAAGCCTTTTTGAGTTTGTTAAAAGTTGTAGTCGCTTCAGAAGTCCATACAAAGGCATCCAACTTGAGTAATTGGGTAAGTGGAGCACTAATCTTACCATAATCCTTAACAAATTTACGATAATATCCAGCCAATCCCAAAAATCCTCTCAAAGATTTCACTGTAGTCGGAATAGGCCAATTTGTTATGCAAGATATCTTATCAGAGTCAACTGATACACCTTCAGAAGAAACCATATGACCCAAATAACTTATTGTCTCCTTAGAAAATTCACACTTTTGTTGTTTCAGAAATATTTGGTGTGCACGCAAAGCTTCAAACACCAACTTCACATGTTGAAGATGTTCAGATTCAGATTTGCTGTAAATAAGTATATCATCGAAAAATACGAATACGAACTTTCGAAGATAAGGGCGAAGAATTTCATTCATCAAACTTTGAAAAGTTGCAAGAGCATTGGATAATCCAAATGGAATTACCAGAAATTCGTAATGGCCATCATGTGTGCGAAAAGCTGTCTTATGTATATCATCTGGATGCACAAGAATCTGATGATAACCAGATCACATATCAATTTTAGAAAATATTATCGCACCATGTAATTCATCAAGAAGTTCATCCACAATTGGAATTGGAAATCTATCTTTGACAGTAGCCTTATTAAGTGCTCTATAATCCACACACATACGCCAAGAGCCATCCTTCTTGCGAACTAAGAGTACAAGGGTTGAAAAAGGACTAGAACTAGTTCTAATTAATCCTGCATCTTTGAGTTCCGAAATAATTTTTTTCAATCTCCTCTTTTTGAAAGTAAGGATATCGATATGGTCGCACATTCACTGGTGCTGAGTTAGGAAGTAAAGGAATACGATGATCATGCTCTCTTTGAGGTGGTAATTCAGTTGGTGAAGCAAACAAATCAGAAAAACGTAAGAGTAAATCTGAAACTTCAGTGGGCACCTGAGAGTTATCCTCTGAAGTAGTTGAGTGCGTGATCAATTGAAGTAGAAATCCACGTTGAGTGTTTTGAAAGACCTTCTGCATTGGAATAGTATCAAGTAGCAAAATTGAAGCTGACTTGTTACCCACTAAGGTATGTTCTTGATCATTGGAAGTAAACTTCATGTGTAATTTCTTGAAATCCCAAGAGATATTACCCAAAGTTCTTAACCATTCCACTCTAAGCACTGCCTCACAACCACTTAATTCTAACAAGAAAAACTCAGTAGTGAACTGAAAATCTTGGAACTTCAGAGAAATATCAAAACAAAGTCCTTGAGTTTTAAGAATTTCTCCATTACCAACCAGAACATTCATATTATCATTAACTGACTTAGTTGTAATACCACATTTCTTAGCAATTGTAGGGTGTAAGAAATTATGAGTTGAACTAGAATCAAGTAAAATAGTAAGTGGCTGACCTGCAATGTAACTTGTGACACGCATAGTGTTAGGGAATGAAGAGCCAGTAAGAGCATGAAGCGAAATTGTGGGTTCATAATGCATCTGATTTGCAGTTGCAGGAGTAATCATCTCTTCTGTGTCAGATGATGTTGTTTCTTCGTCACCTTCAGAGTTGTTTTCAGGAGCCATCTCTAGAATTAATAATCTAGAAGTTAATGGTTTTGCACAAATATGACCAGCCTTATACTGTTCATCACAATTGAAACAAAGGACTTGTTCACGTCTGTGTCGTTGTTCTTCCAAAGATAGACGCTTAACTCCAAAGGGAATTGTAGTCTTCTTAAAAGGCGCATTAGCCGTATTATCAGATGAAGTGCCAGATGAATGAGATGACTGTCTGTATGAATTTGATCTCGCAACAGATTTGTAAAAAGAAGAGTTTGAAAGTAACACATCTTCTTGTTTTATGGCTTTCATAAAAGCTGCAGCTAACGTTGGTGGTTCAAATACCTCAACAACAGATCAAATTTCCTTTTTAAGAGATCTGATAAAGTGATCAATGATATAATCTTCTGGCAAGTCAGTAACAAAATTAAGAAGTTGTTCAAATTTTCTAATCCTACATGCTAACTAATTCTGTGTGTTCTGCTGCATTATAATAGCCATCTCTTTTTTATGAGTATCCAAGATAGTCTGCAAACTTGTATTATATAGAGTTTGCGTTCTTTTCATCAGTGCATCTATAATAACAACTTTCGTTTGATCGTCATTGTCAGAAGTATCATAACAGTTTGCATAAAGTCTGTAACTGTTGTGTTCAAGGTGTTAATCTTAGATGTAAGCTGATTAACCTCGTCAGTAAGTGTCATGAGCGCAAGTGGAAGCTAGAAAAAAAAATTAGGTTTTTTTTTTAGAAGGATCTAACCTGCTCTGATGACAGATGTTATGGTTCAGTACCTTAACATATATCAAAAGAACTAAACTAACAGGTGAATGCAGAATTTTGAGTCGAGAACATAGAGAATTAGGAGAGATTTGAGAAGAGTTTTGAGAGATAGGGAGTTGCAGAGAAGACTTGAAAGAATAATTTTATTTATTAAGTTTCAGAACTAACAGACTCAAGTATTTATAGTTGACATTACTTGGTTTGCAAGACTGCGCAGCAATTCTAGTTGAACTTAATAACTACCTTAACAAAACAAACTAATTAAGGAAAGTCTAAATAAGGAAAAACACTGTAAAAGTGGTGTTGGTATCACAACATCCTTAGAGTTAAAAGAATTTTGAATAGACCTGGAGTTCATGATGAAAATCTGTTGAGAACTTTCGAAATTTTATTTGAAATATGGAGAGTTCTACAAAAATAGCGAATCCTCGTTTCATAGACGAATGCTCGATTGAGCAAAAGTTTTTTTTATAAATTTTTTTTTGTGTGTGCGTGACTTATTCACGCTTTATTGAATGAAAATTGAGTTTTTGAGAACACACAATTTATGAGTTTGGTGAATTGTGTGTGTGAATTCAACGATTTTATAGCGTATGTACGCGCAAAAATCAGCGAGTGCTCACATAGAAGGTTATGTGAATTACTCATAGTTTTTCGAAAAGTCAGTGTTGACTCTTGAATAATATGTTTTATGCTCGATTTTGCAGGTTTGAAAGAACGAGTAAGTCTTGGGGGTTTTACGTTGTTATCACTAAGGTGAGAATTGAGGAATACCATTGTTGCAGACGTTGTCTGTCTTGTCGCTTTAATTCCATTGTATTGATGAAATTTATGTATGGATGTTGCAGCAACTTTGCAAAATGGTTGAATCCCGTAGTGTTTATGAAGATGATGCTTCTTCGAGAGATGATGTTTCCACAGACGCCTCTTCCAGAGATGATGGTTCCTCCATTAATGATGATTCTGAGATTTCTAAAGAGAAAGAGGGAAGTCCCAAGACTAAAAACATTCCCACCGCTGAAGAAAAATTCTTTGTATATCTGTACAGACCTAAGAAACGTCCCTTAGGCTCCTCATTTAGGTTGCTGATAAATCTCAGGATCACTAATCAGAATAAATTGGTGTCTCCCCGAGCAGTAATTCGGTTTTTTCTGCAAGGTAAACACTTCACGGCTTGTCAGGCGGAGTTCAAGCTTTCTCAGAGACCTCTGATGCATTTATCTGGATGGGCAAGGCACATGTTAGGTCACAAACGTGTGAGGGCCATATTGGATAGTGCCCAGGTGACTCGAGCCATTCAAGCTGCTGGAGATTTGATCATCAACCATGATATACCAGGTATGGCAGCCTTGCTCGCCCGTTGGTGCGTTCCCACTCACACGTTTATATGTAGATGGGGAGAATTCACCATTACTTTGGAAGATGTAGTTTCTTTGTTGCATCTTCCGATTACTGGTAATTTTCCTGAAGAACTTTCGATAGAGGAGAAGGAGATATCTGACGTATTAGAATCCAAGATGCACGAATTCAATGAGTCACCCGCATCCTGATATGCTCGATGGTTATCACACTGGTGGCCAAGAGATAGAACTCCTAAAGGACCGGTTGATGGCGTTTTAACAATTTCGGATTTCTTGTGTCTGTGGCTCTTCAGGGATATCTTTGAAGATTGTGGACACTTGCTGAAGCCGTTTGTGATTCGCTTTGCCATTAAGATGGCCAAAGTGAGAAAATTCTCATTGGTAGTCTATTTTGGGGTTCTTTGTTCGCCAACTTGGACTCTTTAGTTATAGACTCCAGTATTTCTGATGGCTTCATGAAAGTTGAGATGTATGTCAATACCATGTTTCTCCAAGCCTTGATGTGGTAGCATCTTGAGAGTTACGCCCCAGTTCCCCGTAGAATTTTGCAAGGACGTAAGGTCGACACTCGTCATTCCCTCCTTGAGAAGAATAATGATAGGATCATGCGCTGGTCTAGAAAACAACCACAATATAAGATATGCATTACTGACGTTTTGTACATTGAGTCTGAGTTCAACTTACGCCCCTGGGTGTCAGTTCCTTCTCTATTCTCACAATTGATCACTTTTAATGCTGCTGAAGAGAATATCATGTTGAGTACTGGTGCTGGTCTGAGCGAAGGAGAGAGATCTTTTGTCTTGAGTTGCACTCCTGGTTTCTTGATATCAGTAATGAACGGAGGATTCCATGTTGAAGAATATAACATTGATAGAGCCGCTAGACAGATGGGACTTGATCAATGCGTTCTGGTTCATCAAACAAACAAGCCAGAGATTGAGTACCTGAAGACTCACTTAGACTGCACCCATGTGGAAGGAAATAAATATTTATTCCCACGTTCTGACCGAGACACCTTCGTAACTCCTGGTTATATAGACTTTCGGCATCAGCAACTTGAGCGTGTATACAAGTTTGTAATGGATGTTCAGTCCCCAACTCGAGAGTTCCCCTCTTCTGACATGATTTCCGGTCGACCCAGGCTGAGATACCTTCCTGGTGGTGATAAGAGGAAAACGTCTTCGAATGCGTCACAAGTAAGTCCCTTTTTTTGTGATTTCAGCTGAAGTATGTCGATCACGTTTTAATTGTATTGTTGTACTTGTGATAGGGTGGCCGTAAAATGATACCAAACAATATACAGTCCCCTGCCTCTTCTTTGGTGAGTTGTTAGCGCTATTCTTCATTGTAACTTCCTCGTCCATGTAATTAGGATCTTAAAAGAATATTTTCAATCCATTCCAGAATTTTGCTCCATCGATTATTGATGGTCTCCGTTTTGATCTTGGTCGAACAATTCAGGAATCCAGTACTGAGGAGGTTGACGTAAGTATTCCCTTTTCCCACTGATAATTGTAACGTGCCTTAGGACGAATGAGTGATGATTGTTGTTTATGTGTCCAGGAGGAAATTACTGTGGATAAGGAGCATGTTGATGAACCACATTCCTCTTTGGATCATGGAAGCATGGAGAGTTCCCGAAATTCCGTATCGAATGAAGATAACGGAGTTGCCAATGGAGATTCCAACATTGCCGATCCCTCAAATGGTTTAGAGACTCCTCTAGTAAGTATTTCTCTTGTGGTCTCTTCATATAATTATGAGGTTTCTGATTTTTGCATGAATGAATGAGAACCCACATGAATATATGAATAATTTTGCCGAAATACGTCACCAGAAAATTTAAGACTTCAGCTTTTAATGAAAACACCATAAAAACTTTGTTTGGTGTCGGATTTTCAATGTCTGCATATGCATCCTCAAGCCCAAGAAATTTCCAAGCTTAATTTAATAAGCTTTTCGAATTTTGAGCATGTTTAGGGCCTGAAAAAGGCGAAACAGTAAAGTTCCAGGAGACTTTCAGAACTTTTCCAGATTGCATGTAGTCCAATGTTTTGGCCACATCTCCTTGCGCGTTCATCCAATTGTTATTAAATTTTGAAATGTTGTAGAATACTTCCATACGAAGAGAATGGTATATAACCCAACTCTAGATTCCACACCAATTGCTCCAAGTTCGTCATTGAACACAGGGCAGTGTAAATTTTCTTCAGCTGCGTCTCTTTGAAAACGTGTTTCACGACTTTTATGCTACTTGTACATGTCTTAGATGCATAATAAGGAACTTAGATGATATTAGTTCACTTACTTGCTTAATTTTAGGGTTGTATTGGATTTCCACACTTGGATCATTCTAATCCCATGTAATCTTCGCATTAGGTGCCGAATGTCGAAGTTGGGAATCATGGATCCAATAATGACAGTTTGGACAATCCTGGAGATGTCGGTGATGAGACTCCCACCCCTGCACCTCAAGGTTATTAAGTTCTGTTTATTGATGTCGTGGAGGTGGTGGAAACTCCAGTGTGCCCGAGATGGTGGAACCCGAATCAACAATAGCAGATGCAGTTTCGTCTGAAGTCGTCTCTATGATTGTTGATGCTGCTCTAGTAATTGAGAAGCGTATGATAGTGCATGAATATTCCAATGCAGGGATTGCTTTTGATCCTCCATTCGGTGAGTTACTCCCATATCACCAGTTTGTTGGCGGATTTAGCGTTCCCATCGGATATGCTGATATGTATGAGAAACTGTGAGAAATGTATGGACACATCGTTGTTACTCAGGATCCAGGACGTAGTTATTTCTTGACGAGGCAAGTAGAAGCCATCTTGCGTGTTATAAATGATATCCGGATCACAGCCAAAAATGTTGTTACCCGAGATGTACTTTTTGATTGGGAGTACAACTTGAAGAATGCTGAAGAACTTGGCTTCAATCTGAAGTGGCTTCGTCAGAAGTTTGAGGCTATCAGGAAGGCAGTAGAGGGTGATGCTCCTTTCCCCACTAGTGATGCTGTGATGAAGAAGATGAATGAAGTTGTTGAACTGACCAAGAAGTTGGAGGCGGAAAAGGCAGCTTTAAAAGTCTTGGAGGAGGCAGAGGAGCGGAAATCTTTCTTTGATGGATTTATTTAGTTTTATTTTCATAAATATTGAACTTCCGAGAGATGTGAGATTTTATTTGGGTTTTAATTTTCAATAAGTATTGAGTTTATGAGGATTTTCTTTTGGATATGGATTTGATAGAGATTTTTCTTAAATAAAGAACTTTGATACATTGCTGAATTTTCAAATACTGAGTGCAAGTATGCACACGTTTTGGAGGAACTGAAAATACAAGTAAAAGAAAATCCTAAGGTGTAAGCGTCAGATGTTTTGAGCGTTTGCCTTGGATATAAAACATCCAATGTTGAATGCTTCATGCGTCGAAAATCTTGAGCCAATTCTCATGAATTACTGGTACACTCGTCTTCCCTTTGATGTCATCCAATTTGTAATATCCTCCATCAACCGACTTAGCAACCATAAAAGGTCCTTCCCAGTTCGAATTCTTTGCGGAATGCAAATTACGCCTGGTTTCCTTAAGAACTAAATCTCCTTCATGAAATTCGTTAGGCTTAGTTTCCCGTGCCTTGAATATTTTCTGCTGGTTTGGAATTCCTCGTGGATTCCATGTTGGTGGAGATTTCCAATTCTGCGGTACATGTGGACATTCATGCAAGAAATAGTATGCTGGGTATCGCTTGTCGAACTTAGCCAGGTTTTCAGCGATAAACCTTTCAATGGGGTGTATAGTTGGAAGGGAATCCAACCATTAAGTGTAATATTGCTGAGGTGGGACTATCCACTCATAGCGTTTGATGATGGCTTGGTCATGAGTGAGATTAAGTCCCCGGACTAGGGTAGCATACTTGAAATTTGGTAATACATATGTATTATGAGGAATAATACTTGCCTGAGTGCGGAACCTCCTGACGAATTCGTTGGGGCTTTCCTCATGTTTTTGCGTGAATTCTATCAAAGCTTCGACCTTTTCCAAATGCTCGAAAGGTTGATCATCCTCTGAGTCAGAGCTTTCTTCTTCGGCGGAGAAGTGTGCAACTGAGGATGAAGATATCGTGGCAACTTTTCCATCATGAATCCATGCTCTCCCAAGAACCATGTCGTATCCAGGATCTTCTTGTATGAAGAATTTAGTTTCTGTCCAGGTAGGACCACTTCTTATGTTGAGAATGATGTATCCGTAAGCAACCCTGGAGATTCCTTCATGATCTCTAATTGAGACATGAGCATGAGTTGCTTCTTGACGAGTGATGCCAACAACTCTGAGGGTTTTCAAAGGGATGATGTTAACAGCAGTGCCAACGTCGACTAATGCTCGTTTGAATTCATTTCCCTTGAGATGCACCATGGTGAGAAGTCCCCATTCGTACATTTCCTTGTCTGTCACTGGAGGCTTAGGGAATGTCTCCTGAATTGTCAGTCGTTTGCCTGACACAATATGGTTCAGTGCAGCAAACATATCGTCTCTCTGAGATCTTGACAAGTACAGCAACTCGCAGACGTGTTCAATTAAGGATTTAACTGCTTCCTTGACCGGCTGCGCGGAGAGTGCGAATGTTCTGATTGGGAGAGGATTTATGTGTATTCCCTCAGTCCTCAGTTCCCCTGAGTCGGCCTTTTCTTTGAAAATGCGCTTCAAATTTCTGCAATCACTTATTGGATGACTGACATACCTATGGAAATGGCAGTAGCGTGCGTTTCCCATTTGTTCCACGGTTGGTTCCTTTTTGACAGGAGGTAGTTTGATTGCACCGTCTTGGATCCAAACTTCCAGTAGTTCGATCACTTCTTCAATGGGAAAAGGGAAATCAGGAACTTCCTCATCATTCTGTTGAGGTTGTGCGTTCCTAGTCTGGTTGTCCTTCCTTAGAGCTTTTGGAGGGTGAGACATTGGAGAAACATTCTTATGTTGTTGTGCGTCGGATTTTCTCTTGCTCCCTTCAGCAACACTCATGGAAGCTTCAACGTTGTACTGCTTGTTGATCAGACACCGAGAGGTGCTGCTTCGATTGTCTTTCGATTCCTCCACTTTGACAGTTTTAGTTCTTTCGAGCAAGGAAGGAGCGGTAGTCGCTGATCGCTTGGCCGCTTCATGAAGTTCTGAAAAGGTTTGAAAGCGAAGATTCTCCAGCAAATCCCTGTAGACTGGGATCATGCCATTGATGCAAAAGTCCACCAGTTTTTGTTCAATAACGTTGGGATCATGACAATCCAAAGCTTGAACTCAGAACCTCTTCACATAATCATTTGGATTTTCGGCAGTCTTCTGAGCCGTCCTTCCCAAGTCAGAAAGAGTAATTTGCTCAGAGACAAAAAAGTATTTCCTGTAGAAAGCGTTGATCATTTCTCCCCAATTATCTATGCTCCCTGGTGCGATGTTGTTGTACCAGGTATATGCTCGACCCGTCAGGGATTTTGAAAACTCCTTCAAGCGGACAACATGGTTGTGTTCATGCTCTCCTAATGCTTCCAAGAATCGAGAAACGTGTTCTCGGGCATTCCCCGTTCCATTGTAGAGTGTGAACGTTGGAGAAGTGTATCCCTTTGGGAGAGGGATCCTTTGTGTGGCTGCAGGGTATGGAGGCTGATGACGGTGCATGGTCGTTGTATGACCCCTTCCTCGATTCTCCATAAAACGCTCCAAGTCTTCACGGGTGATGACACCGGCAGGTTGAGTTTCTGCAGATTTGCGGGTTCCATCATCATCAGGGACTGGAATAACCTCAGGATCGGTATTTGGAGAAGTTTCCTTGTCTTTTCCCTTCTCTTGAGTTTTGTCTGACGTTTTGTCAGTGAGAATTTTGAGATAGTGGAACAGTTCCTTCTGAGTAACGGCCATGTCAGTTTGATTCTTGGCGAGAACTTCTTGGACCTTCATGAGATCACCTATGGTAGGCGGATTTTCTCTGATTTCTTCTAGATGTCGCCCGAAAAGAGGATGATTTTTGAAATTTGTGTGAGGAGGAGTAATGTCACCACCATTATTAGAAGAATGAACGATTTCCGGAGTACCACCACTGTTGTTGCTGGTACTAGCGTTGTTGGTGTTGGGATTTGTAACTGAACCTGACCTAAGATCGACCATCTTTGCGAAAATAAGAGATTGAAACCGAGAGATTAATCTCCCACTGTGGTCGCCAATATATGGATGGGGAAAAACGGGTCGCCGGTTTTTCGGGAAGTGGAGAGACGAGCGTGGTGTCGAGACTCCTCGACCGGGAAAAATGTTAATCCTCACACAGATGCACTGCTGCAAAGGGGGTGCTTAGATTCGGGAAATCAATATGTATGACTCCGGCCTAAACCAAGACAATAACCGTTCCAGAGTCAATTCGGCCGCAAAGAGGGAGATGGGTTGATCTATAGGAGGGAAGCTCATAATTGTGTGGTATCAGTGATGATCGAGGATTGTGAGTGTGTTGAAGGTTTCTGCAATAATGGTGAACTGCTGAAGTTGAGTTCTGTGAATAAGTTTGTATCGAGTTGTTGACGGAAAAACGTTGATACCGATGATTTGTCATCCTCGATTTTGACTTATTTATATTGCAAGAATGATGAACCACTAATCCCTGCAAGCGTGACGGTTTCTTGAGTGAATGAGTGGGAAAGTGGGAGATCGTGGTAAAGTCAGTTCCATGTCGTGTGGAGACTTGACTGATCGTGCACACACTACGTTGCTAACTCCTTCAACCGTTTACACGACTTACGCACATTTCTCGTTGTGGATGAATCCACGTGCCGTAGACCGCCAGACAAAAACCCTAAGTGATATCAACCCATTTGTGACGTGATTGATGTTTTTCACAAGTCGTGGAGTCTACAGGGTAGACGTGTTTTGATTAGTCAATTGTTGACTGATTAGACAATGAGTCTAAGTTTTGGTGAATCGAGCATGAATGGTGAATGCTCAGCGATTCATGGATCGAACACGTAGTTCTTTGAAGGGACGTCAGTATTTTTGATTCATTGATGAATTACTGACTAGTTGAACGGTTGAGAAAGTATTGCTCAATTCTGCGAACTACGAGAATTTAATGAGCAACTGAGCAAGTGTTGCTCAATTCTGCAAATATTGAGAATTTGATGGACAAATGAGCAAGTATTGCTCAACTCTGCAAATTACTGAATATTAAGAATTTGATGGGCAACTGAGCAAGTATTGCTCAATTCACCAAAATAATGATTTTGATAATCTGACGTGCAACTGAGCAAGTATTGCTCAATTCGACGAATTGCCAAATATTGATTATATTCGGGTAATCGAGCAAGTGTTGCTCGATTCAGCCAATTATTTACTGGTGACGTGACCCAGTAAAATATCAATTAAAATATTGATGTTGATTAGTGAATCAACGTAAATTTTATTAGTGTTCGAAGAGTGCTCAAAATGATGGTTTCACAGAGCGTTCATTCGAAAACCCTAATTTTGGCCAATCCTCCATCAATTGGGGAATTGCTGAAAATTGATCATGAATGATAGGGACCGGCCACATGGGATGAGGAACGTCCATGCGGTGCCACACACCAGGATTCTCAATTTGAGAGTTGGTGAGAAATCATGAATAAATGGTGGATTCACCATTTACTGAAAATATTGCTGGGTTCAACATTAGGTGTAAAACCTAGGTATGAGAGATGAGGACCGACCAAGAGGGTATGGGACCGGCTCTAGGTGGTCACGTGACCATTTGTTGGTCGTTTGGAGGATTCTCCAGTTGGTTGGAGAGAGTTCGGGCCCAGTATGAGCAATTGAGCAAATTAGGTCAGAATTGCGAAAACGTGTGGGACCGGATTCGTGCAAGCCCTAGGAACGACCTGGTCGGTCATAGAGGCACGCACGTGTTACCATGATGTCCGTGTCTCCATACTGAGAGTTTTAGTATTTTCTGATGCACATTTGATCAATATCGTGAATTTTCAGAAGAGTTTCATCTTGGCTGAGAATTCTCGATTTTTTGGTGGAATGAGCATGTATGCTCAATTCATCAATATTTTAAGAATATAAAAATATTTTAATATTTAAAATTTCCGTGAGAGGCTAGCCGGCCGTGTGACCATGCTGGCTTTTGGTTTTTTCGTGATTCGAGCAATATTTGAGAAAATATGGAGAACTCACGAATTTTAGTCAAACCCAGGAGTTTCATGAATTGGGAAAATAATAATTATGAGAAATTAGGAATTGCAAGGTGTGGGACCGGCCACGGCTAGGGCATGGATGGCCGGCCAAGTTGCCCGGTCCCGCACACCTTTTCCTATTTTATTATTATTTTTCATGAATCCTTGAAGTTATGGAGAGTCCTTGAAGATATGGAGAATCCATGAAGATATGGAGAATCCATGAAGTTTTGACATAATAATTATAAAAATCTAAGGATTGTGAGGTGTGGGACTGGCTAGGTTGCCCGGTCCCGCACGCCTCTCCTTATTTTATGATTTATTTGGTGAATCCACCAAGTTATGGAGAACTCACAAGTTTTGCACAAATTAGGAATTTTGCTAAGATGGAGAGCTCTCATGAGTTTATGAAAATAAAATAAGGACCGGCCGGTGGGCCTACCCTGAGCGCCTCCATTATTTTATTATTATTTTAATGTTTTTTCCTGTTTTGCGAAGGATTCTCCATTGTTTCATATTTTTGGATGCTCGTTCGTGCATCTGGGTGCTCAGTCGTGCATCATTGTCAAGTACACTTGCACCATTTTTGTGGGGCTTACTCAGTGATGGTCCATATGCTGAGTTGTTGAGTATTTATTTCTAATTTATGAGATTCAATGGAGATATAATGGATTATTTTGTTTTTGGTACTTAGTTTTTGTATAGTTTTATAGTTTGGTCTAACATTTGTTGGAAAAAATTGGGTTTCACAAAGGATGAATGACACAGAGAAGAAATTGTTGCACTCCAAAGCTTTCAAGGCTTGTATAAATTTCTTTTAGACAAATATTTCTACCCTCCCAATAACAATTGGCGATTACAACAGGTATGCGAAATATTGCCTTCAGGATACAATGAAAGCCCTGCAACGAAAACTGAATTCAAGGTTTGTACCCCTTGATTCAATCAAGAACACACAAAGAGATTTCTGATTTCTGATGATGCTTTTTGAAACAGAGAAAACAGATTGATTTTTCTTATATGTTTAAACGAAACTGGGAGAAGCTATTTATAAAGGGTTTTGCACCTGTTGGGAATAGGTTTTTATTCGCCAACAGGTTTCTATTCACGAAACGTCGGGTTCCTTCATCAACAGACATCAATGGTGTCTTTTGGATTCGAAATTTTCGAACAGGCTTTTATCGGCCAAATAAAACCGTCAGTTCAAAAAATTCTTCCGGGGGCGTTGCCCCCTTGAAACCCCCACCAGGGGCGGTCTCCCCTGGACCCCCACGACCTGACCTGTCAGGTCGACCACAGCCTGGGGGGCGATGCCCCCCAGGACCCCCCTTTGGTAAGCGGTGTTGAAAATATTCCAACAACATTTGTCCAACTTTGTGTTTGGTACTTGGAATTGACGTTGACTGGAGTTGACCCGACTAAATCTTGACTTTGGTTAATAATTATTTAGAAAAAGAAAAAAAATCTAATAACTAATCAAGTTTACCACAATACCCTTTACTTTACTAACATTTTCTATATCACCCCAAAAACGATATAGCCGCCCACTAACTCGATAGAAACCCCTAGAAACCCAAACAAGAGCTTCTTATGCAACCACCTTCCCCAAGAATTTCCAAAACATAGAATTATGAGAGTAAAATCGACGCGGACATTGAAAATATTGAAGCCGAAATTAGTCGATTGTCATCCAAACTACAATCGCTTCGGGTTGAAAAGGCAGAACTGAAACAGAAATCAAAGAGTTCTGTAGTTTTTCAGAAGGAATTGAAAAACACTTCTTCTTTAACGGCTAATTCAAGAATCAGGCAATGAGGGTTTAGTCTTGGGCCATCAAAAATTTTGGGTATGAGATCACAGAATACATGTAAACCAGAAAAAACTCTTATTCAGTCTACACTAAATCATCGAAAATCTTGTTTCTTTAAGCTTCCCGAAATTACTGAAGAGAAAGGTTTCAAAGGAAAAGGAGGGAAGAGTTCTAGTTTAGGCCCTAAATCACGATTATCCAAAATACAATCGTCTAGACAAAGTCTTATGACGATTGGCTCGAAGCAAATCAGAGAGAACTGGTAATTCCAACCTTATCTCCTTAATCAATTCAACTAAGAATCATACTCCGAATCATAATGGGTGTTGCTACTTGATTACTTCAATCATCATAAACCGCCACTACGACTGATTCATTATTATCCATATGAAGAATTAACTGATTGGTTTTTCACGAACAAATGAGATGAAGAAGTTAATTGAGATGATCATTGAGTTTGTTTTTTTTTGGCACAACCAGATACTGATGACAAGGAAGAATGATTACCATCGGCTAATCAATCTTTTGATTTTGTTTATGTGTTTGATATGGTTTATTATTTTTTTATTTCCCAAATTGAAATTTAGGAGTGATATGGGTGTATTGAATTTTCCCCAATTTGAAAAGGGGTCTTGTGATCTTAATACTGAATTTCTTTTCTAGGAAGCCATCTGCATGTATAATCTCATCTCCCGAATCAGAAATTTCTTCTGAAACTTCTGCCAATATCTATGACATTTTCAAAATATGGATGTTCATCTCCGTTAATCACCATCTTGGCTTTGGTTTGCATCTGTGGGTGATGGTTCTAACAAATTTGGAGCCGAAGAAGATAGAGGCGATGTGTTGAAAAGTGAAAGGATATAATAGTAACTTAGATTAATAATTAGATTTTATTTAATTTTTTAATAATTATTAAACGGAAGTCAAAATCTAACCGAGTCAACGTCATTTCCAAGCACCAAACGCAAAGCTGGACAAATGTTAGACCAAACTCTAAAGCATGACAAAATCCGAGTACCAAAAACAAAATAACCCAGATATAATTCATGAAACTGAGTAATAAAAATGAATAGTTGTTCATTATTAATTCATAGGATCAGATGCGGATTCGACTATGAATTCAGAATTATAAAACGAGCATTACCATCCTATGGGATCGTGGATTCGACCATAGAATCAGAGTAATTAAGATTTATCTATCACCATTTCATGAGATCAGTGCATTCGATCATGAAATCGGAGTAATGAGATAATACAGTTGTTTCATTGCTATTCTATGAGATCAAGCCGTGGATTCGATCATAGAATCAGAACAATTGTTTATTGCCATTCCATGGGATCATGCCGTGGATTCGACCATGGAATAGGAGAAATTGTTATTGCCATTCCATGGGATCATGCGGTGGATTCGACCATGGAATAGGAGCAATGGTAGATTATTCTGGATATTCAGTAGTGAATGTCACGACAGAGGTAATCTACTTCAGAAAAGATATTAGCCAGTTAAAGTGTCACATCCATTCTGAGTGGTGCACAATCAGGGAGTCACGATGTTGTTTACGACCTGAAGGCGTTAGTGTTCTTAATCTACGGAGAACCGCCTGAATCTATGCACTCTCTCCACATAATCAGGGAACGGTGAAGTGTCACCGACGTCCTGAAGGCGTCCTACGCCCAACTATTCTTCTATGTGGAGGTGGGTCACTCTCCTTCAGTCAGGGAATAGTGAGTATCACCGACGTCCTGAAGGCGTTAAGTCCTCAATCTACAGAGAACCGCCCAAATATGTTATTCTGCATAGAGGGAACGATGAAAGGCCAGGGATCGAACGCTCAGCTAGTAGAGGCTTTTCGAAAACCTATTCATCATGGCTTCGTAAAATATGAATCGTTGCATGCCTGAAAGCCGCATCAAAAGCATGCCTCATGATTTTACGGTTTTTACCTTTGTTGAAAATCCACCATCTACAAACCTATCTTCCATCAATGAATTGACATAATAGGCTTATATCAGCAGACGATGGACCCAGAGGAAAATAGGATGAAATCTTTTGTTAGACAAGGATAAAGTCTATTATGTCGTTATGCAAATAGTGATGGAAAATAGGATGAAATCTTTTGTTAGACAAGGATAAAGTCTATTATGTCGTTATGCAAATAGTGATTGAAAATAGAATAGATCCTTGTATGTTATCCACGATATTGATCTTCATTGATCCATTTTGTTATGTTTTACCGTGAAGGCTCCATTGTGTATCTTATGTTGAGCACCTTACAACTATGTCGATTAATATTGGCCTTGTTGGTTGTTCCATGAGATGCTATATGTTGAGCATTCTTGAACTAAATTAGTCATCTTGATTGGTTATTTAGTTATTTGCTCCGAAAGTCTTCTTTTGTCGAGAAGAATCTTTTTACAATTAAATTGATTGCTTCGGTGATTAGTTTGGTTGTGTACTCCAATTAGATTAATTATAGGTTCTCTTGTAATTAATCTAGTTGAGTTTTTCATATATTCCACAAGTTCTTGTGTTGAGTATATGAACGGCTATACTAATCATGTTCTATTGGTTGATGTAGTCGTATATTCCGTAAGGTTTTCCTTATGTTGAGTATTTGAACAATTAAGGTAGTCATATCCGTGTGGTTATCTTAGTCGTAGCTTCATGAGTTTTCTTATTGAGAATACCAGTATTTTGCAGAGCACGTGTCACGATCTTAGTGGCCGCATACGTGTCTAAAACTGTATAGCCTTCGCTAGACAGAGGAGCCTGAGTAGCAAGGGATACCTCCGCAGATCTGCTTTATATCATCACAAGAGAAAGGACGTGAACGGTCAAGATAAAGGAAGAAAAAGGCTAGTCTACATAGGGTCAGCTAGCAAAGGGACAGAGGTAGATGACGCATCCAATCAGCATTAAATTCTCTGATTCTTATCTACACGCATGAATCAAAGCATGTGGAGAGAGGAAGCGTGTCAGAACCCGATTGGCGGAAGCAAGCGGTGAACGAAGGTACAACTCGCACTGAGGCTGGGTAGTTCCCAAAGGAACGTGGGTCAGCTGAGGTGGCGAGATACAACTGGAGAAGCATGCGGTGGACGAAGGTACCACTGGTACGGAAAGTATATCAGCAGACGATGGACCCAGAGGAAACAAAGATATACCAGGAGCAGAAGAGGCTATAAATACCAAGCTTCACCAACAAATTAAGGGCATTCAATATCTAGGAGAGAAGATCTAGTCTTAAGCTTATACCTCTTTAATGTTTAGAACTTAAGTAGTTACTTCAACTTGAGTTCTCTCTATTACTTTGGGAAGAATTTAAGATCTTTGTAACCACCACATACTTAATAAGATTCTATCACTCATTATCCCGTGGACGTAGACAAATGTCGAACCACGTTACATCTTGTGTCTCATGATAACTTAGAGGCTTTTACATTACTCTTATGTTCTTTGTTATTATTGTGAGCTTAGATACCATTTATTGCTTAGCTTAATCAGTTCAACAGAGGTATCAATACTCCTTAGTATCAGATCCTTTGAGCTGTACACATCACGTAGGCTAAGGGAAAATGAGTAGTCACAGTTTGGCGCCCACCGTGTTTTGCTCACGCACCGGAGTTTAGACATAGTTTATATTTTTCTTATATATCTTCTGAAACGAAGGGGTCTGTGTTTCAGCGGTGAATTTCACTCTTTAGTGATTCATTCATCCATTTCTTGTGTATGTTTTTAGAGTTCATAGCCTCTAAAACTGTGCCACACTACAGATCCACAAAAAACTTTCAAAAAACACACTCACAAAACGTCAAAATGTTTGTTTTTTACTAAAACAACACACCATGTTTCAGATCTGAGAACCTTTGACTGACAGAGGAATCTCAGTAATATTTTAAGGATAAAAGATCTTCTAACGCATTTAATAGCCCTGTTTTTCGCAAGATCTGATACCCCTTTTTCATTGGTTTTCGACGTTTTAAGGTTGTTTTTTCCAAGGGTGTCATAAGCATTTAATACTCGTCTTTCAAAAGCTTTATTTCAGTCCTTTTCTGAAAAAAGATGCTTAACAGTCTTCTGTGTCAGAGCATTAATTGCTAATTTTAACGAAGGCACCCAAGTAGCAGAAATTTTTCGTATTTTCTGTCACCGCAGGTTACCAAGAACCAAAAGCATGCAGAAACCAACTGATGCACCAACAAACTCACAACCAACTATCACAAGTGGGAGATCCCAAAAGCCATCTCAAGCAAACCAAAGAAATGAAACGAGGGACGGCCAAAGTGAAATAGCAAGAAGAACAGTTGCTAAAAAATCACCTATTCCTGCTGAAGGGATGGGGCAAACATCAGGAGCTCAACCAATCCACGACATGCCGTTACCGGAGCATGCAACTACGACAAAGCCACCTGCGGCCAACGCAGGGTTGTCCAGAACCTTAGCCCCTAGGGGACGAGGGTTGGGAAACGTAACTCCAATTCAGATAGATCCAGACGCGCCAATTATAGAAGAAGGAGTGGAAAACTCCGAAAATCCAGACGACAGCACTCCTCAGGGAGGTGGAGCCCACAATGAAGATCAAATGGCGGAACAAATAGCATCTTTGTTACTCTGTAACAAGGAAAACGAAGATGTCATGCACAACATGGCTCAGGAGAATCAGAACCTCAAAGGTATGTTAAACACACAGATCGAAGGTTCCCAAACTCACCCCCCGCAACGGAGGTGTGACAACGGAGCTATCTCATGAAGAGGAAGGGTGGATACCAACCCACCAAAGGCAACTCAACATAGAGGAGCAAACAAAGCACATCACGATCCAGACGAGACGGATTCAACATACAAGCCCTCCCAAAGCTACTACGACGAAGCATTTTTTAAAGATGCTCACAATGTGAACATGGTCATGGAACAAATGGAGAAAATGCGGAAGGATATCCAAGGCTTAAAAACTGGTCACGCAGGCGCGCGATTGGAAGAGGTACTACAGGAAGCAACTACGTCTCCGCCATCCTTTCACATTTTGAGGGAGTTCATCCCTCCGAAATGCCGGGTACTTACGTTCCAAGCATACAATGGTACCTCCGATCCCGCAGCACACCTACGGTATTACACTCGTGTTCTTGCCCATTGTGAGAAAAACGAGGTAGTACTTTGAAGATACTTCCCAGCAAGCTTAACATGATCAGCACTAGCATGGTATGACAACTTACCAGAAAACTCAATTGACTCCTTAGAGCAATTGTCCATGGTGTTCTTGGAGACGTACATGTATAACAATTCATCCTGGGCTAGATAGGCTATTTGCTTTAGCCATCGGACCCCGCGAAACACTGATGCAGTACAAAAACAGATGGCAAAAGACATGCCAAGCAATTGGGAAAGTCAATCCAGAAATTAGCATAAACTGCTATAAGTACGAACTTGACAGAACCTCAACCATCTTCGTGGAGCTCCAAAACAAAGCCTTAGATTCTGAAGGCGTGCTCAGAGTTGTCCAAGACCGATACATCAGACTCAAAGAAATCCAGAAGCACAACCCCATGGCACAAACAAAGACAGTAGCAGCTCCGCAAAGTACCAACTCTCTGGAACCAATTCCGGAGATACCTAAGCGACACAACGAAGCAGGGGGCAGAGCCAGCTCTCGAGACAAGCGATCCAAACACGAAGATGGAAAAAGAGGCAAAGGAAGAGAAGAATTTGCAGATAAAGTGTACACGAAGCTGAACACAACTTTTTCTCACATCCTCAACAAGGAGGGAGCAAAGCCAGGATTTCCTTACCCTAATACTAAGGGGAAGCATACTTACAGAACGAAGGAATCTAAGGAGTACTGCGCATACCACCAATACTATGGCCATACCACTGATTCATGCTACCACCTCCGCAATGTGATTCAAAGATTCATTGATGAAGGTAAATTCATGGAGTACGTACATCTGCAGCCAACAGAGACGGAGGACATCCCAAAGAAAAGGGTTGAACTACCCCAGGATGGGAAATACATCAACGTGATCACCTTCTCCAACGGAGGTCAAGAAGAGATGCTCGAAGATATCCTCTAATTAGCTCGAAATAGAAAGAAGGTCGAAACCCACGAAGTATTCAAGCTAAGCGGACCACCTTCTAGCACTTGGGAGGACTGGATGGCTACACCATTAACCTTTTCAACAAGATATGTCAACCAAGAAGTGGAAATGTGATAAGCACGTAAGTGCTATATTTTATACCCATATCTATATTAGCTAGGACCCGATATTTTGGCTAATGACACTCTTTTAGTGCTTTTGTAGAAAGTACAAACGAATTCAATTACCCGGAGAATAAATGATTAACTTGGGAGAATAAAAGGCAGTGGATATGGTCAACTGTTGGCACTCAAATGGAAGAAGATGACAACAAAAGCTTGGACCGAAACTGGTGGTGCAGATGTCGATCAGTGGTGTCGAGTTCATGGCCTTAGTTCTAATGGCTGAGTTCGTGCAACCAGTTGAGACGAGATAAAAGAGTACTGCTGCTGATGATGGAGGAAAGAAAATCTCGGAGGAAGAGACTTAAGAAATGGTGATGATCCATTTGCAATCGGTGGTGGTGATGGAATTCGTCTCAACCTCAGCATTCGTATTTGCATGGTGCTTCCTGTACTTCAAATGGGTACTGGGTTGTTTTGGTTTTGATCTCGAAATGGTGGAGATAAAACAACGACTAAAACTAAGATGGGTTTCGATTGATTGAAGGGTATGGAAGAACTGGTGATTAACTGCCACGGTGTTGGGATTTGTACGAGAAGGTTAAGCTACGATTTCGAAGACAAGAGGCTCATAAAGTTCAGTTTTGGTGAAGCTGTTGATAGCTCAGATGATGGGTCTGAAAGTATCTCCCACCGTCAACAACATCATGATAATCCGAGCAGTGCTGGTAGTGGTGTTTCTCTCGAGTTCCTTGCACAACAACAAAGAAAAGAAGATGCGGAAGTTAGTTAGGAAATTGGTCTTGTGGTCGGTCTGGGAAGGAGAGAATCAAAGGCACTAGACGGAATGAAATTGGTGGTAGTCCGATTTAGAAAGTGGAGCTGGGATCAGTTTTCTGGATCGGTGTATGTATTGGACTGGGCCTTGGCAGATATGGCTAGGTCTTTTGGTGACTTTTGCCAAGCAATATAAAAAATCTGAACAGAGACAGAACGAGGGAGGAGGCCGCCAAAGGCGAGAGAGACGACGGAATCTAGAGAAGACGCAACTTGGAGAAGGAAGAAGAGCGGTGCGGTAACGGCCAGTTGCAGAGCTAAAGAACAAGGGACGACCACGAAGACTACGTTGGTTTGATCGTTGCTCATTTGTTATTATTTTTATGGGTTTTGAGAAACCCACAATTATGTTTTGCTAGACTTTACGTAACTAGGGTTCATGGAACAAGCTACTTTAAGCTTAGACCATTATGAAATAATTGGAATTAATTTGGTATTAGGCTTTGTGAATCGAATTTCGAAATCCAATAATCATGGTTTATTGATTTTATAAAGAATATGTGTTGTTGTCTCACCGGCTTTGTACGATACAATAGCCTAAATGCATAAATGTGATATTTTTTCAATCAAATTTGTTATTGTATTTGATAATCCATGCTTTGGTTAAATCATTTGATGGGTTATGCTTAGACGAGGCAAATAATAATTGTGAACCTACGAATTATCTTTTCAATAATTTTCTTGTCATTATAATTTGATAGTCCATGGTTGGAATACTTTGATGGGTTATACTTAGGAGAAGCAAGTTATATTAGAGAAAGTTATACCAATAATAGGTGTTGCAAATGAACAAAGATATAGACTCATTTTTTTAATTCGAATTCTTTTCGGTATTCAATTAGAAATAGTAGTAGAATCCATTGACCCTGGTTACCGACGCTCTCTCTTATCGTGTTCATTTTAGTTTAGTTGAGTTTTTTATTTTCTTTCTCATTCTAAAATCCCAAAAATCGTTTCTGGTTAGTTTATTAGAGATACTAGTTATCAGTGTTTCCACCTCTCCATGTGGTTTCGACCCGTACTTGCCTCTGTCTACTAGTTAGACACTGTGCGATTGCGCTATTATTATAAATAGGCAATCCCGAAAGCCTATCAATTTTTGGCGCCGCTGCCGGGGAGGGGTTGTGGAATATTGTGATTGGTATTTTTGATTTTGTAAATATATTTTTATTTTTATTTTTGTACAGTATTTTTATTTTATTTTAGGATTTCTTTTTCCTTTTGACTTGTTTTGTGTTGTAGAACCTTATTTCAGGTAATTTTTGAGAACGATGAATGCTTTGCGCGAGACGTCGTCTATGACGCTTGGTGAATATAAGTATGGGTCACGGTATAAGGAAGTTTTTGATTATAATCGTCTCAGGTATGGAGCTTGGAATCCACGTAATTTCGTTATGGGTGGTTATTCAGATGAGTATCAATCCCAATACCATGAGGGTGAAAATGAACTTGACGCTACAAGTGATTTTAGGAATTATGATACCGATATAATATCTGAGTCTATTGTATCTTACCCAACTCATGATCATTTAGCTGATTACTTGTCTATTCAAAAGGACGAGAGTTGTGTTAGAGATGTCATTTATTCAGATAATGATGATCTAGAAGAACATATTTATAAAGAAGATACTATTGTTGAGTCTGATGACTTAGAGACAGTAGACGTGCATAATGAGATATTTTCTAATTATCCAAATAATGAGTTTCCTATAAGTCACTTAGTTGCAGATAGCGATGAGATGATTATTCATGATATTGTTGCTCCATTGTGTTATTGTTTTTATGATCCATCTAGTGATTTTCTGAATGTTGATGTGAATGTTGAACATATTGATATTGGTCAGATAACTTGTGTCGATGATTTTGAGCCTTTATCCGTTTGTTATCCCACTTTTCTGATTCAGATGACCCTATGATTATTGATATTATCAATGCTTTGCGACCTCCAATAGTTAATCAAGGTAACTCAACAACGGAAGTTATTTCCGCAGACTTAGAACCAGATTTAAGAGTTACTGATTTTGATAAACTTGAACCACTAGATGCATGTATAGGTCATCGTGCTAATATTTATGGTTATTTGCTTTTTTTTGTTGCCAATACATAGCTTCCTATGATCTGTAGTGAAGATAATATGTCGACCGAATGTATTTCAGCTGATTTAGAACCTGATTTAGAGTGTGCTTCCCGAATAGAAAATAATAGACATTCAATGTTTGTTGTCCATGTGAGTGATTTATTTATCTCGACTAAGGACTGTTTTCTTTTAGGAACGGATTTACACATCTT
Organism: Papaver somniferum; assembly: GCF_003573695.1. NCBI lineage: Eukaryota > Viridiplantae > Streptophyta > Magnoliopsida > Ranunculales > Papaveraceae > Papaver > Papaver somniferum. The sequence goes on along the minus strand of NC_039358.1, from coordinate 147,350,112 downwards.
TTTGGAAGTTTATAGTGTTTGCAGGTTCATATGCCCAGCTGACCTGATTTGTTGGATTGATCCCCAACTTTTCAGACTTTATATATATGCTTTGCTGCTTATTTTGGTACAACCTCACCTTGTTTGAGGTTATTTATGTGCGCAAACATGGATACAAAGACTGTGTTTTGTGGGAGTCAACCCATACGATCTCGCTTCGTGGGAGTCAACCCATCAGATTTGTTTTCTTTCCCCTATCTTTTATTTGCTTGAATTTCACATCTTAATTTTTACATTAGATGACTCAATTAAATTGAGGACAATGTAATGTTTAAGTGTGGGGGAGTGGTTACGCATTTTGATTTTTATAGGTTCTCACTTTTGTTAGGAATTTTCATTCAAAAAAAAAAAAAAAAAATTTTGAAAGATATGACCAGCAGTAGAGCGGGTCGTTAAAAAAATTATATATGATTGTTAGGGTTATGACCAGCTGTGTAGCGGGTCTATTCTTTTTTCTTACATTTTATGACCAGCTGTTTAGCGGGTCTAACAAAAAAAAAGAGATGATCAGCTGTGTAGCGGGTCTTAAAAAAAATAATAATTTATTATCGTTATGATTTTTAGGGTTATGACCAGCTGTGTAGCGGGTCTTGTGTATGATATTTTTCATGACCAGCTGTGTAGCGGGTCTAACTCTCTCTTACAATATAACCAGCTGTGTAGCGGGTCAATTCTTTGTTTTGCTCGAGGACTAGCAAAATATAAGTGTGCGGGTGTTGATAAGCACGTAAGTGCTATATTTTATACCCATATTTATATTAGCCAGGACCCGATATTTTGGCTAATGACACTCTTTTAGTGATTTTGTAGAAAGTACAAACGAATTCAATTACCCGGAGAATAAATGATTAACTTAGGAGATAAAAGGCAGTGGATATGTTGAACTGTTGGCGCTCGAATGGAAGAAGATGACAACAAAAGCTTGGACCGAAACTGGTGGTGCAGATGTCGAGCAGTGGTGTCGAGTTCATGGCCTTGGTTCTAATGGCTGAGTTCGTGCAACCAGTTGAGACGAGATAAAAGAGTACTGCTGCTGATGATGGAGGAAAGAAA